>NC_086455.1:158440495-158775748 GCF_028390025.1 Pseudophryne corroboree | reverse complement strand
CATTTGATAGATATTGTCTGGTTAGACAGTCAATAGATAGACACCATATGTTAGACAGACATTAGGTTGACAGGGTCAAATGGTCGACATAAAAAAAGATAGACAAAGGTTTTTTTGTTTTTTTAATGTACATGTTTTTGGACTATTTCATACTTTCTCTATCCATGTCGGCATAGAGTTGGTTATAAACCTTGTGGCGAGCTCCGCGAGGGGATGCCTTTCTACAATTGGGGGTCCCAGATGACAAAACTATCCACACAAAAATGCAAAAAAAACATGGTGTCTACCTTTTTCATGTCGACCATTTTCATGTCGACATTTTGACCCTGTCAACCTTTTGACCTGTCGACATTTATCATGTCGACCTTTTGACCCTGTCAACCTAATGTCTGTCTAACATATGGTGTCTATCTATTGACTGTCTAACTAGACACTGTCTATCTTTTATACCGGAACCCATGAAGGCACCTGGTGATGTGGAAAACATGCACTGTTGGTGTTCCCCGAGTTCCGGGTGTGAGGAACACTGTTACAGAGGAATATATCAGTCATGTCATGAGAAGAACTTGCAATGCAGATACAGTAACTCTGGGTTATGTGTTTCCCGTCAGGTCCCTGGGAATGAAAGCAGCTGCGCACGTTCTAACCAGCAGATTGTCATATAATAATTGGCTGCGTTTCTGAATGTTGCGGTTGGCTGCAGCCGATGAAGTAACCAATTCATACTAATTAGCCAACACCAGTGCCTAGTAATTGCTACTGACATTGATTAATGGGCCTCAGGGTCTGCCGGCGGCGTTATCAGCAGTATGGGTGGGGTGGGGTGGGGGGGGGTATTAATACGGCTGGGGTGTTATAAGCGTCTTAAAAAATGACCCCTCCCCAGCAAACAAAACATTTCTCCGACAGCAAAATCCACAATTGTTACACATCAGTGGGAGCAACAAAATAATTACCCCGTCCCGTCGACATTCTCAGCGTCGGGATGCTGACGTCGGTCATGTGACCGCCGGGATTCCATACCCTACGTTTTGGGCGAGTGCTGGGACTTTGTTACACTTTATAGAAAGCAGCTGAGGAATATGCAGCGCTGTACAATGGGAATGCAGAACCAGGGGCCATAGTGGTAATATAAGGGCAACACAATACTGTGCATAAGACATACTAGGCACTGTATATAAGGTAGGGAGATACTGAATAGGATGCACAGGTGAGCTGGATGGGACAGGCAGTGTGACAGGAGTAGGGACGTCTGTGTCTTGCTAACGAGTACAGTACACAACAGCTGAGCTCACCGCCACACAAGTACACAGCATGAATACAACCTGTATAGTAAATCCATGGACAGTGGGTAATGAGTACAGGGGCCAGGGTACAGCAACAGATTGCAGCTTCTTGGAGAAGGCAATGGTGAGGGTCTGCTGGTGTGTGTGTGTGTGGGGAGGGAGCATCTCTCAATAACCCTGGTACCCATCGTATGGGCAAGCAAACAGTGTCAGAGGTATGAGGGGGAACATGAAGACAAAGGACATGGAGCACCGGTGACATGGACAGATGTGGACATTGGTGATATGGACAGTGCCAGGGGGAATCCAGGGGATACTAAAGGGAAGAGTGGAGGGTGATCAGGAAAGGAAACAAGAAAGAGGGGTGGAGCAAGTGACCGGAGATAAAAGGGAGGCTGGTAGGCTTTAGGCTGCATGTGAAGCTGGGGAGAGTGGTAGCAAGGAGAGGGAGGGAGTTCCAGAGGTAGTCATGAGAAGTAGTGACAAGAGTAATTGTGAGGGGGTGATTCAAGGAAGAGGGGGAGTGTGGCCTGAGATAAGGCTGGAGAAGTAGCAGGGAGGTGACACTGAGGGCTTCATATGGGAGGTAGAGGTGCTTGGATCAGATACGGAGGGGGACTGGGGGCAGGTTGCAGAAAGGGAAAGCATACGTCGCTCGGTGGGAAACGAAAAAAGGAAATGAGCATTAGCGTTGAGTGTTGAATTGAGGTGAGTCTAGGGGAGGCCAAAAAAAGAGGAGGTTGTAGTAGTTATAGCGGCTGGTAAGGAATGTGTGGATGACAGATTTGGTGGTAGCAAGGGTAAGAAAGCACCACATTCTGGAGATGTTATAGAGGTGGATGCGGCAGGATGGAGAGATGTGAGGCGTGAAGAAGAGAGTCCATGATGACACAGAGAGGGTGACACGATGACTGGTAGGCTTGAATCAGATGAGTCTTTAAGGAAAGTTTACAACAGTCCAATGTGAGATGTGGATGTGAGGTGTTTTCTAGAGGGGGTATCAGTATAGCTTCAGTCCTAGAGGCAAGAGTGGGACGTGGGTCTCAATGGACAGTTGAGTTGCAGGTCTTTGTCAGAGCGGAGACGGTGTAAGTGTGGAGGGAGAGGAGGTTGCAGATGTATTAGGGGTAGAGCCTGAGGGTTCTATAGGATAACACTGGATTGTGTAGAGACTATGGAGCCAATGATAAGATTTGCTGAGCTGGAGCTTAGAAGCAGAAAGTCAGCAGCAGAGAATCAGTTTCCTGCCATACTGAGGATGGACTGATATGGGGCGGGCGGGAGATAACGAGAAGAGGCTGCAGAAGTCAAGGTGGGAGATGATGAGAAGGGTCTAATCAGTGCTTGAAATTACAAGCTTGGGAGAGGGACTGGATATGGAATGTGAAGAGCGAAGGAAATGGAGCAGACATGAATGACACTCAGGCTACAGCCACAAGGAACAGGGGACAGCATAGTGTTCTTCATGAAGCCAGATTAGTGGGGGTAGCAGACGACTAATGAGAGAAAACACAATAAGCTCAGTGTTAGACCAGTAAAGCAGATACATAAGAAAGGATAAAATGGAATGAGCAAGAAGAGACCCTTAGACTTCCTGGCCAAAGTGCCATATTTGCAAAGTGCTGACATTTCTAGATTGGTTTTGTATTTGCTAAAAATTTCTTGTGCTAATCCGCAACATTTCGGCCCATTACAAATCTTGCACTGTGTATTTCGGCCTATATGTGATTATTTTAAATGCCTGAGCTGGGGGTATATTTACTAAAGTTCGATTTTGTTTTCCTAGCGATTTTGGCATACGATTTCCATTCAATTTTGATTGAACAGATTTACTAACGACAAAATCAAATGTCAAATCAATTCTAAGACCAAATTCAATTCAAATCCCACTTGAATTTCTGAAAAACATTGTTTTCCCATAGTCGACTATAAGAGCCCCTCATTTGCTAAAATTCGATTTGAAATCGAACTCTAAATCGAACTGCAAATCAAACTTCAAATCCCCAAATTAATTGAATCATGTTAGACATTTGATGTGTGCTTCTAAACACCATTCTACTGGTAGGAAATTGATTGTGATGACTTTTAAAGTACCCAAAACCATGTGGAGCAGTGTGAATGCAGGAATAATAGCTGTCCAAGGTTATAGTATGTTAAGCACCTACCTGTAGTATGCAAATCGCCACCTGACTGAGAGAACCCAGGAGCATTAATTAGAGTAACATCAGCAGCTTAATGAGTTGAATACTGCACATTTTTATACCATGGGCATCATAGCTAGTCCATGAATGTGCAATAGATAACAGCATAGCACAATATCTGACACTTTTGTCAGATGATATAATGACACTTAAATTCATGAGTGTTGTTACTGGCTATCCTGGTTCATGCCATGATGCCTACATCCTAAGCAAATCATCCCTGTCTGCAAAATTTGAGGTGAGTCAAATGCCAGATGGATTGTTGTGGGGTAAGCTAGCTGTGTGTGTTAATGAAGCAGCTAATAGTACTTGTTACTATATTGTTCTAATTCTTCCCCCACAACAGGTGATTTAGGCTATGGTTGTTGCTCCTGCCTACTGACTCCATTGCCAAATCATCAAACTCCTGCAGTCCATAAGTATAAAGAGGCACATATAGCCACCTAATCCACAATAGAATGCACTTATGGACTTTTAAAAACAAGGTTGATAATTTGGGAGGCATATTAATATATCATTTGGCAAAATTGTCCAATTTTGTGCTCTGCTGCAGTCTATTGCATAATCGCGCATTAAATAAACCACTCCCCCAGATTATGCAATAAACAGGGAGCAAGCAAAGGTTTTCTTACCAACAACTATGTAAGCACAGAAAGTGGAAGGCAGGAAGGAAGGCAGATTAGGGCTACGCTTATTGACAACTATTTTAGCTGTAAGTATTTAAAAAAACAACCCACAAAATTGTATTCATCAGGTTTTCATGTATCAAACAGTGTGAAGAGAAAGCTTCCCCTTAAGTTGGTGTGCATGTGATGCATTTGGACCAATAGTAAACACTGAGGAAGTTCTGCTTGATTTTGCTGGGGATTTGAGGTTCGAGTTTAGAAGGGATTTCAAAATCTCAAAACAAAATCCCTTCTAAACATGAATCAAAATTGAATTCAGTTTGAAAATCGAAAGCAAAATAGATTTTTAGTAAATGTGGGACTTTTGAAGGGATTTAGAAAATCCAATAGAATCGATTTCAGTTGATTTTTAAGATTCATAAAAATAATCTCAAAATTGAACTTTAGTAAATATACGCCCTGGCAGTAATATCACATATCAACATCCCAAAAGCCTCATTTCTAACTGACCTTGGCTGACAAGTGGGACGTCACGCAGCTTTCAGTTATTCAATCTTAACAGCAGCGTAGTAAAGTGACGAAACAGAACCTGAGAATTCCCTCTACAGCAGGGGTGGGGAACCTTTTTTCTAGCAAGGGCCATTTGGATATTTATAAAATCCTTCGGGGGCCATACAAAAATGATCAACTTAAAAATTAACTATATTGAGCCAAAATACATGTTACGGCACACAGTATGAGCCAAATTCACATTACGCCACACAGCATGAGGTGAAATTCACATTACGCCACACAGTATGAGCCGAAATTCACATTACGCCACACAGTATGAGCCAAATTCACATTACGCCATACAGTATGAGCCAAATTCACATTACGCCACACAGCATGAGCTGAAATTCACATTATGCCACACAGTATGAGCTGAAATTCACATTACGTAACAAGTATGAGCTGAAATTCCATTACGACACAGTGAGCCGAAAATTCACATTACGACACATTGTATGAGCCGAAAATTCACATTACACCAGACCGTATGAGCCGAAATTCACATTACGCAACACCGTATGAGCCGAAATTCACATTACGCCACACCGTATGAGCCGAAATTCACATTACATCACACAGTATGAGCCAAATTCACATTACACCACACAGTATGATCCGAAATTCACATTACACCACACAGTATGATCCGAAATTCACATTATATCACACCGTATGAGCCAAAATTCACATTACACCACACAGTATGAGCCAAAATTCACATTACACCAGACCGTATGAGCCGAAATTCACTTTACGCCACACCGTATGAGCCGAAATTCACATTACGCCACACCGTATGAGCCGAAATTCACATTACGCCACACCGTATGAGCCGAAATTCACATTACATCACACAGTATGATCCAAATTCACATTACACCACACAGTATGATCCAAATTCACATTGCGCCACACAGTATGAGCCAAATTCACATTACACCACACAGTATGATCCGAAATTCACATTACACCACACAGTATGAGCCGAAATTCACATTACATCACACAGTATGAGCCGAAATTCACATTACACCAGACCGTATGAGCCGAAATTCACATTACTCCAGACCGTATGAGCTGAAATTCACATTACGCCACACCGTATGAGCCGAAATTCACATTACGCCACACCGTATGAGCCGAAATTCATATTATGCCACACCGTATGAGCCGAAATTCACATTACATCACACAGTATGAGCCAAATTCACATTGCGCCACACAGTATGAGCCAAATTCACATTACGACACATTGTATGAGCCGAAAATTCACATTACACCAGACCGTATGAGCCAAAATTCACATTACGCAACACCGTATGAGCCGAAATTCACATTACGCCACACCGTATGAGCCGAAATTCACATTACATCACACAGTATGAGCCAAATTCACATTACACCACACAGTATGATCCGAAATTCACATTACACCACACAGTATGATCCGAAATTCACATTATATCACACCGTATGAGCCAAAATTCACATTACGCCACACAGTATGAGCCAAAATTCACATTACACCAGACCGTATGAGCCAAAATTCACATTACACCACACAGTATGATCCGAAATTCACATTACACCACACTGTATGAGCCGAAAATTCACATTACGCCACAGTATGAGCCAAATTCACATTGCGCCACACAGTATGAGCCAAATTCACATTACGCCACATAGCTTGAGCCAAATTCACATTATGCCACACAGTATGAGGCGAAAATAAGAATTTACTTATCGATAATTATATTTCTCGGAGTCCGTAGTGGATGCTGGGGTTCCTGAAAGGACCAAGGGGAACAGCGGCTCCGCAGGAGACAGGGCACAAAAAGCAAAGCCTCAGGATCAGGTGGTGTGCACTGGCTCCTCCCCCTATGACCCTCCTCCAAGCCTCAGGATACTGTGCCCGGACGAGCGTACACAATAAGGAAGGATTTTGAATCCCGGGTAAGACTCATACCAGCCACACCAATCACACTGTACAACCTGTGATCTGAACCCAGTTAACAGTATGATAACAGCGGAGCCTCTGAAAAGATGGCTCACAACAATAATAACCCGATTTTTGTAACTATGTACAAGTATTGCAGATAATCCGCACTTGGGATGGGCGCCCAGCATCCACTACGGACTCCGAGAAATAGAATTATCGGTAAGTAAATTCTTATTTTCTCTATCGTCCTAGTGGATGCTGGGGTTCCTGAAAGGACCATGGGGATAATACCAAAGCTCCCAAACGGGCGGGAGAGTGCGGATGACTCTGCAGCACCGAATGAGAGAACTCCAGGTCCTCCTTAGCCAGGGTATCAAATTTGTAGGATTTTACCAACGTGTTTGCCCCTGACTAAATAGCCGCTCGGCAAAGTTGTAAAGCCGAGACCCCTCGGGCAGCCGCCCAAGATAAGCCCACCTTCCTTGTGGAATGGGCATTTACATATTTTGGCTGTGGCAGGCCTGCCACAGAATGTGCAAGCTGAATTGTATTACACATCCAACTAGCAATAGTCTGCTTAGAAGCAAGAGCACCCAGTTTGTTGGGTGCATACAGGATAACAGCAAGTCAGTTTTCCTGACTCCAGCCGTCCTGGAACCTATATTTACAGGGCCCTGACAACATCTAGCAACCTGGAGTCCTCCAAGTCCCTAGTAGGCGCAAGGCACCAAAATAAGCTGGTTCAGGTGAAACACTGACACCACCTTAGGGAGAGAACTGGGGACGAGTCCGCAGCTCTGCCCTGTCCAAATGGACAACCAGATATGGGCTTTTTTGAGAAAAAAACCACCAATTTGACACTCGCCTGGTCCAGGCCAGGGCCAAGAGCATGGTCACTTTTCATGTGAGATGCTTCAAATCCACAGATTTGACTGGTTTTAAACCAATGTGATTTGAGGAATCCCAGAACTACGTTGAGATCCCACAGTGCCACTGGAGGCACAAAAGGGGGTTGTATATGCAATACTCCCTTGACAAACTTCTGGACTTCAGGAACTGAAGCCACTTCTTTCTGGAAGAAAATCGACAGGGCCGAAATTTGAACCTTAATGGACCCCAATTTGAGGCCCATAGACACTCCTGTTTGCAGGAAATGCAGGAATCGACCGAGTTGAAATTTCTTCGTGGGGCCTTTCTGGCCTCACACCACGCAACATATTTTTTGCCACATGTGGTGATAATGTTGTGCGGTCACCTCCTTTCTGGCTTTGACCAGGGTAGGAATGACCTCTTCCGGAATGCCTTTTTCCCTTAGGATCCGGCGTTCCACCGCCATGCCGTCAAACGCAGCTGCGGTAAGTCTTGGAACAGACATGGTACTTGCTGAAACAAGTCCCTTCTTAGCGGCAGAGGCCATAAGTCCTCTGTGAGCATCTCTTGAAGTTCCGGGTACCAAGTCCTTCTTGGCCAATCCGGAGCCATGAGTATAGTTCTTACTCCTCTACGTCTTATAAGTCTCAGTACCTTAGGTATGAGAAGCAGAGGATGGAACACATACACCGACTGGTACATCCATGGTGTTACCAGAACGTCCACAGCTATTGCCTGAGGGTCTCTTAACCTGGCGCAATACCTGTCCCGTTTTTTGTTCAGACGGGACGCCATCATGTCCACCTTTGGTATTTCCCAACGGTTTACAATCATGTGGAAAACTTCCCGATGAAGTTTCCACTCTGCCGGGTGGAGGTCGTGCCTGCTGAGGAAGTCTGCTTCCCAGTTTCCATTCCCGGAATGAAACACTGCTGACAGTGCTATCACATGATTTTCCGCCCAGCGAAAAGTCCTTGCAGTTTTTGCCATTGCCCTCCTGCTTCTTGTGCCGCCCTGTCTATTTACGTGGGCGACTGCCGTGATGTTTTTCCCACTGGATCAATACCGGCTGACCTTGAAGCAGAGGTCTTGCTAAGCTTAGAGTATTATAAATTTACCCTTAGCTCCAGTATATTTATGTGGAGAAAAGTCTCCAGACTTGATCACACTCCCTGGAAATTTTTTCCTTGTGTGACTGCTCCCCAGCCTCTCGGGCTGGCCTCCGTGGTCACCAGCATCCAATCCTGAATGCCGAATCTGCGGCCCTCTAGAAGATGAGCACTCTGTAACCACCACAGGAGAGACACCCTTGTCCTTGGATATAGGGTTATCCGCTGATGCATCTGAAGATGCGATCCGGACCATTTGTCCAGCAGATCCCACTGAAAAATTCTTGCGTGAAATCTGCCGAATGGAATTGCTTCGTAGGAAGTCACCATCTTTACCAGGACCCTTGTGCAATGATGCACTGATTTTAGGAGGTTCCTGACTAGCTCGGATAACTCCCTGGCTTTCTCTTCCGGGAGAAACACCTTTTTCTGGACTGTGTCCAGAATCATCCCTAGGCACAGCAGACTTGTCGTCGGGATCAGCTGCGATTTTGGAATATTTAGAATCCACCCGTGCTGTTGTAGCAGTATCCGAGATAGTGCTACTCCGACCTCCAACTGTTCCCTGGACTTTGCCCTTATCAGGAGATCGTCCAAGTAAGGGATAATTAAGACGCCTTTTCTTCGAAGAAGAATCATCATTTCGGCCATTACCTTGGTAAAGACCCGGGGTGCCGTGGACAATCCAAACGGCAGCGTCTGAAACTGATAGTGACAGTTCTGTACCACGAACCTGAGGTACCCTTAGTGAGAAGGGCAAATTTTGGACATGGAGGTAAGCATCCCTGATGTCTCGGGACACTATATAGTCCCCTTCTTCCTGGTTCGTTATCACTGCTCTGAGTGACTCCATCTTGATTTGAACCTTTGTAAGTGTTCAAATTTTTTTAGATTTAGAATAGGTCTCACCTAGCCTTCTGGCTTCAGTACCACAATATAATGTGGAATAATACCCCTTTTCTTGTTGTAGGAGGGGTAATTTGATTATCACCTGCTGGGAATACAGCTTGTGAATTGTTTCCCATACTGCCTCCTTGTCGGAGGGAGACCTTGGTAAACCAGACTTCAGGAGCCTGCGAAGGGGAAACGTCTCGACATTCCAATCTGTACCCCTGGGATACTACATGTAGGATCCAGGGGTCCTGTACGGTCCCAGCGTCATGCTGAGAGCTTGGCAGAAGCGGTGGAACGCTTCTGTTCCTGGGAATGGGCTGCCTGCTGCAGTCTTCTTCCCTTTCCTCTATCCCTGGGCAGATATGACTCTTATAGGGACGAAAGGACTGAGGCTGAAAAGACGGTGTCTTTTTCTGCAGAGATGTGACTTAGGGTAAAAACGGTGGATTTTCCAGCAGTTGCCGTGGCCACCAGGTCCGATGGACCGACCCCAAATAACTCCTCTTCCTTTATACGGCAATACACCTTTGTGCCGTTTGGAATCTGCATCACCTGACCACTGTCGTGTCCATAAACATCTTCTGGCAGATATGGACATCGCACTTACTCTTGATGCCAGAGTGCAAATATCCCTCTGTGCATCTCGCATATATAGAAAATGCATCCTTTAAATGCTCTATAGTCAATAAAATACTGTCCCTGTCAAGGGTATCAATATTTTTAGTCAGGGAATCCGACCAAGCCACCCCAGCTCTGCACATCCAGGCTGAGGCGATCGCTGGTCGCAGTATAACACCAGTATGTGTGTATATACTTTTTATGATATTTTCCAGCCTCCTGTCAGCTGGCTCCTTGAGGACGGCCCTATCTATAGACGGTACCGCCACTTGTTTTGATAAGCGTGTGAGCGCCTTATCCACCCTAAGGGGTGTTTCCCAACGCGCCCTAACTTCTGGCGGGAAAGGGTATACCGCCCATAATTTTCTATCGGGGGGAACCCACGCATCATCACACACTTCATTTAATTTATCTGATTCAGGAAAAACTACGGTAGTTTTTTCACATCCCACATAATACCCTCTTTTGTGGTACTTGTAGTATCAGAAATATGTAACACCTCCTTCATTGCCCTTAACGTGTGGCCCTAATAAGGAATACGTTTGTTTATTCACCGTCGACACTGGATTCAGTGTCCGTGTCTGTGTCGACCGACTAAAGTAAACAGGCGTTTTAAAACCCCTGACGGTGTTTCTGAGACGTCTGGACCGGTACTAATTGTTTGTCGGCCGTCTCATGTCGTCAACCGACCTTGCAGCGTGTTGACATTATCACGTAATTCCCTAAATAAGCCATCCATTCCGGTGTCGACTCCCTAGAGAGTGACATCACCATTACAGGCAATTGCTCCGCCTCCTCACCAACATCGTCCTCATACATGTCGACACACACGTACCGACACACAGCACACACACAGGGAATGCTCTGATAGAGGACAGGACCCACTAGCCCTTTGGAGAGACAGAGGGAGAGTTTGCCAGCACACACCAAAAACGCTATAATTATATAGGGACAACCTTATATAAGTGTTTTCCCTTATAGCATCTTTTATATATTTCTAACGCCAAATTAGTGCCCCCCCTTTCTGTTTTAACCCTGTTTCTGTAGTGCAGTGCAGGGGAGAGCCTGGGAGCCTTCCCTCCAGCCTTTCTGTGAGGGAAAATGGCGCTGTGTGCTGAGGAGATAGGCCCCGCCCCTTTTTCGGCGGGCTCGTCTCCCGCTCTTTAATGGATTCTGGCAGGGGTTAAATATCTCCATATAGCCCCCGGAGGCTATATGTGAGGTATTTTTAGCCAAAAAGGTTTTCATTTGCCTCCCAGGGCGCCCCCCTCCCAGCGCCCTGCACCCTCAGTGACTGCCGTGTGAAGTGTGCTGAGAGGAAATGGCGCACAGCTGCAGTGCTGTGCGCTACCTTAAGAAGACTGAGGAGTCTTCTGCCGCCGATTCTGGACCTCTTCTCGTTTCAGCATCTGCAAGGGGGCCGGCGGCGAGGCTCCGGTGACCATCCAGGCTGTACCTGTGATCGTCCCTCTGGAGCTAATGTCCAGTAGCCAAAGAAGCCAATCCATCCTGCACGCAGGTGAGTTCACTTCTTCTCCCCTAAGTCCCTCGTTGCAGTGATCCTGTTGCCAGCAGGACTCACTGTAAAATAAAAAACCTAAGCTAAACTTTTCTAAGCAGCTCTTTAGGAGAGCCACCTAGATTGCACCCTTCTCGGCCGGGCACAAAAATCTAACTGAGGCTTGGAGGAGGGTCATAGGGGGAGGAGCCAGTGCACACCACCTGATCCTGAGGCTTTGCTTTTTGTGCCCTGTCTCCTGCGGAGCCGCTGTTCCCCTTGGTCCTTTCAGGAACCCCAGCATCCACTAGGACGATAGAGAAATTCACATTACATCACACAGTATGAGCCGAAATTCACATTACACCACACCACACAGTATGAGCCGAAACTTCACATTACGCCACACAGTATGAGCCGAAAATTCACATTACGCCACAGTATGAGCCAAATTCACAATGCGCCACAGAGTATAAGCCTAATTCACCTCTCTGCAGGTCCCGGCACTGAGAGAAACCTCAGAGACACAGCCAGAGTGAGCGTGGTGGAAGTCACGCTCCTCAGCTGCAGCGTAGTTCAGGTCCCTCCTGCGTCTGCCATACCTCTGATCATCGTGATGTCCCTGGTTGCCAGCACATTCCATAGGTTGGAGGCAGCGCTCCTAACCCGCTCCAGCATCACCACCATCGTGACTGCCAGCAGTAATCAAGAAGTGCTGTGTTTGGCAAGTCACTGTAGTCTTTGGGGCTGCATGCTGGCGGGTGGGGAGGAGGGAAGTCTCAGGCGTTGATTGGATCGGGAGAAGCTGCCGGCGGCTATTGGAAGTGTCTATGCGGGCCGTATACGGCCTGCGGGCTGGACGTTCCCCACTCCCCCTCTACAGGAAGAAGCTGGAACTGCAACACAATCAGCAGCATGTACAATAGGATCAGTGGTTCGAAACTCAAGTACCACCACGGGCCACGTTTTGTGAATTCCTTTAAACATTTCCAGATGAGTTAATCTATGTTGCTAGGTCAGTAACTGTCCGACCTGCTTCCACAGACAGAAATCCTTAAAACATGGCCTGTTGGGAACTATATGGATGAAAACCACAGCAGTAGATAAGGAGCTTAAAGATAAATGGAATTAATTCAGAGACCCAGAAATACATTTTATTGATCATCACAGAAACATGACAAGAAAGAAACGAGCTAAGGGAACTGTGTATATGATTAATACAGGAACCTGCGCTAGATGAGAGGTACTGAGGCAGGCAGGGGGGAGATGAAATATTCAGGCATCCCACTAACAGCCTCATTACGCGAGTGAGGGGACGGCTTTCTGCAGATCACACAGAGTCATGGACGCACACAAGCTAATGACACCCGCGGGAGGGCAGAATGGTACACGTATGTTCTATGAGGATGTCACTTCTGTGAACGTATGCCCGACTTTCAAACGTATCGCCAGTAATAGGAGTTAAGCATATCGGAGGAATTCCTTAGACACTATGGGCCGGTCTCTGATTCGCATGTAAAGCGGACATGGTTCTGGTCACTTCCATGTGACCATCCTCCTGTATTCAGAGCAGGCAGCATATGTAAAACTATTACCTGCAGTCACACCACTACCGATCAACAAGATTAACCTCTGCACACGCTCACCTCTGAATAGCCTGCACCTGTGTACGAGCCTGCGGGGTGCTTAGCCTAGGTGCAAACACCCTGTAACCACCCTATAAAGCCAATCAGCTGCAAGTAACAAGCGACAGGTGTACATACAGTAATACAGTGTTAGCTCACTCTCAGGACACGTGTAATACAGACAGTCCCGATGTCCCCTCACTCTAAGGACACGTGTAATACAGACAGTCCCGGTGTGCCCTCACTCTCAGGACACATGTAATACAGACAGTCCCCGTGTCCCCTCACTCTCAGGACACGTGTAATACAGACAGTCCCGGTGTCCCCTCACTCTCAGGACACGTGTAATACAGACAGTCCCGGTGTCCCCTCACTCTCAGGACACATGTAATACAGACAGTCCCGGTGTCCCCTCACTCTCAGGACACGTGTAATACAGACAGTCCCGGTGTCCCATCACTCTCAGGACACGTGTAATACAGACAGTCCCGGTGTCTCCTCACTCTCAGCACACTTTATACAGACAGTCCCGGTGTCTCCTCACTCTCAGGATGCATATGTAATACAGACAGTCCCGGTGTCCCTCACTCTCATGGCACATGTAATACAGACAGTCCCAGTGTCCCCTCACTCTCAGGACACTTGTAATACAGACAGTCCCGGTGTGCCCTCACTCTCAGGACACGTGTAATACAGACAGTCCCGATGTCCCCTCACTCTCAGGACACATGTAATACAGACAGTCCCGGTGTCCCCTCACTCTCAGGACACGTGTAATACAGACAGTCCCGGTGTCCCCTCACTCTCAGGACACGTGTGTAATACAGACAGTCCCGGTGTCCCCTCTCTCAGGACACATGTAATACAGACAGTCTTGGTGTCCCCTCACTCTCAGGACACATGTAATACAGACAGTCCCGGTGTCCCCTCACTCTCAGGGCACATGTAATACAGACAGTCCCGGTGTCCCCTCACTCTCAGGGCACATGTAATACAGACAGTCCCTGTGTCCCCTCACTCTCAGGACACGTGTAATACAGACA
The DNA here is from genome assembly GCF_028390025.1 of Pseudophryne corroboree. Lineage (NCBI taxonomy): Eukaryota > Metazoa > Chordata > Amphibia > Anura > Myobatrachidae > Pseudophryne > Pseudophryne corroboree. The sequence continues at coordinate 158,761,487 of NC_086455.1, read as the reverse complement.
GTCCCGGTGTCTCCTCACTCTCAGGACACATGTAATCCAGACAGTCCCGGTGTCCCCTCACTCTCAGGACACATGTAATACACCGGTGTCCCCTCACTCTCAGGACACATGTAATACAGACAGTCCCTGTGTCCCCTCACTCTCAGGACATGTGTAATACAGACAGTACCTTTGTCCCCTCACTCTCAGGACATGTGTAATAGAGACAGTCCCTTTGTCCCCTCACTCTCAGGACACGTGTAATACAGACAGGCCCGGTGTCCCCTCACTCTCAGGACACATGTAATATACACAGTCCCGGTGTTCACTCACTCTCAGGACACATGTATTACAGACAGCCCCGGTGTCCCCTCACTCTCAGGACACATGTAATACAGACAGTCCCGGTGTCCCCTCACTCTCAGGACACGTGTAATACACCGGTGTCCCCTCACTCTCAGGACATGTGTAATACAGACAGTCCCGGTGTCCCCTCACTCTCAGGACACATGTAATATACACAGTCCCGGTGTCCACTCACTCTCAGGACACGTGTAATACAGAGAGTCCCGGTGTCCCCCTCACTCTCAGGACACATGTAATACAGACAGTCCCGGTGCCCCCTTACTCTCAGGACACATGTAATACAGACAGTCCCGGTGTCCCCTCACTCTCAGGACACATGTAATACAGACAGTCCCAGTGTCCCCTCACTCGCAGGACACATGTAATACAGACAGTCTTGTTGTCCCCTCACTCTCCGGACACATGTAATACAGACAGTCCCGGTGTCCTCTCACTCTCAGGACACGTGTAATACAGACAGTCCCGGTGTCCTCTCACTCTCAGGACACGTGTAATACAGACAGTCCCTGTGTCCCCTCACTCTCAGGACACATGTAATACAGACAGTCTTGGTGTCCCCTCACTCTCAGGACACGTGTAATACAGACAGTCCCGATGTCCCCTCACCCTCAGCACACGTGTAATACAGACAGTCCCTGTGTCCCCTCACTCTCAGGACACATGTAATACAGACAGTCCCGCTGTCCCCTCACTCCCAGGTTACATGTAATACAGACAGTCCCGGTGTCTCCTCACTCTCAGCACACGTGTAATACAGACAGTCCCTGTGTCCCCTCACTCTCAGGACACATGTAATACTGACAGTCCCTGTGTCCCCTCACTCTCAGGACACATGTAATACAGACAGTCTTGGTGTCCTCTCACTCTCAGGACACATGTAATACAGACAGTCCCGGTGTCCCCTCACTCTCAGGACACGTGTAATACAGACAGTCCCGGTGTCCCCTCACTCTCAGGACACGTGTAATACAGAGAGTCCCGGTGTCCCCTCACTCTCAGGACACGTGTAATACAGACAGTCCCGGTGTCCCCTCTCTCTCAGGACATGTGTAATACAGACAGTCTTGGTGTCCCCTCACTCTCAGGACACGTTTAATACAGACAGTCCCGGTGTCCCCTCACTCTCAGGACACATGTAATACAGACAGTCCCTGTGTCCCCTCACTCTCAGGACACATGTAATACAGACAGTCTTGGTGTCCCTTCACTCTCAGGACACGTGTAATACAGACAGTCCCGACGTCCCCTCACTCTCAGCACACGTGTAATACAGACAGTCCCGGTGTCCCCTCACTCTCAGGACACATGTAATACAGACACTCCAGGTGTCCCCTCACTCTCAGGACACGTGTAATACAGACAGTCCCGGTGTCCCCTCACTCTCAGGACACGTGTAATACAGACAGTCTTGGTGTCCCTTCACTCTCAGGACACGTGTAATACAGACAGTCCCGGTGTCCCCTCACTCTCAGGACACATGTAATACAGACAGTCGCTGTGTCCCCTCACTCTCAGGACACGTGTAATACAGACAGTCCCGGTGTGCCCGCACTCTCAGGACACATGTAATACAGACAGTCGCTGTGTCCCCTCACATTTGTCTAAGGCAAATATCCCAGCAGGACGGCAGTGTCTAATTCCCGCGACATGGCATAATGCATGTACAAACCATGGGTAACTTACCTGCTGCAGATCACATGGCACAAAAACATCCATCATGTATTTAGCCGGCGTCTGCTCATTTACAAGTACCTGCAGATGCTCCACGCTTCCCGGTGGTATAGGGAGAAGCGGTAACACTGTGCTAGCCCCCCAGTGTTATTCTCCACTATAGCACAGGCTGCTCCTCTCTACACTATGGGAACGACTCTACGCACAGGCAATATATTGGAGAGCTCTTTTCCTCCTTGTGTAACATGTACATATCATACAACCACAAGGGAAGAACAACACACATCAAACAATTAGAGACTTTTTTTTATTAGGAAACAAATTACTGATCAACTTGACAAACACTGTCCATCACAGATGAAACCCAGATAAATCATCAATAAAGGCAGCTAGTCTGTTATACAATCAACCTGATGATAATTCAGGAGAGGTTCCGTTTCCTCCGTGAGCTCGGACTAGTCTTGAAGGGCAGTAGATAGACGATGTGCGGCAGTCACACAACAGGTCTGGGAGCAACATGGCCGCACAGCCAAACTGCATCAACCTAGTAGTTCAGAGACGGCGCCAACTAATCCGATCTTAAAGTTCTGCCAATGTGGCAGCATTTAAAGGGATTACTGGTCACATGATCTCCTGTAATATCCAGACACAGTCAGAGTGTCATCACGTATGGAAGACTTGTACACTAACATAACAGCAAATCTGGTTACCAGCAAAGCGCTGAAGTCAGGTATACGCCGGAGGAGTGGCTTATCCTAATTACTCGGCCAGGAATTACGCCTGCAGCACGCATCGTTAGCAATTTCTTGTCTGAACAGAATTCTTTGCTGAACAATTGGACCACAAAAAATAATAAAAATATATATATTTTTTTTTAGCAATCTAATCACTTTATAATATAATTCTTTGGTACGGAAACAATTCCAATATCTGTCACATTGCTGTCAGCGTGGCCGGCCAGACAGGGGTTAAATCCGTTCGGTACAATTACCGGCGCAGCATCCTGCAGCTGTAATTACTCCTTCTCAGCCAGCGGAAGGCAGTGAGCTCTGGTCCATCCTAATCTGCTGTTTTCTTCCCGTTCTGGACTCATTCCCATGGCAACCCATCCAATGACCATGGCCAGCCTTCCTCCCTAGCTGTATTCCCCATCACAGGTCACAGGCGCTGGGGCTTTTTCGCTACATAACTTGTCATGCTCTAGAGACACATCTACCATCCAGATTATACCAAGCCCCATATTGTGCACTGCAGCTTTCCGCAATGGCTGTGTCACGGTCATGTGACGTCGAGAATGGTTCCCAGATTCTCTGGTATGTGACTGGCCCCCAGCATCGGAGTGTTACAAAAGGTTCCGGTGAGCACTGGATTGTGTTAGGTCCGGTAACCGGTCTCATCACCTAGAAAACTAATGCGGTTTCCAAATCATTAAATGTTTGTGTGATAAGTTCTTACCTATCTTCAAACCTATCTTCAAACCAGTCCCTGTGTTAGGAAGCATCTACTTATGCTGGAAGAACTATGCGGAACCCGTCTCCTACTTATTAGTAAACCCGAGATGCCGACCTTACGGAGGAGACGGAACATCAGGCATAATCGCTGCAGCTGGTGGCTTCTTGTGACTTTAATGGTTGAAATAAGTATACGTGCATTAATGGAGACCGGTCTATGGAAAAGGCACAATATACCTGTAGCTACTGTAGAACGCTGGGAGAGGGGAGCTCCCAGTACTCTGGCCCAGAGGCAAGTTAATGTTCTATTTAATCGCTCTCGGGCTAGAGGCCAGACAGAGCCCTCCAGGATCGGGGGGTTCTGCATCTGAGCCAACTAAGGGTTAATCTGTAAGAAGCAGCTGAGCACGGCCCCCAGTTGTAGAAGCCGCAGCTGCAAGGAGAGGAAAGACGGCACAGGATGGAAGGCAGCTGTTCTGGCCAGATAAAGACATGCAGATCACACAGGCTGCAACTCCGTAAGCACGGAAATGCCAGGGGGGGAACAACCAGAGCCCGGAGGTTTGCTCACCTTTGCAGGAGACCACACTGACAAGCACACCATATTCTGGCATATAGACACACAGGCCAGTACTCCATCAGACTCCGCTAACAGTGCTTCCGCCACAGGCCACAGAACATACATGGTATATAGAGGTATAGGCCAGTACTCCATCAGACTCTGCTAAGTGCTTCCATCACAGGCCACAGAACAGAAGTGGGATGTAGTGGTATAGGCCAGTATCCCACGAGCGTTCGCTAACAGTGCTTCCATCACAGGCCACAGAACAGAAATGGTATATGGAGGTATAGGCCAGTATCCCACCAGCGTTCGCTAACCGTGCTTCCATCACAGGCCATAGAACAGAGGTGGTAAACAGAGGAACAGACCAGTGCTTCTGGTCTCATTACAGGTATATAGTGTAGTGTACAGGTTCTCAAACTCGGTCCTCAGGACCCCACACAGTGCATGTTTTGCAGGTCTCCTCACAGAATCACAAGTGAAATAATTAGCTCCACCTGTGGACCTTTTAAAATGTGTTAGTGAGTAATTAATACACCTGTGCACCTGCTGGGTTACCTGCAAAACATGCACTGAGTGGGGTCCTGAGGACAGAGTTTGAGAACCTGTGGTGTAGTGCAATCCTCAGGGCTGAAGGAGTGAATGCCCAATGACTGTGGATTTGGCAGTAATCCTACGTCTGACCATAGGAGCGATATATTGCGCACTCATTACAAGGCTTTGCTGAACATCGATGTCTCTGTGACATGTTCCACCTGTTCAGTGTCCTTTCCAAAATGTCTCACAGTCCTTCCACGACCTGGTCATCTAGCTGTCGTCTTCCCTGTCCGGGTCTTCTGGGTCTATGGAAGGCAAGTACATTACCAGTGCTAATACTGACAGCAAATAGAAAAAAGGTCCAAAAAGACACTGAACTAAAAGTCCCAGGAATCCATCCAGCGCAGTCCTGCCATGGGGCTGTCGGAATCATCTGCGAGCGGTCCCACCATGCCGTAGGCCAGCGGGTGGAAGAGATAGAAGCTGGAAGGTAACCAGGAAACAATAGGTGTAAGTCACAATCAGACACTATCCCCTGGAAGTCACTGTACTAGACTCGCTGCAAAGAGACCAGGGACAACAATGCATGGAACATGAACGCAGGAGAACGTATATAGAACACATTTGCGTATACTCTTGTAGGATTAAAATACATTTACTGTAAATGTTAAAATAACAGTTTTATTGTATCACAGTAATGGAATTCTGTCCTAAACAGACAAAGATTCAGCCAAGAACTCGCCCTAATCAGAACTGTAACTAGAAGGCTTATCGCCTGGGGCGAACAGGAGACTTGATGACCTAACTATTCCCAGCGGGCAGAGATCAGAGACGTGAAGGTCAAGAGTGCATCCATTACCTGTATAGAAGCGTCAGAACCAGGACCGTTATCCCAGCTACAAATACCGCCTGATGGCGTGAAGGGCAGAGGGCTTCGGCGCACAGCCTGAGCAGGGCAGATAGTGTCACAGCTATAAGAGGAGAACACAGTGGATTAGACCCTGATGGCTTCTCAGGTCCTCCCCCCAATAAGCAAAGTCAGTCTCACAATGTAAAAGATGTTTCCAGATGTATGCACATAAGACCTACTGTATGCGTCTAGTACTGTCATACAGACAGGTCAATATACATGTGTGCAAGAAGGGTCCTTTGTATGGCACAGTGCAGTGACTAACCTCTCACCTGTTTTCTGCACCCTTTATAATTATAAACAGACTTAAGAATTTGTGTTTTTCCTATGTCCACATCCACTATCACCCTATGCACTGCATCTTATTAATGACCACCCCACTCCGGCAATGCCAGTCCCATACCTTACACCTCACCAGTGACTGCCCTGTTCCTTACATCTCCTCACCTCACCCTGCGCACTACATCTCATTAATGACCACCCCACTCCAGCAATTCCAGTCCCATACCTTACACCTCACCATTGACTGCCCTGTTCTTTACATCTCCTAACCCTGCACACATCTCATTAATGACCATCCCACTCCAATAATGCCAGTCCCATACCTTACACCTCACCAGTGACTGCCCTGTTCCTTACACCTCCTCACCTCACCCTGCACACTACATCTCATTAATGACCATCCCATTCCGGCAATGCCAGTTCCATACCTTACACCTCCCCAGTGACTGCCCTGTTCCTTACATCTCCTCACCTTGCGCACTACATCTCATTAATGACCATCCCATTCCGGCAATGCCAGTTCCATACCTTACACCTCCCCAGTGACTGCCCTGTTCCTTACATCTCCTCACCTTGCGCACTACATCTCATTAATGACCATCCCATTCCGGCAATGCCAGTCCCATACCTTACACCTCACCAGTGACTGCCCTGTTCTTTACATCTCCTCACCCTGCACACATCTCATTAATGACCATCCCACTCCAATAATGCCAGTCCCATACCTTACACCTCACCGGTGACTGCCCTGTTCCTTAGATCGCCTCACCTTACCCTGCGCACTACATCTCATAAATGACCATCCCACTCCAGCGATGCCAGTCCCATACCTTACAACTCCCAAACCTCACCCTGCGCACTACATCTCATAAATGACCATCCCACTCCAACAATGCCAGTCCCATACCTTACACCTCACCAGTGACTACTGTTTGTTACATCTCCTCACCTCACTCTGCACACTACATCTCATTAATGACCACCCCACTCCAGCAATGCCAGTTCCATACCTTACACCTCACCAGTGACTGCCCTGTTCCTTACACCTCCTCACCTCAGATTACATTACACTGCTGCTGCTTATGCTCACCGGTAAGCATGCTAGAGAAGAGCATGGCTGGGAAGTAGTGGTGGTAGTACAGCACTCGGCCCATGAAGAAGAAGGGACAATAATGCAGCAGCCACCCGAACAACATTTGTCCCCCGCTCTCCAGCAGCAGGCTGAAGTTCTCTGCAACAAAAACAGTTTCTTGTAACATAAATCCAATGTACATTATTACACCAGATGATCCTGAAATCTAAAGCCAGGGCTATTATTTATGTAACACTGAGGCTTCCATAGATCACAAATGGTCCCCGGTTACCCTAAAACAGTGGGAACCACCAGAGAAGATGAGAAAGGTATAGGATGAGATCATAGAGAATGGACTCTCCTGACCTACACGATTTACCTTTCACATTGTCAGACATAGGGAGGCCACGTTGTATGGAAACAGCAGCACAGAGGGCCACGAGAACATAGAGGACGAGACATCCCAGGTTCAGCCACCAAACCACCTGAGAGAGAGAGAGAGAGAGAGAGAGAGGCTTATGAAGAGGATATGTATCTTCTAAAGCTGGATCTATCAACCTGTGATTCAGGAGCCATTAATGAAACATCTGCAGCCATAACGTGGCATATGGACTTCTCCACCGCACGTTCTAGAAGATTCGTCATGCCGCAATGTTACACTTACTGGATTTCCCAAGAGGTAGATGCGAAAATCTGATGCGTTAACACCAGAAAATCGGAGACCCTGTGTGAACAGGAAGCCATGCGTGTTATATGCAAGACTGAAACATACATCAAACATACAGACGAGAGAGTTTACATGTAATAAGTGTCTGAGTAGGTAAGTTCCACAAACACGTGTCCTAACCTGAAAGTTGATTGGCCAGTGCCAAGGCTTGGACGTGACTTCGTGCTCCTTGGGCTTTAGCCCGCTGTTCGCCTTTAGAAGAAAAAGGCATAAACCGGTCACCCAACCCGCCAACACCCCATGCACCCAACTCCAACCTCTACCCAACTCTACTGACCCGCAGCATCACAATGTGCGACTCCGCCAGGATCTCAAAGAACGATGGCTTCAGGATGGACACACTGATATTTGGAACTAGAGGAGAGAAGACAGAGCTGGTTTCAGAATGGAGACCTATGACCGGCACAGGCTACGCACACACGGATTCTGAATGGGATGCAGCGGCGATGTAGAGCAATGTATGTCATCTGCGTCTGAGTCACGCCGTGAATGCGTCCGGCTTTTATTCATACAGAGTCGCAGTACAGAGTTAGACGCACAGTATCTCAAGTGTTATTGGCGTTCCTGGGTGGTAACCGGAAAGGTTCCAGGGGGCGGCTAATCAGATGCTGTGTGTTATAAGAGTGTCGCTGATGCTGGTTGCATTCATAGATGAAGAACCGCTCACAGAGAAGTCAGATGGATATTCTGCTACTGCCATAAGGCAGGTGTACGGTATGTTTCGATGGTGCGTCTTTCCGCATGCGGTATTTCAGTGGGCACAGGCGCTGACAGTGGAAATCTCAGACCTTGCACGTTTGGATGTACACCAGGGGAGGACTTTGTTGCGGCATTTCCATACACTGCGGCAAAAGACGACGGCACTGACGAACAGGCCCACAGAAGAGGTCTGGCTCCATTATGTAAACACTAGTATGAATGTGGCAGTTATACTATGATCGTTGTCAAAGGGTTACAGCAGCTTGCGGCATCTGCACTGGTTCCTACAAATGCCCTCTAAAGACTAGTTATATACCAAGCTGTATATCTGTAGAGTAATACATGCGTCTCTGGGTGGACCAATCACAGATGGACGTGCTTGTTACACAACAAGAGTCTGACTTACGCCTGGGATTCCAGTGATCCTCCACGTTCCACATAGTGTTGGGGCTCTCTCGTATATACGGGCTGCATGTGACCTCCCCCTGTTCCCAGCCCCTGTGGGAAGTAAATACAGAACACATTTAAACAGTTGCAGAGATGAGTGGAAAATACATGTACTATGTGGTAGCACAGGCCTGCTGCCACTCATCTCCCAGCTCGGAAAATCATTTGTGTCTTCTGCATAAATGTCTGTTTGTCACTGACTACACATACGACCCCACTAGCCACCTCCATGCACAGAGAGACTGGTCTGTACGGACACAGCAATAGAGCATACAGAACAATGGGGCAGGTGTATTACGCCTGGAGACATGAGAAAACAGTGATAAGAGCAAGGTGCTAACGCACCAGCCAATCAGCTCCAATATGTAAAATGACAGGTGGAGCGGATTGGCTGGTGCGTTATCACATTGCACTTATCACTGGTTTCTCACTATTTTATCACTTCTCCGGGCTTAATACATCTGCCCCAGAGTACTGATGCCACATTCCGGGTGTTCTGCAGGGTGGCTCTGGAACTCCGCCATATCTCTCATCTCTGTGTACAGGCTGAGGATAAATACTATAGATTGCTACTTTCTACGTATCCATCAGCAGCAAATCCAGAATACCAACGCCTCTCCTACTAAGCATATTCCGAGTCTATAGAAACTAGACGTGTACTTACTCCAACAAAGACACAAATATGTGCCCACAAAATGTGAGCTCTCCGCTTTGTGGTATGACAACTGCTAACAGTAGAAATCAAACTATGGCGGGCAGCAACCCCCACCCCCCTTACTACACACACAGGGCACAAACTCATTGCGTGGGGTCTAAGGGTGCATACACACGGTGAGATTCGGACTTATCCGATTCTCACCGTGCGACAGGGGGCCGGGTCGGCACTTAGCCAGTATCGCAAGCACATAATGAGTGTGCTTGCGATGCTGGCTATGTGCGATGTCAATCCTGACTATCTCTTCTATAGAGATAGCCAGGATTGACTTGCCTGCACAGCCTATTTTTTCTGCCGATGCCGACCGCGCGGGGCCGCGCATCGGCATCGGATCGGGATCGCAAGGTGACTGTCACCTTGCGATCTGCACTATCTTTTCTTCCGATTCTGACTATATAGTCAGAATCGGAAGAAAATATCTTACCGTGTGTACACACCTTAAGAATTATAACAGAACTGACTGACTTACCCTTACTACCCCCTCCATAGCACCTAACCCAGTGATCGCTAACCTTGACACTCCAGCTGTTGTTGAACTACACATCCCAGCATGCCCTGCTACAGTTTTGCTATTTGGCCATGCTAAAACTGATGCAGGGCATGCTGGGATGTGTAGTTCAACAACAGCTGGAGTGTCAAGGTTAGCCATCACTGACCTATCCCTACCCCTCCTGCAGCCTAACCCTGCCCTTGGTGCCTAACCCTTCGCCTCCCACAGCCTAAACCTACCCAGGCCCCTAATGCCTAACTCTAACCCTCTGTCTAATGCTTAACCCTTACCTCCCCTCCATAGCGCCTAACCCTACCCCTCCTGCAGCCTAACCCTAACCCTAATTGCCTAACTGTAAACCTCCGGCTAATGCTTAACCCTTACCTCCCCTCCACAGTGCCTCACCCTACGCCTCCCATAGCTTAACCCTAATCCAGCCGCTAGTGCCTGACCCTCACCTCCGCTCCCACCACCTAACACTAGCCCTCCCCTCCTGCAGCATAGTCCTAACCTCTGCTCAGAATTGCATTTACTGCACTAATCTATGTGATAATGCCCCCACCCAGCACCTCCAGGAGCAGGCACGGGTAAGTGGCATAAGAGGTAGGTGGCATGATCACACAATTAAGCATGGGAGCACGTGTACACACATGGCAAGTACAGTACTAGCGCACTGCTTACTATGCATCAGTCCGGATGTATTTCACTCTACTACAACAACGGATTACGGCCTGCGGGTGGAAGTGCCTGCCTGGATGTGACACGGATGTGTATGGACTACCATCGCTTTAATGACACTTATGGTGTGCAACATTTGTGGAGATTGTTAGAGAAATGCGGAGATCTATAGGACAGATTGTATCAGAACGTGTCACACGTGAGCCAGTATATTACAGCTACTCCAGTGTGGTCGTGCTCTAGGGGTGAGAAATATTATGTAGAGACATGCTTTGGAAATATGTGACTGGGATACAGGCCAAGGGATGGAAGTGTCCACAGTCCGACTGATCTTTTCTTGAGAATCAGAAAATACAAACTACAGCTGGCCCACCCACACACTGTGGTTACACGCAGCTCTCCCCCACAGACAGCTTCACAGAATATTCCCCTGGCATCCTCCCTCCTGTAACGCCAGAGGCAAAGCTGGCCAACCATCTTCTCTACTGTAACGCCAGAGGCAAAGCTGGCTAACCATCCTCTCTACTGTAACGCCAGAGGCAAAGCTGGCTAACCATCCTCTCTACTGTAACGCCAGAGGAAAAGCTGGCTAACCATCCTCTCTACTGTAACGCCAGAGGAAAAGCTAGCCAACCATCTACTGTGACACCATCCTCTCTACTGTAACACCAGAGGAAAAGCTGGCCAACCATCTACTGTAACACCATCCTCTCTACTGTAACACCAGAGGAAAAGCTGGCCAACCATCTACTGTAACGCCAAAGGCAAAGCTGGCTAACCATCCTCTCTACTGTAACGCCAGAGGAAAAGCTGGCCAACCATCTACTGTGACACCATCCTCTCTACTGTAACACCAGAGGAAAAGCTGGCCAACCATCTACTGTAACACCATCCTCTCTACTGTAACACCAGAGGAAAAGCTGGCCAACCATCTACTGTAACGCCAAAGGCAAAGCTGGCCAACCATCCTCTGTACTGTAAAGCAATAGGCAAAGCTGGCAAACCATCCTCTCCCCTGTAACGTCAGAGGCAAAGCTGGCCAACCATCCTCTCTACTGTAATGCCAAAGGTAAAGCTGGCCAACCACCCTCTCTACTGTAACACCATCCTCTCTACTGAAACACCAGAGGCAAAGCTGGCCAACCATCCTCTCTACTGTAATGCCAGAGGCAAAGCTGGCCAACCATCCTCTCTACTGTAACACCAGAGGCAAAGCTGGCCAATCATCCTCTCTACTGTAATGCCAGAGGCACAGCTGAGCAACTATCCTCTCTACTGTAACACCATCCTCTCTACTGTAACGCCAAAGGCAAAGCTGGCCAACCATCCTCTCTACTGTAACGCCAGAGGCAAAGCTAAGCAACCATCCTCTCTACTGTAACACCAAAGCTGGCCAACCATCCTCTCTACTGTAAAGCAAAAGGCAAAGCTGGGCAACCATCCTCTCTACTGTAAAGCAAAAGGCAAAGCTGTCCAACCATCCTCTCTACTGTAAAGCAAAAGGCAAAGCTGTCTAACCATCCTCTCTACTGTAACGCCAGAGGCAAAGCGAAGCAACCATCCTCTCTACTGTAACGCCAGAGGAAAAGCTGGCCAACCATCTACTGTAACACCATCCTCTCTACTGTAACGCCAAAGGCAAAGCTGTCTAACCATCCTCTCTACTGTAACGCCAGAGGCAAAACTAAGCAACCATCCTCTCTACTGTAACGACAGAGGCACAGCTAGCCAATCATCCTCTCTACTGTAATGCCAAAGGTAAAGCTGGCCAAACATCCTCTCTACTGTAACACCATCCTCTCTACTGAAACACCAGAGGCAAAGCTGGCCAACCATTCTCTCTACTGTAATGCCAGAGGCAAAGCTATGCAACCATCCTCTCTACTGTAACGCCAAAGCTGGCCAACCATCCTCTCTACTGTAACACCAGAGACAAAGCTATGCAACCATCCTCTCTACTGTAACGACAGAGGCAAAGCTGGCCAACCATCCTCTCTACTGTAATGCCAGAGGCAAAGCTGAGCAACCATCCTCTCTACTGTAACGCCAAAGCTGGCCAACCATCCTCTGTACTGTAAAGCAAAAGGCAAAGCTGAGCCACCATCCTCTCTACTGTAACGCCAAAGCTGGCCAACCATCCTCTCTACTGTAACACCAGAGGCAAAGCTATGCAACCATCCTCTCTACTGTAACGACAGAGGCAAAGCTGGCCAACCATCCTCTCTACTGTAAAGCAAAAGGCAAAGCTGGCCAACCATCCTCTGTACTGTAACATCAGAGGCAAAGCTAAGCAACCATCCTCTCTACTGTAACGCCAGAGGCAAAGCTGGCCAACCATCCTCTCTACTGTAAAGCAAAACTGGCCAACCATCCTCTGTACTGTAACACCAGAGGCAAAGCTATGCAACCATCCTCTCTACTGTAACGCCAGAGGCAAAGCTGGCCAACCATCCTCTCTACTGTAAAGCAAAACTGGCCAACCATCCTCTGTACTGTAACATCAGAGGCAAAGCTATGCAACCATCCTCTCTACTGTAACGACAGAGGCAAAGCTGGCCAACCATCCTCTCTACTGTAAAGCAAAACTGGCCAACCATCCTCTGTACTGTAACACCAGAGGCAAAGCTAAGCAACCATCCTCTCTACTGTAACACCGGAGACAAAGCTAAGCAACCATCCTCTCTAATGTAACACCGGAGGCAAAGCTAAGCAACCATCCTCTCTGCTGTAACGCCAGAGGCAAAGCTGAGCAACTATCCTCTCTACTGTAACACCATCCTCTCTACTGTAACACCAAAGGCAAAGCTGGCCAATCATCCTCTCTACTGTAATGCCAGAGGCACAGCTGAGCAACTATCCTCTCTACTGTAACACCATCCTCTCTACTGTAACACCAAAGGCAAAGGTGGCCAACCATCCTCTCTACTGTAACGCCAAAGCTGGCCAACCATCCTCTCTACTGTAAAGCAAAAGGCAAAGGTGGCCAACCATCCTCTCTACTGTAACACCGGAGGCAAAGCTAAGCAACCATCCTCTCTACTGTAACACCGGAGGCAAAGCTAAGCAACCATCCTCTCTACTGTAACGTCAGAGGCAAAGCTGAGCAACCATTCTCTCTACTGTAACGCCAGAGGTAAAGCTGGCCAACCATCCTCTCTAATGCAATGTAGAAGGCAAGTCTGGTCGAATATCATCTCTCATGCAGGCGGAGTGAGCACAGGGGCCTTACATGACCCACAGAGTGAGAACCTGGCACATTGACCCACAGTGCAATACATCCTGGCACACTGGAGGAGTCTCTTATTGCCCAAGGACGTTTCCGCACTTCCTGTTGCTGTGTCACATACAGTGTCATTTACAAACAACACTTTAGTGACAGGATACTGCAGGAGAGAGATCGCAAGATCCCTCTACAGGTATAAAGCGGCTACTACTATCTGAAGATGGCGCCAGCCTACGAGGCCAAGCTTGGTAGATGGGGTCTGAGAATAATGGGGGCTGCAATCTGTAGTATTCCCTGACAGGACACTTCTGTGATATGGGATATCTCCAGCATTAGGGCTGTTGCTACGTAGACAGATACTAGAAATCTTGTAGAAAGGGATTTTAAGTAACACAGCGCTTGTTACATAGGCCCCCTAGTCAGTCATCAGTGATGGTCATCCTAGGTGCTGCGACTATAAAAAGAATGAGCAGAATACTATATGGTGTATAGAAAGTCACAATAAAATGTGCGTGCTCTCTATGTCAGCAGCCATTTTTTTCAAGTCGAGTAATCCGTCCCTTCTGTCAATCAAATAAAATAACCTGTAAGCGTATCCTGTGCAGCAGTGATAGATGTCTGTTATTGCTCAGCAGAAGACAGCAGTGCCATCTAATATTGTGATGTATGTTTTATATTGTACATACTGATCACAAAATGTATTTGTAAACAATATTTGCAGTTTTTCCTACAGGGAGTAACACAAAAAGATGCTTGGGGCTATTAACTCGTAAGGAAGCCATGTAAAGCTGACCATGGGAGAAGCAGCTGGTCCTGAGATCTCACCAGCAGCCCTGAGCGTTTTCCCCTGCGACTTGTTGTCATAGCGAAGCAGACGCTTACAGGAAACTGCAGGCACTTGAATTGAAAAAGGACAATTATTGGGGATAAGGGGTATATGCGGTATAAACAGTCTCACCTGCCCCACATATCGTTACAATCTCTGCCTCAATTAGGTCCTTCTGCAGAGCAGTCACTGTAAGTTTATTGTATTTATATATAGTGGCTCTGTACGTGGAGTTATTCCATAAATCCACCTCTCCTACTGCTTCACTGGTAGTACTACCAAATGCTATTCACTCTCATTTTCACTCCAGTACCACCACTACAGAGGCTGTTCCCCTCACTTTACATTCTCCTGCCCCCTCAGCCTTATTAGACCCTGTAGCACATCTATGTACCTGTCCGCGGTCCCTCACCTCCACCCTCTGGACTGTCTGCCCTATGCCATGTAACCTGCCCTGGGAGCACAAAGCCTAGTTCCTCTGGCGGCTCTCCTGCTTGGAGTCTCTCAGCCTCCCTGGGATCCCTACTTATGTGCAGTATTACATCTGTGTCCTGGATCTCAGGGGAAATCTAGTAGCCTTGCCTGACAAAATACCCCTTGTAACAATCCACCCCCTTGCTTACATTTTGCAATTTACCATTAAGTGTAATTACCCCTAATGATATACTCCTCTTTGGATAAACATGCTGCTAAAACGTGAAGGGGAATATTTTTACTCCGACATAAAATATCTGGCACGACCACTGGACATGTTACTGATGTTAGTAGAGGACTTCTTACCGGAGGTGGTCATCCCCATACAGGACCCCCACTTTACACCATATATGATATACAGTGAGGTATCTCACCACTTTGGCAGGGTCTTCCCGGTTGAGCACAGAACGCAGCCTGTTGATAGGTGCAGCAATCGGATCTGACTACGGAGAACTTTCACCCGGCTTTTGCCACCGGCCACCTCAATTCTCCAGAAGTCATTGCTGTCGCCGGTTCCATTCTGAGCACAAGAGAAGGGATAACAGGGCGTGAGCAGTGGTTGTCTCGTGGGAAGGCATAAAGACGCGGACAGTGCTTACCCAGTCACTTACCGTGCCGTATGCAGTCACCTGCAGGTGTTTCTTGGTGAGTGGCGCCTCCCGCTGGTGGCTGTGAAGGTTCCGGCCTGTCCTGGGAATAAGCAGGAAATACAGGAATTACAATCTGCCCAATAAATATGTCTACAACTCTCTCCCCTCTAACACAAGGACACAGGAGCCAGTGGGCTGCCATTACCATGGGCCTACATATACACACACTGAGCTACACACACAGAACATACACTAACTCTGAGCCACACGCCTAGTACATACACCAACACTGAGCTATACACACATTACATACACCAACACTGAGCTACACACACAGTACATACACCAACACTGAGCTACACACACACACACACACACACACACACTGAGCTACATGTAAATCATGTTGTGTATATGTATGTAATATATATATATATATATATATATATATATATATATAGTTTCCATTCAGCGCAGCAGAGGTCAGGGCAGCGGACGTAGCTGTTGGACAGTCCCGTCTCAGATCTCCGGCCCAGATAAATAAACACAACTCAGGAAGTAACGGTCCCTCCAGGAGTCATACAGAACAGTTCATCGCTACGCAATGAATTACGCGTTGCTTCAGAGACACGCTGGATTATTTGGACATGAGCTATAAAACGAAAAGTGCTTTATAAACACAAGAGGTCAGATAATGTTTTACACAGGATTTTTCCATCTCCAGAGTATAGGAGGCCAATGGCACGTGGGAGACAGGATGGAAAACTTTCCTTTACAAGCCGCTTCCTGGGGGATGAGCCGACTCTAATCTCATCTGTTTATGTAGAGAGAACGGTTGGAGGCCCAACGGGTCCGATAGCCCCAATAAACACTTCCATCTAAAGCTAGCATATTTATTTCATCATTTATCCCACGGGATTGTGTCACGTACTGTAGTTCTCACCACACACCCAGCCCTCAGCCTCTACAGCTGCACATCAGGAATGCAACTTGGGACGGATCGTCCACTGTCCACCATCTACTGCATGGGGCCCAAAAACCAAAACAGGCAAACAGATTTGTTTAACACACGTCATCGTAGAAAAACACATAGCGAGATAGAGAGGTCCACTTCATAGTGCAGCGGCTCCCAAACTGGAATGGTGGTCCAAAAACAAATCAAATAATTTTTGGTTCTTGTGATAAGCTAAACCAGAGCTGGTGACTGCCAGTCCTAACATATGCAATATGGATGAAATAAAACTTATTAATTTGTTCTTAAGTTTTCTGAATAAGAAACTTTCAGAGTCATAGTGGATAATCCACAATTCATCTATATAAATGAGGATTTTGATACTTACATATAAATCCCTTTTTCGAAAGGGCACAACTTTAAGACCGTGGGGGTGATGATGGTGGCTTACAGAGAGCTGGCACTTTAAACAATCCAAGAAGTGAAACAGGCTCCTCCCCCTCTATCCCCCATCAACCCTCAGTTATGAATTAGCCGAGAGGAGACTATACGAGGGAAGAGAGCACATAACAATCAAACAGAACAACAATGAAGACACAGAACAGCGACGGGCGGGCAACCAGTGTCCCCTATGGCTTCAGAAAATGGGATTTATCGGTAAGTACCAAAATATTCCTTTTTCTGTCAGCCACTAGGGGACACTGGCACAACTTCAAGACCGTGGGGACATCCCAAAGTTTCTCCCCCTGGGCGGGAGATCGTTGAGGAACTTGCAAAACAAGACAGCCACACCGTGAAGATGAAGCCGCAAAAGTATCAAACTTGTAGAACTTGGCAAATGTATGACTACTGGACCAAGTGGCTGATCTACAGAGTTGAGACGTGGTAGCCCCCCTACTAGCAGCCCAGGAAGAACCAACTGAGCGTGTAGAGTGTGCCGCAATGGATGATGGAGGTCGCCTAGATTGGTGTAGATAGGCTTGACGAATAGTCAACCAAATCCAGTGGGCCAAGGTCTGCTTAGTAGAAGGCCAACCTCACTGCTGAAGATCATAAAGCACGAATAAAGCATCAGTCTTTCGTAACGGTGCTGTCCGTTCCACGTTGATCTTCAATGTTCTCACTACATCCAGAGATGAAGGTGTCCCAGAGTCCTCCTGTAAGGACTGTACCACAATCGGCTGATTGATATGAAAAGCCGACACAACATTGGGAAGAAAGGAAGCATGTGTTCTTAACTCAGCCCTATCAGGATGAAAAATCAAGTAGAGACGTATACAAGACAAGGCACTTAATTCAGATACCCTTCAGGCTGAAGCTATGGCTAATAGAAAATCAGTCTTCCAAGTAAGGTAGTTTATATCTGCGTCTTCCAAGGGCTCAAAACAGGGTGACTGCAGATAATCCAGCACCAGATTCAAGTCCCAAGGAGCTGTTGGGGGAACAAATGGGGGTTGTACCCAAAGGACCCCTTGTAGGAAAGTTTGCACATCCGGTAGGAGCGCCAGGCGTCTCTGAAAGAAAATCGATAAGGCAGATACCTGAACTTTCAAGGATCCTAGACGAAGTATGGAATCTAAACCTGCCTGAAGAAAGAGCAAGAACTGTGAGAGACGAAAATAATCTGATTGAAACCCTTTTAGTTCACACGAAGAGATATAAGAACACCACATGCGATGATAATGGGCTGCTGTAATAGGTTTTCGTGCACGCAACATCGTGGGAATCACACATTACGGAATCCCTTTGCGTTTTAGGATGTCCGTCTCAAGAGCCATCCCATTAAACATAGTCGTGGTAAATCTGGATACACGAAGAGCCCTTTTTGGAGTAGATCCGTTCGCAGGGTTAGAGCCCAAGGATCGTCCGCTAGCAGAAGGCGCAGGTCTGAAAACCAAGCTCTCCGAGGCAAAGCTGGTGCTACCAAGATCACCGTGATTGACTTCCGTTTAATTCTCTTGAGAATTTGAGAAAACAGAGGAAACACGTATACTAAGACGTACGGCCAAATCACGGCCAGAGCATCTAGCTTCCACCTGAGGATCCCGTGTTCTGGAGATGTAACGAGGAAGCTGATGATTGAGACGGGACGCCATGAGAGCCACCCTCCGGACACCCCCAGCGCGGTGTCAGAGCGTCGGACACGTCCGGGTGAAGTGCCCATTCTCCAGGACGTAGATCCTGACAGCTGAGGTAGTCTGCTTCCCAAATGTCTACTCCTGGAATGAATACTTTTGAGAGGATTACAGCATTGAGTTCGGCCCACTGGAGAATGCGTTTCACCTCTTGCATCGCTTGGCGATTGCGAGTTCCTTCCTGCTTGTTTATGTACGCTACAGCAGAGCAGTCACGTTGTCCGACTGAACCTTTACCGCCTTGGATCGAAGAACTTTGGCAGCTTTTACAGCGCATGGTAGATCGCTCTCAGTTCCAACACATTTATTGGCAACAGTGATTCCTGTGGAGACCAATGGCCCTGAAGATGGATCGCCCCATCCCCTGAGGCTGGCATCCGTCGTTAGGAGCGTCCAGTCACATACACCGAACCGCCTGCCCGCAGTGAGATTGTGCAGTTGGAGCCACCAAAGAAGCAAAAGTCGCGTCTCTAGAGTCGGTCGAACTAACTGTTGAAGGTGTAGATATGACCCCGACCATTGATGTAACAGATACAGCTGGAAAAGATGTGAATGAAAACGGCTTAACTCCAGAATTTCGAAAGCTGCTACCATTTCCCCAAGCAAACAAATGCATAAATGGACAGATATCAGCCTTGGCTTGAGGACAGCTTGGACCAGTTTCTGTATACCCAGAGCATTGTCTTTAGGCAGAAAAACTTTCTGGACATTTGTGTCCAGGATCACACTGGGAAACTGGATACGCTGTGACGGCTGAAGGTTGGATTTCCGAAAATTGATTATCCATCCATGTTCCACTACCACATTGTATGTTAATAGAGCATGCTCCTGGAGGATGAGATCTGATGAAGCTTTGAGGAGGAGGTCGTCTAGTTATGGTATTATTGTGACTTCCAATGATCTGAGGTGAGCAATCATCACCGACATGACCTTGGTAAACACCCTGGGGCTGTAAACAGACCAAATGGGAAGGCTCTGAACTGAAAATGATCCTGTTGAATCGTGAACTTGAGGAAACGCTTGGTGTGGTTCCCATATCAGAACGTGGAGATATGCATCCTTGATGTCCAGAGAGATCGTAAATTCCTTGGGTTCCAGCCTCGAGATCACCGAGTTGAGCGACTCCATCTTGAACCGGTAATAAGACAGAAACTGATTTAACGATTTCAGATTCAGAATCGGTCGTACAGTACCGTCTGGTTTTGGTACTACGAAAAGATTGGAATAGTAACCCTTCTTTCGTTGAAGCAGTGGTACCAGCTTTAACACAGTCGATTCTACCAAGGACTGTATTGCACCTTGAAGGGCCAAACGTTTGTCCAGAAGTGGAAGACTAAAAAATGTATTTGGCGGCAAAAATTTTAAATCTAACTTGTACCCTTGGGAGATGATATTGCGGATCCACGTATTGTCTGATATCTTGAATCAGGCATCCTGAAAGTTTTGTCGAAGCCGAGCTCTTACAATACTTGGTGGGAGGGAAGACCGTCATGCCACGGTCTTTTCTGCAGGCTTTGGATCTTGACGACGAGCAGCGACTGGTTGCTTGCTGCGACCTCAACTTCGCAAGGGAGTGGCTCTTCCGCGTCCTCTAAAAGGCTGAGTGGACCGAAAGGAAATTCCATTATAAGAGCACTTAGGTGGGGGCAGAAGGGTTGGTAAAAAGGTAGATTTACCACCTGTAGCCTGAGAAATGAACAAGTCTAGTTCTTTTCCAAAAAGAATGTAACCTGTAAACGGAAGTGCTTCCGACGCTCTTTTTGACTCGGCGTCAACTTGCTATGACAGAAGCCAAAGAACTCTTCTGGCTGCAATAGTTGCTGCAAGATTCTCGAGTTAACTTGTCCGATATCTCTCCTAGGTATATAGCGGACTTATTAATATGTTCAGCTAGGATCAGAATCAGCTTTATTGGCCAGGAATACTAGCGTATACTAGGAATGTGTTTGGTTTGCTATACAACAGTCAAGTAGGTAACAGATAGCGGGGGGGCAAGTAAAGTCAGACAGATACGTATACCGTAGGGACACAAGTGAGTTACATGTACATCTAGTCAGTCAATATTCAGGAGTTCAGCAGGCGGACCGCTGAACTCCTTACACTACTTCTTCTAACGGAACTCCCTCTTGTAAGTACTTTATCAATTTAGTGGCCCAATGCTCCACTGCCTTGTTCACCCAGGAACTCACCAAGGTTGGTCTAAGTAAGACACCTGCGGCCAAATAGATGGACTTCAACATGGTGTCCAGCTTACGGTCAGACGGGTCTTTCAACGAAATTGCTCCCAGAACAGGTAATGCAGTCTTTTTTGGACAACCTGGATAGAGAGGAGTCCACTCGAGGTAACATCTCCCATTTATCCGTCATAGCTGATGGAAATGGATAAATACTTAGAAAACTGTTGTTAGGCATCTGAAACCGCTTGTCTGAGTATTTCCAAGCCTCCATCAGCTGATCATCCAGTTTCGTGGAAAAAGGGTAAGTGACCGATGAACGCGGCTTACTACCAAATAAAGCAATATATGATGAATCCGATGTCGTAGTCTCAGAAATGTTCAAAACTTTTAGCTAAAATGAGAGGTTCAACCCACTGAGAAGGTTCCTGTGGAACTTCTTTATCTGGGTTAGTAATTTCCTTAACCGTCTTTCGTAAAGCAGACACCTCATTATGTAATTGTGACATGGTTCCTGTGAGCGCTACCGCCCAGGGGGTAGAAAATTAGCGTCTTTGGACGGCTTAACTAACGTAACCTCTGAAGCACATGCTTCACACAGGGAGGAATCGTCCGTGTGCTTTTTTTTTTACACTTAGCACAGATAAATAGTTTATGTGATGCCTTATTAGCTGGTCCCTTGTCTGCCATTGTGACGGACAGAGCGGAGACACATACAATTCACGCCCGTACTCTCAATAAGAGAGAGAGAGAGAAAGAGAGAGAGAGAGAGAGTGTGTGTGAGTAGGATAGAGGACAGTTTGAAAACCTGCCAAATCGGTCCCCTACGCACAGGCGCCCATCTCAACCAGGACCCTAAGTGCCATTTTGAGTGGGTGTCTTATACAATTAAAATCAGACTTTGGATGCACCCAATTCACAAGGTGCTCCAGATGCTGTCTGCCTTCTAGTTAAATGCCCTGTGCCTTAGCCCCCAGATCCGCTGCTTACCGCGGATCCGCTCCACTAACCTCTGCTGTAAACTCCCTCTGTCCTGCACCGAGTGAGGTATGCTGTCTCGCTGCGTACTGTCAGCGCGGCAGTGCAGTGGAGACCTCACCGCGGCCACTCGCGCACAGTGCCCCACACATGGGGCTCACTCACCCACACTGCCGCGCTGTGTACTGTCAGCGCGGCAGCTACTCTGCACATGTGGCGGGATCTCGTTACTCACGCGAGATGCCCAGTGCAGTCCGGAGTCGGTACCCGCCACAGCCAGGGACAGCTCTGTCCCTGCCACGGTGTTTGGGCATCGATACCATGCGCTGCTGACTGTTCATATATTGCCCGCACATATCAGCCTGCTATCTTTTAGATAGCAGCGCCGATAATGACAGTGGCGCATATTGCCCCTGTCACTGGACATTCACCGCGGCTATAATATATGGGGGAGGGGGGGGGTGCGCTACAGCGCACATAAAGTGCACTGATACTGCTCCCCCCTTCATATCGAAAGTTCTTACATTTACCCCTAGAACACATGGAAGCTGTAAAGATAGCGGTTTTCATTGGTTTTAGAATCTGTGTTTTCACCTGTAAGTCGGGACCTCTTGCACACTTTGTGGAATGAATCCATCAATTGCTCATGACAAAGAATCTGCTCACAGAGGTGGGATGTACTCAGTAGTAGATAGGCCTGATAAAGTGCCAACTGAGTACATAAGATAAGAAGAAGCCGATTTGATTCCGCACTGGTTGTTAATGATTTAGGAATAATTAGTATAAACCAACATTTGTAAAGTAAAAGGGCATAAATCCCTACATTCCCACTGTTGGTGGTGCACCGAGAAGTCAGTAATTACTTACTGTATGCAAAGATCAAAGGGAAAAAAAGAGAAAGAAGACTCCTTTTTTTTTTTTTTACATTCTTAACAAGATATATCATATTGTTTTTTTCAAAAGAGTGCGTTAAAAATGGAGTCTTCCTTCTTTTTTTTCTTTGATCTTTGAGTAGATAAGATGTGGAGTTCTGGGTTGGTGACACTAGACACCGATCACCAATCTTATTCATACCAAACGGGTACACCCCACCGGGATGCGTTTAGAAGACAGGCGCCAGAATCCAGACATCAGTCGAAATGCCTACACCGGAATCCTGACAGCTGGCACCCTGGTTTTAAGTATGCTGGGGACTGTTAGGGTTAGACTGCAGGGAGCCAAAGCAAAGACAATAACCCCCCAATTCCCTCCTGAATCCTATATACAGATGGGTCCACGTTTATCTTAGCCTTTAATAGGTATAACTGAGCCAGGTCAGTCAGACTTAATCCCCTGCTGTAATGACTTAATCCCCTGATGTATTGTTCTCTGTATTGTATTGCAGCTGAAAACAATAGATGAAGTGTTTATGTTAATAAACCATGGTGTGCCTAGGCGCAGCAAAAAACTCAAGACAAAGGTGGACCCATATGTACAAAGGTACCCTCTTCAAAGTCGGAGCTTAAAAACGGAACTTACATTGTGTGCTCCAGACGGATAATGTCCCCGTGATGGACAAATTCAAGGGGTGCTTCTATGTCTGTAATGAAACAATAAAGGGCGTCAAGTGGTAACCACACAACTGCCACTCCAGCACATGGGCAACCCGCGGCCGCCCGTTTCCATTACCGTATTCAGAGTCGTGTTTCTTCACAGTCCACAGGTTGTTCTGATCTTTGTGAGAGTAAGTGGTGACCTGCAAAGGGGGGAGGAAGGGGGAACATGTCATTACTGGTCAGCGGTCAGGGGTCCAGGACTATACATATTACGGTACCAACCTGTTGCTGCTTCGCTCCCACGCCCTCTGGGTATAAGTGCCAGTGTGAGTGCAGGTAACCGCTCGCCGTTCGCACGCTCTTCAGGGTAATGACTGAGCCGTAGGCTAGGTCTGGGGAAGAGTGCAACTGATGATGCAGCATTCCAGTGACAGGTGTAACAGACAGAGACACAGACGAGAGAAGCAGAGAGACACACACACAATAAGACACATATACAATAGGAGACAGACAGAGCGGAGAACCAGGAACACAAACACTCCAGCCACAAGACCAGTATTTAATGACCCCCCTGGAGAAAGGTTCCGCCCTGGGACACGGGGCGATACTTACGTTCCGGCATGGATGCATTGTGTAGATTGTTTCCAATCAGGCGGGACTGGAAAGCGGAGCTGAAAAACCCGTCACCGGGCCCACTACAAGACAGAGACAGACAATTACACCGCAGAACGTCCCTGTTCGATCACATGACATACAGGTCAGAGGTGACATGGTCAGAGGGCCCATATATATACCTTTTATTAAGAATGGCGAAATGCACAGCAAAGATGAGTGAGTACAGGACTAGCGGCAGTAGGATGAGGCAGAGGACACGTGCGGCCAAGTGACGCAGGATGACTTCCTGTAAGAGAACACACACACAGCATGTGAGCGCTGTGTAATGGTGATGCCAGTCTCCTCTGATGCCTGGAGGAGTATAATTCAGTCTGATCTATGTGGGATATGTATGAGTTACACGGTGTATTTATTCACTACATAAGAATGGACATTCAGTAAAACGCACAACTGAACATAGCTATATCCATTACTATTAAACTTTGTAAATGAAGCGTAAAAATAATCATATACTGTATTATTACATTATATTTAATCGTTTTGTATCATATATAGCTTTGTTTTTCGTTTACTACAGTAGTTCGGGTGTTACTACACACCAGGGTCGCAGGAGGTCAGTAAAGCTTTAGTATGGTTAATAGAACACTGTGTAATTACAGTACGTATAACAAAATATAGTGTGCTGTACTTACAATGTACAATTATGCTCAGCTCATTATAATTAGATTAGCTGATGGCCGCCATCCAGTGGCAACGGGTAATAATTAGCTAGGGAATACTTCATAAAATCCCGGCTCCTCCACGGTCGAGTCTCATTATTATGCCCACCTCCTACATGTGACGTCGGCAGCACGTGAAGTAGTCACGTGACATGCACTGGCTCGGTGGGCATATAAGGTGTGTGATAGGCTGTCTGCACACATATCACTCATTGCTGGCTTGGTGGGTATATAAGATGTGGGATAGGCCGTCTGCACACATATCACTCGTTGCTGGCTTGGTGGGCATATAAGGTGTGCGATAGGCCGTCTGCACACATATCACTCGTTGCTGGCTTGGTGGGTATATAAGGTGTGCAATAGGCCGTCTGCACACATATAACTCGTTGCTGGCTCGGTGGGTATGTAAGGTATGTCATAGGCCGTCTGCACACATATCAGTCGCTGCTGGCTTGGTGGGTATATAAGGTGTGCGATAGGCCGTCTGCACACATATCACTCGTTGCTGGCTCGGTGGGTATGTAAGGTGTGTCATAGGCCGTCTGCACACATATCACTCGTTGCTGGCTCGGTGGGTATATAAGGTGTGCGATAGGCCGTCTGCACACATATCACTCGTTGCTATCATGGGTAAAAGGGGCGATTTATCAGAGTTGCAGAAAGGGATGATTATCGGCTTTTGGGCCAAGGGTGACAGTATCTCTGACACGGCGCAGTGTGTGACCTGTCCGCGTGCTGCTACGGTGAAGGTGTATCGTGACTGGACAAATGGCACCATTGCGAATAACAGACGTGGAAACTGCGGAGCACCACGTGCCATTGATGCGAGAGGTGAACGCCGGCTACTTACCATCAAAATGAACCTGGGGGCTAGCAGACGTGTATCCGTTGGCACTGACATTGTGGTTATTTTTCGTCATTTTGATGGGCTTGTAACTAGTATATATGTTAAAAATATATATATAAATAATAGAAGCTTATTCCTTATGTATTCCGGGACAATGGCTGCGATGTGCAAGTTTTACCTTGTGTCTCAGAGGGTTGCAGGAAAACATACATGTACAGTCTACCATAAATGTCAGCTATGTGCTCAGCAAAATCGCACTGAACTGAAAACTTCCGATTCTAAAGATTTTTTTAGGTTTTAATGTACTATAAATATATGTTGTAATTACTGATACATACAGCAATCTCTATTTTTCATGTAAACATTCATGACGCAACCGTCTATATACTAGTTGGTAAATCATCTAATGAGATGAGAAAAGGACAGTGTATAAATGCCACCTGCTGAGGATATTTGATGAAATCACCAAGTGGTGATGAAACGCGTTACTTTATATCTCATCCACTTTCTATGTGCTCTGAATTTGGCTGTTGAAGAGTTACAGCAATATCTTGGTAAAGCTCAGAACCGGAGCGGTGGGAATACATTTCACACCTCTTTCACAAATTATGAAAACACCTATTTCTATGAAAAATCTAGCATAACAAGTATCTGTGCTACTTTTTCTAAGTGCTGTGAACACCTAGAATCCCCAGCAACCTACTGGGTGGATTCTGGGTCAGTCTGCTGCGCATACATGGATTCTACGATGTTTTCCACCAGAGCAAACCAACGATTGTCCTAGAGCCCCCACATTATATTTACCAGTGTCAGACTGAGATCTCCCAACAGCTTCCACAGGTCCCGGACTGTGTTTAGACCAACGAAGAGAACGACGAAAAGGCCGACAAATTTCACTCCTATGGCTCCAGCCAAACTGACGCCGGTCAGTCCCAGCCACAACCACCAGGGGACGCTGAATGGCCTGAGATGAAATAACGAATGACAAGCTGGTAACTGCACAGTAACAGGTTTCCAGCCCAACCTCTGTCCACTCACCTGCTGGAACAGGAATGGAAGCGGACCATACTCAGCACGGCACCGATAATGAAGAATATCAGGATGGGGTCCAGCAGGATGTACTGGGATAGTGTGATGCAGCCAGTGTCTGGGGGTAAACAAACATCATAATGGTTAGAACAAAGCTACATGACCAATAGGAGACACCGTGTTTCAGAAGGAAGGTAAAGGGCAAGGAATGCGGGTGAGGTAAAGACGTATATGCCCAGAACTGAAGGTGGAAATTCTGCAGCCTCAGCAGATACATTGATCTATGTTAACGCTGCTGTCATCAAGACTCCAATACGGGCCCAAGACGCAATCAGTGACAGCATCACTAGTGTGTTATACATTTTAGTGAATAGCATTTATTAACCATCACTTGCAGATTGCATCCAAAGATTCTAAAGCTCTCATCCACAACTGTATCTCCCACCTTGACTTCTCCATCCTCACCTCTATGGTAAGACTCATGTCCCCTGTTTTGCTGCTACTCTGCCAATCCCGACACCAGAGTTTTCTGAAATCCACTGCACAGGAAACTGGTGATATTGCGGCACCAAAGAGTCATCTTCTACGCAATAAGTTCCAGCCGTGGTCTGGTGGGCCGGTTTCACAGAGCACATTGATTACTTTTACATAGTTCATAGTACACATTCTTTTAGGGATTTGGAATTCGTGAGAGCAGGTCCGGTGTCTACGCGAGAGAAGTTCCCATCTATTGTGCTACATCCATTTACATAGGACAACGGCAGGCAGGGTGACAGGGGAAAGATGATCTTAAACTTACATCTACCGAGGCCTAGAACGGTTGAACAGGCATTCTACACAAAAGATAGTTCCCACCCATTATACGCTTAATGCAAGTGTCCTACTGAGGAACCAGTCCAAAATGAATCTGGAGAAGAGATAACTAGTGTGCCGATGGTGGAATGAGGAAAGAAATGTTTTTCTTATCTATCATGGTGACAGACACCATAAACGTTAAAAAGCGTCTGTAATACTCTATCATCAATAGTTGCCTCCTTTTGAAGATAAAGAAAATTGGTAAGAAAAGAACAAACAAAATGTGCTAACAAGAGCCAATGGGAACCCTGGTATTTCTGGTTCCTGCTGTGACACCTCCTTTTCCTTGCCAAGAAGACACCATGGTTCAGGAAGAAGAAGTTTTGCATTTATGTGGAACCAGTATCTCAATGAAGACAGTGGGTGCGATACATCTAATAGTGGCATCTTGGCCACGCTTGGCCTACCCTGTATCCCACAAAAGCCACAATCAGTTTCTCTGAATAGACCTTCAGCTGGAGAAAATGCAAGGAGGCCACGCTTAACTATCTCCCGTATGCAGCAATGTCTCCTCATCATTAGGGGGGTTTGGACACAATACTGGGAATGAAATACCTTAGCTATAAATGCAGGTTCTGTCTGAAGGATAAGTATATAGTTGTTGACCTTCACAAATGGTTACCTGCAAGACGTGGCCTGTAGCTCATGTATATGTCTTGCCATCGTGACTGCCACCACAAAGTTGGACTTACAGGCTGACAGCTTCAGAGAAAGGTCTTGTGGAGCCAACAAAGAGGCAGTGGCTAATTCTGCGTTTGTGTGTTTATTACAACTTTAAGAAACCTTTTCTTTTTAAATAATTATTAAGGAATCTCCAGAAACAGCAGCACTGACAATTGCCGACACTGTTAGCAGGTTGACATTGCTAAGCCGTTGGAGCTCTGCCTTCTCCCTTCTGGTACATATCAGCCTGTGCCTTCAGATCAGTGCAGTTTTCAGCACTGGGAGACATCCTGAGTGAAGTTGCTTAAATGAAAATTTAAATTCATACCCCTTTCACACTGCCAATGCCGGATCCCACATGGGAATTGGAAACGGGTCCTTCCCGGGTGGGATCCGGCATTGGACGCTGCCACTGGCTTCCCTGACCCGGCAATATGCTGGGCGTGTTGCCATAGCGGCGGAGCTGGCAGCAAGGGTGGAGTTGGCGCTGGGAGATGAGATCAACTCCGTGCCGCCTCTCCCTGTTGTCGTGAATGGGTCCGGGTGCCCGTTTACGCTGCCATTGACCCGGTATTCAACCCAGGAATACCACTGCTTTATTCCCGGGTTGAATTGCCGGATCAGGCGACCCGGGATTTCGGCTATGCCCCTTTCACGCCGCACGCTGACCTGTGTCACCCCGGCAATATGCCAGGTCGATACCGGGTTATTTGTGCAGTATGAAAGGGGTATCAGAGACTCCACAAAGTTCAAACATAGCCAAATCCTGGTGAAACTACATCACCAATCCAAATTTGGTGGAGCTAGGTATAAAACTCTGCCGTGCATGAAGAACAAACAGACACACACTTGCTCGCTTATTATATAGCTATATATGTTGCTTTTATATATATATAAGACTTTTCTTTAGCCTGTACAACTGCCAAAGAGCAACTCTGTTTCTCCTTGGAATCAAACATCTCTTGCTTGATTCTTTCTTCTTTACTTTTATCTATACACTGTTTCTTATACAGAGGGTGTCATCTATACACTGTTTCTTATACAGAGGGTGTCATCTATACACTGTTTCTTATACAGAGGGTGTCATCTATACACTGTTTCTTATACAGAGGGTGTCATCTATACACTGTGTTTCTTATACAGAGGGTGTCATCTATACACTGTTTCTTATACAGAGGGTGTCATCTATACACTGTGTTTCTTATACAGAGGGTGTCATCTATACACTGTTTCTTATACAGAGGGTGTCATCTATACACTGTTTCTTATACAGTGGGTGTCATCTATACACTGTTCCTTATACAGAGGGTGTCATCTATACACTGTTTCTTATACAGAAGGTGTCATCTATACACTGTTTCTTATACAGAAGGTGTCATCTATACACTGTTTCTTATACAGAGGGTGTCATCTATACACTGTTTCTTATACAGAGGGTGTCATCTATACACTGTTTCTTATACAGAGGGTGTCATCTATACACTGTTCCTTATACAGAGGGTGTCATCTATACACTGTTCCTTATACAGAGGGTGTCATCTATACACTGTTTCTTATACAGTGGGTGTCATCTATACACTGTTCCTTATACAGAGGGTGTCATCTATACACTGTTTCTTATACAGAAGGTGTCATCTATACACTGTTTCTTATACAGTGGGTGTCATCTATACACTGTTTCTTATACAGAGGGTGTCATCTATACACTGTTTCTTATACAGAGGGTGTCATCTATACACTGTTTCTTATACAGAGGGTGTCATCTATACACTGTTTCTTATACAGAGGGTGTCATCTTTTAGCTGTCCAATCCCTTTCGAAAACTCGCGCCACCAAATCATCATCTGGGAGGGGCATGGGACATTGCAGCAATTAATTGCTGATGTATAGGGTCCGTAAAACACCTGCTAGGATTACAGCCCTGTCTAGCAGAAGGCACAATACAAAAAGATGGGTATTTGCCTCTGAAGAAGCTGGAGAAGAGAGAACCGCAAGAAAGGTCGGGAAGCAGTAGTTCGGGAACAGCCTCTGCAATGGCGAGACAAATCCCATACCAGGACCTTATAATTATTCTTTATAATCCTGGGAAATACGAGGACTGGGAGGCAATATGGAAATTCCACCTACATACTGGCGCAGTGATAGCTATCAGTAGCTGCCAAACGTTTAACGAGAACAGCTTGTTGATTTATCCATTTTTCAATGCTCCGATTAAATCTATTTGCAGTATTCACCATTTTTAGCAGATGTAATAAACACGTCAGTCTGGGTGGAAATTTTTGCAGGTTGGAACATATATGCCATGGCAGTTTACATACCACTCAGCTGTCTGAGCACAGATGTAGAAACGTTTAGCTATGATGGACAAAGGCTCCTAGGCAGTATTATTCTATTGCTGGGGAATCGGTTACTTACCCACGTGTGTGCACTGGCATTGGTGATGTAACAGTGAAAGGACTGATGTCTCTTTAAAAACGTAAAATATGCGACGTGACTTTGTAACCTACTTGCTGTGACATTGACTTTGATTCACATACACCAATCGGATCATTAACACAACTAATGGGCAACTTATTTCTAATTAAATGTACAAAAATACTGTTTTCTGGCTCTAAATGGTTACAATAGCAAAATATTGTTATCCTAGTATAAAGTGTTTGGTGCGCTTTGCATGTGTGTAACACATATGTACACAAATGCTTTAAAAAGGTAAATATAACTTGTTTATTAAGACTGGGGAAAGACATCATACAAAACCTATTTTGTTATATTTTACTTTTACATAATAAAAATGAGCATTCGGATCAGTACCGAAATTGACTTTGGAGTTTTTCCCACAACAATAATTTGGTACCAGAAGTGGGATGTCAGTGTCTTGAGCAGAGATCAGGGAATTTGCTGTGTGGGTCCTGCCTCACACATTGTCTTACAGGTTGTGAGAATGATTTATAGCACTATGAGTTGCTGGTACAGTGTGAAGTGAGGTTTCTTTGCGAAGGATTGGGAACTGGTACTCTGTGCGTGCGGACTCTGGACCCATGCATACGAGACTTCAACGCATGCGCAGAAGAAAATAAAAATGCTAAACTATCTTCAACATTGCGTCCGCCCCCAGAATCAGGTACAGTGTGAATGGAGGATTACTTAAGTTACAGAGGGTAACTTAACTTACAGAGTACGCTTTGGTTGAAAGTCTTTGAACCCTTAGTAATCTTTTCCGTGGTGTCTAGAGGAAGCTATAGGACTTGTTATGGCCCTAATTAGAGTGGGTGCTCTGCCTCTATTCCTCCAAATTCTAATGCCTCACTGAGTTACCCCGCTTCCCGGCCCACCAATTACTCAATAGAAGACAGATGGCGATGTACTTATGTAGAAGCTCCGGTGTGTCTTTGTAGAAAGACATATACTTTTAAAGGCACAAAACCAGGAAAGACATTAATAATGAAGCCTATAAATGGTAACCTGAGAATAGAGGTTTCCTTACCCAACAGAACCAGCAGAGATGCGAGCAGAGCCCCCGCTAGTGATTTGGACAGCTGGTGAACGATGAGGAACACAAACGGAGGGAGCCAGGAACCCAGGAAGGCGCAGAACTATAGCAGAGAGAAAACATGTTACTTAATGTTCTTACTCAGGCCTATTAAACACAACAGGGAGCTCTAACCAATGAGAGAGCAGGTCGTTATAAAGCCGGTCACTAGAGAAGGGTGGATTGGACACAGAACATGTGATCGGATAATGGTATATAGCGGACAAGACAAAGGCTAGTAGA
This sequence comes from Pseudophryne corroboree, assembly GCF_028390025.1. Taxonomy (NCBI): domain Eukaryota; kingdom Metazoa; phylum Chordata; class Amphibia; order Anura; family Myobatrachidae; genus Pseudophryne; species Pseudophryne corroboree. The sequence goes on along the minus strand of NC_086455.1, from coordinate 158,729,514 downwards.
CAAAGGCATTGCTGTCGGAGCTTTTCACTGGAGCAAATGTATTTATTTTTCCATGACCGATATCTCCGTCGCAGTGGGTGGATCTAAAACCAGCCTTCATTCAATCAGAGCATCAGAACATTTACAGAGGAGCCTGCTCTCAGGGAGAGAGGGACAGTGATAATTAAGGCATGAGAGAGGAGGAACTAGTGAGAAGGAGGGGTGGGGGGTTGGGAGAAGAGAGAGAATATGCAGGACAGTATAAGAGCATCCTGACATGAGAACATTCACACGTTTACTCGTAGCGTTCATATGCCGGGTTTGGAGCGTGGCACTGATGAGCAGTGACACCCAGCATAGTACATATCTCACCCCTCTCATGCCCAGGTAGTAGTGGCTCTCATACTGCTGTCCAGGCTTTAGAAAGGAGAAGGATCCATTGTAGCCAGTGAGATGACCAGCAAATCCAATCAACATCTAGAGAGAATAATTCAGGACACAGATGTGTGTTACATTACGTAGCAGGAGAAAGAGCAGCAGTGGTGGTTATAACGGGTCGGGGCTGGGATGGGGGAATCGCAGCACAGAGTAAAGTTGGGTTCCTCCAGCATAAGGACGAGATGGATGATTACAGAGTTCTGCTCTCAGAGGCCCTCATTCCGAGTTGATCGCTCGCTAGCTACTTTTAGCAGCCGTGCAAACGCATTGTCACCGCCCATGGGGGAGTGTATTTTCACTTTGCAAGTGTGCGAACGCCTGTGCAGCCGAGCTCTACAAATACATTTTGTGCAAAACAAGACCAGCCCTGTAGTTACTTATCCTGTGCGATGAATCTAGCGACGAAGGTCCCGGAATTGACGTCAGACACCCACCCTGCAAATACCTGGACACGCCTATGTTTTCCCAACCATTCCCAGAAAACGGTCAGTTGACACCCATAAAACGCCCTCTTCCTGTCAATCTCCTTGCGATCGGCTGTGCGAATGGATTCTTCGCTAGAACCATTGCATAGCAACAATGCTCTTTGTACCTGTACGATGCGCGTGCGCATTGCGGTACATACACATGCACAGTTTTGCAGTTTTTTTACCTGATCGCTGTGCTGCGAAAATCGTCAGCGAGCGATCAACTCGGAATGACCCCCAGAGTGTTTACTGCAAACAGTGATCTAAACAACTGCACTAGCTCCATTCACTACAGAAAACGCTCAATGGATAAGACAAGGACTACAGTAATGGGATGTGTCCCCCTGGCCACAGGCTCGGAGTGCAGAGTGTCACTGTATGCAGGTGACTAATTTGCAATGATCTATTAACTGCACAGCGACACAATGAAAGCAAGACTCTGAGAGGTTTAATGGCTGCACTAACTCACAATATCCGTGTATTGCCCTGTCAGAGATGGACATGTTTGTTATTATGTGCAGCGGAGAGGAACACTGATAAATAACGCTCAGTGTTCATTACAGTACCCTGCACCTTTCAAACCCTGTGCAGTTCCTTTTTCCTGCCTGGGGTGTTGAAATCTGCTTTGGTGCTTCTAGCACAATCTGTATCTCAGTGTTGAGATATAGAGCAGACTGTGCTACAAACACCACAGCAGAGAGCAACACCCCAGGCAGGAAAGAGGAACTGCACAGGGTTTGAAAGGTGCAGGGTGCTAGAATGAACACTAGTGTGACATTAGTGTTGCAGGAATTATACTACTGGAAGCAGTTATTTTATGGCTATCGCTTATAGAATGGATGATTTACAGACACGGATTACGGTCATACATGGAGGAGAGCATTATTCCGGAGAAACCTCATTATCTTACCTTTCCTAACGGAGGGTGAACATCAAAGAAAAACGTCCTGTTTATGTAATAGCTTCCCATCTTTCCAAAATGAGTCTCATCCCAGCTGCAAGAGAATGTATACTGTAGACCACAGATATATCAACAAATAATAGGGATAGGTTCTATTATCTAGTTCAAACACAGAAAAGAGGCATCAGGTATAAAAGTGGATTTATAAATGACAATGGAATGGCAACAAAATAAATCAGTTATATATGGTAGGCTCTACCAGATAACGCCCCCTCCTCCCTCTCCTCTACTAGATGACAACCCCTCCTCTAAAAGTCGCCTCCTCCCTTTCCTCTAACAGATTATATTCCCCATCCTTGACCAGATGACAATCCCTCCCTTCTCACTCTCTTCTACCAGATGCCACCTCTCTATCCTTTACCAGGTTACAGCCGCCTACTCTCCCTCGCCTCTACCAGATTACAGGTGCCTCCTCTCTCTCCTCTACCGGATTACAGCCACCTCCTCCCTCGCCTCTACCATATTACAGACCCTCCTCTCTCTCCACTACCAGATAATAGCCCCCTCATCCCTCTACTCTACCAGATTATAGCCCCACCTCCTCCCTCTCCCCTACCCGATTATAGCTCCACCCCCTCTTTCTCCTATACCAGATTATAGCTCCCCTCTTCCCTTTCCTCTACCGGATAATAGCTGTACCCTCACTCGCCTTTACCAGATTACAGACCCTCCTCTCTCTCCTCTACCAGATAATAGCCCCCTCATCCCTCTCCTCTACCAGATTATAGCACACGCCTCCCTCTCTACCAGATTATAGCCCCACCTCCTCCCTCTCCTCTACCTGATTATAGCTCCCCTCTTCCCTTTCCTCTACCGGATAATAGCGGTACCCTCACTCGCCTTTACCAGTTTACAGCAACCTCCTCCCTTGCCTCTACCAGATTACAGCCCACTCCTCCACCAGATTACAACTACCACCTCCCTCGCCTCTACCAGATTATAGCCCCCCTCCTTCCTCACCTCTATCAAATTACAGCCGCCCCTTCCCTCTCTTCTACCAAAGTACAGCACCCTCCTCCCTTTCATCTACCAGATTACAGCCACCTCCTTCCTCTCCTCTACCATATTACAGCCACCTCCTTCCTCTCCTCTACCAGATTACAGCCACCTCCTTCCTCTCCTCTACCAGATTACAGCCACCTCCTTCCTCTCCTCTACCAGATTACAGCCACCTCCTTCCTCTCCTCTACCAGATTACAGCCACCTCCTTCCTCTCCTCTACCAGATTACAGCCACCTCCTTCCTCTCCTCTACCATATTATAGCCCCTCATTTCCATTTTCTCTACCATATTACAGCCACCTCCTTCCTCTCCTCTACCAGATTACAGCCACCTCCTTCCTCTCCTCTACCAGATTACAGCCACCTCCTTCCTCTCCTCTACCAGATTACAGCCACCTCCTTCCTCTCCTCTACCAGATTACAGCCACCTCCTTCCTCTCCTCTACCAGATTACAGCCACCTCCTTCCTCTCCTCTACCATATTATAGCCCCTCATTTCCATTTTCTCTACCATATTACAGCCACCTCCTCCCTCTTCTCTACCACATTACAGATGCACCCTCCCTCTCCTCTACTTGATTATAGCTGCCCCCTCCCTCTCCTATACCTGATTACAGCTGCCTCCTCCCTCATCTCTACCAGACTACAGCCCCTCCTCCCTCTTTTCTACCAGATTATAGCCCCCCTCCTACGTTGTCTCTACCATATTACACTACCCTCCTCCCTCAGATTACAGCCACCTTCTTCCTCTACTCCACCAGATTACAGCTGCTTCCTCACTCTCTTCTACCAGATTACAGCTTTACTCCCTCGCTTTTACCAGACTACAGCCCCCCTTCCTCGCCTATACCACATTATAGCACCCTTGCTCCCTCTCGTCTACAAGATTAAAGCCCCCTCTTCTTCCTTTTCTCTACCAGATTACAGCTCACTCCTCCCACTCTTCTACCAGATTACAGCCACTCCTCCCTCTCCTCTACCAGATTACAGCCCACTCCTCCCTCTCCTCTACCAGATTACAGCCACTCCTCCCTCTCCTCTACCAGATTACAGCCCACTCCTCCCTCTCCTCTACCAGATTACAGCCCACTCCTCCCTCTCTTCTACTAGATTACAGCCACTCCCTCCCTACAGGGAAGTAAGGTGATTGAGGGAGTTATCAGCAAAGGGTGGAACCTGTCTCCATTAGTGATGGCAGGGCCATTCCATGTGACAGAATGGGACACTTACAGTAGGTACATTTTCAAAATTAAGTCCCATTGAATAAGGGTTAATAATGCATTGAAAACTTTCTTTTATCATAAATTAGTTAAATCTTAAACTGATTCTAGTAAAATAAAAGTTTATAAAAACCTTCAAGTGTTCCTTGAAAACTCACCTCATCAGGCTAGTTTATCACATTCCAGAACCACTCACTCACCCTTCATAAGATTTCCTATCCGATTATATCCCCACTGTACAGTCCGCACATATCCTCCACATATTTTCTCTTTCTTCACTTTCCCTTCTTTCTGACCCTGATTCATCATTGCTGTGATGTGATATCAGGCAGCCCAACTAGAACCTTTGCAATCCGGTGGGCAACTATGCAATACATAGCATCTATCCTTGTGTTTCAATGCCTATTTCCCCATAGATTGTAAGCTTGCAAGCAGGGCCTTCCTACCTCTGTTTGTTATTACCCAGTTTTGTTTTATCATTGTGTACAATTGTAAAGCACAACGGAATTTGCTGCGCTATAAAAGAAACTGTTAACAATAATTGTTGCAAAAAATGTTTACAAAGACAGAACAGAACTCAGACAAAACACAAAATCCTTCCAAGGTAACGTAACGGGTGTGGATCATTAGAGCGACAGTGTCTAGGTCAACCACTGTAGGTCGACAGTCACTAGGTCGACAGAGTTGGAAGGTCAACAGGGTTTCTAGGTCGACAGGTCGACATGAGGGTTTTTTTTTGTGTGTGTGTGCAGTTTTCTTCGTAGAGTGACCGGGAACCCCAATTAGTGCACCGTGTCCCCTCGCATGGCGAGCGAACTTCGGGCAGTTTACCGTTCCAATCGTAGTCCACGTGGATCGTTAAGTATGAAAAAGTTCAAAAAAATTAAAAAAAATGTGAAAAACTCACGTCAACCTTTTGACCTGTCGACCTAGAAACCTTGTCGACCTAGTGACTGTCGACCTAGACAGTGTCGATCTTCAGACCGGATCCCAACGTAACATTAAAGTTCTGTGAAATGAGACCAGGCTGGGCTCCAATTTTTACTGTGCAGGGTAAGCAGACCTAATGGTTTAATAATATATTCAGATAAATATTTTTGCATTTGTTCTTTGTACACTAAAAGCCCCAATTGATTAGGTGACGGAAAGGGACATGTGAAACGGGTGTTTTATTATTTTAGAATTATATTTTATAGTACAGTAATTGTTATTTTTTTTTTTTACACCAAATTTACCTTAAACGAGCAGTGATTTTTTTAAATGTATTTTTCCAGTTTGGTTTCACTTTATATGGAGAGGCCCGGCACGTCTAGCAGGAGTAGAGCCGCTGAAGAGATGAACGGCTATGAGTGAGAGGAATTCTGGGCTAAATGGCCACTACGTAGGTGAAGGCTGTCAATGAAGTTCTTGAGAAGAGGGCTGCGAGAACGAAAGGAGGGCCCTGTTCCTAGGAGCTTACAATCTAGGAAGAGGGGAGACAGACAGACAGATGACATGAGGCCAGATGGGGACCTGGGGGCAGGAGGTAGGCAAGGAAGAGGTGACTGAGGCAAGAGGGTTTGGGTGAGTGACCTAGTGACAAGGTTATGTGGTGGAAGGGTACACTTTGATGGACAGGTGGGTTTTTGAAGCTATACAGGGTCTGGGAGAGCCTGATAGAGAAAGGGAGCCGGCATGGGCGACATACTGGATTCGAGTACGAGATGCAGTAGCCAGGGTAGAGGAGAGGCAATGACCATTGTCCGACTGAAGAGGGCAGGAGGGAGTATGTATGTAGGGGACTTTTTGTCCCTTTACCCGTCACTGGTCCCTTATTCCCATGTACCATACTCTACGACCCCTATACACCATCACTGGTCCCTTATTCCCATGTACCACATTCTACGACCCCTATACATTGTCACTGGTCCCTTATTTCCATGTACCACACTCTACGACCCCTATACATCGTCACTGGTCCCTTATTCCCATGTACCACACTCTACGACCCCAATACATCGTCACTGGTCCCTTATTCCCATGTACCACACTCTACGACCCCTATACATCGTCACTGGTCCCTTATTCCCATGTACCACACTCTACGACCCCAATACATCGTCACTGGGCCCTTACCCCCATGTACCACACTCTATGGCCCTTACCCCCATGTACCACACTCTATGGGGTCTATTTACTAAAACCTTGGATAAAGAGATAAAGTCGCTGGAGATAAAGTACTAGCCAATCGGCTCCTAACTGCTATGCCACAGGCTGTGTTTGAAAAATGACAGGAGCTGATTGGCTGGTACTTTATCTCCATCCAAGGCTTAGTAAATAGACCACTATGTTCCCTATACCCCGTCACTGGGCCCTTACCCCATGTACCACACGTCACAGGGCCCTTACCCCTATGTACCACACTCTATGTCCCCCCTATAGCCCGTCACTTGGTCCTTACCCCCATGTACCACACTCCATGTCCTCTACACCCCGTCACTGGGCCCTTAACCCCATGTATTACACTCTATGTCCCCTACACCCCGTCACTGTGCCCTTACCCCATGTACCACACTCTATGTCCCCCCTATAGCCCGTCACTTGGTCCTTACCCCCATGTACCACACTCCATGTCCTCTACACCCCGTCACTGGGCCCTTACCCCCATGTACCACACTCTATGTCCCCTACACCCCGTCACTGTGCCCTTACCCCCGTGTACCACACTCTATGCCCCTATACCCCGTCACTGGGCCCTTACCCCCATGTACCACACTCTATGTCCTCTACACCCCGTCACCGGGGCCATTACCCCCATGTACCACACTCCATGTCCTCTACACCCCGTCACTGGGCCCTTACCCCCATGTACCACACTCTATGTCCCCTACACCCCGTCACTGTGCCCTTACCCCCGTGTACCACACTCTATGCCCCTGTACCCCGTCACTGGGCCCTTACCCCCATGTACCACACTCTATGTCCTCTACACCCCGTCACCGGGGCCCTTACCCCCATGTACCACACTCCATGTCCTCTACACCCCGTCACTGTGCCCTTACCCCCATGTACCACACTCTATGTCCCCTACACCTGTCACTGTGCCCTTACCCCCATGTACCACACTCTATGTCCCCTACACCCGTCACTGTGCCCTTACCCCCGTGTACCACACTCTATGCCCCTGTACCCCGTCACTGGGCCCTTACCCCCATGTACCACACTCTATGTCCTCTACACCCCGTCACTGGGGCCCTTACCCCCATGTACCACACTCTATACTCCTATACCCCGTCACTGGGCCCTTATCCCCATGTACCACACTCCATGTCCTCTACACCCCGTCACTGGGCCCTTACCCCCATGTACCACACTCTATGTCCCCTACACCCCGTCACTGTGCCCTTACCCCCGTGTACCACACTCTATGCCCCTATACCCCGTCACTGGGCCCTTACGCTTATGTACCACACTCTATGCCCCCTACACCCCGTCACTGGGCCCTTAACCCCATGTACCACACTATGTCCCCTATACCCCATCACTGGGCCCTTACCCTCATGTACCCCGTCACTGGGCCCTTACCATACATGGGGCGGCTCTGCCAGGCGGTAGAAGCGGCTGATAAAGGAGAACACGGTCACCGCCGCCAGCACAGCCCAGGTCCCCTTCTCCCTATCCCACTTGGGCTTCCCCGGGAACCGCTTGCCCTCAGCCATGGTCCTGGGGCCCACAGCGGCATCCGACTCATCACCATGGAGACGGCAGAGGCCGCATCACTGCTCAGCACGGGCACTGGAGGCCGGACATTGGTATATCTATCTGTCTCTATCACAGGAGACATTTTGCTGAAGCCTCGTGTTCCGTCCCCATGTGTAGTTACAGACTGATCTCTTCGGGAACATGGCCGCCAGGGGGAGGGAGCGCGGCACTGGCCCCTCCCACCTCCAAATGGCGGCGCTGGTTAAGGTAGGTAGAGCATGCGAAGCCTTTGGATTTACCGCTTTCTGATTGGTCACTTCCTCTCAGCTGCGGAGTCACATGTCCTCGGAGTGTTCACTCACTGTAACCTGGTAAGGGTTAATACATTGAGGATCTCACACTGTTCCTGGTGTCGTGTTCCTCATGCAGGGCATGTTTTCAGCATTTCCTTGCTGCAGCCCAGGGGGGATTATTACTGACTGTTAGGAAGCACTGGCCTGTACTGTATATACTCATTTTGTAGGGGCCCTGGTCAGTGCCCCCAGTATCATCAGTATCCGGGCCCATCTCCGCTCTCAGCGGCCCCGCTAATAAGCTGGGAACAAGGCGGAGCAGTGGGCATGTAACCCACGTACAGGGACATGTGGGCGCCTGTTTAAAACCACGTAACCAGCATGGCCAGATCACATTTGACCGCGACACCGCGCTGTGCCCCCCAGTTTCTGATGGAGAGATCCGTTTTGCAGATGTACATAATATAATATTTGAAAAAATACTTTTATGAATGGTTTTGAAGGGAAAAAGTATCAGTTAAATGGTTAATATTTACATGAAAGGCCAAACAAGTATCATTCCATATCGCAGCGTATAGTAATCACGCCTCAGGCGCCGGGACATGGGATTTGGAAAGCGCCCATCCGGTGAGGTCTATACAGTCGCTTTATACTCAGGTTTAGTGCGGCTAAGGGTGCGTACACACTGGGACGACGTTGCAAACGATGCAGTGTCGTCCACGACGGGAACTGACATCGGCAAGTGCATTCGACAGCATGGCCTTAGTCTGGGTTCAGCAGGGAAATCCGGCGTACGGGATCCCAACGTACGAAATACTGAAGTCGGGATCCCGATCGAGAACAAGCCGACAGAGGTGTTATACCCTCTCCCCTACCCCTCCCCCCGAAGCCCAAACATCCCCCATGGCTTAGCTCTCATGCTCTGCAGTGTGTGGACATTCGGCATCCAGGGTGTCAGGATTTCGACGCCGGGATGTGTACCTATTCGGGATGCCAGTGTCGGCATTCCGAATAGTGTTGTAATTCCGGCGTCGGTATTTTGACTGCTGGGATCCTCACTGCATTCCCTTAGTCTGCGATATTGCCCGTGGTCTGCCGTCGCAGACGATCCGCAGGAGTGCGCATCGTGCCATACATTATCTGTATACACTAGACGATATTGTTCTGACCCGGCCGATATGGTCCGGATTGTACGCGATGTCACCTAGTATGTACGCACCCTAAGCTGTGCAGTGCTTGGTAACTGCCCATTCTACCCCAAGAGGGTAACTGGATGTTATATAGACAGTTTATATGGTCACCATGCATCAGGATGACTGATACAAAAAGTTGACAGGTACAAAATGTCACCATGACAAAGGTCGACACGTTTTTGGAGGTTATTTTTAAGTTTTTTCCAACCCGTGAGGGTATACGTTTCTACTGATGGTGGTCACATATGATGAAATACGCAAGATTTCACCTGAAAAAATATTGTCGATATTTTGTGTCGACCATTGTCATGTTGACTTTTTACCTGCTGACCATTTGGTGTCGACCTAAACACTGAAGATCTTCTGTACCACTCCACTAAGCTTTTACGATACTTATCAGGATGAACAGAGCAGATATCTCCTATCACTGACCACCACTAATGGGGATTTGGGGCGGAGACTATTTACTAAAACACATTTGGGGGCGGGGTTTCGGTGGAGGGGTAATGGAAGACTTGAGGTATGAGGTGTTTCTACCTAGATCCTGCAGAGGTTTCTCCCTTATTTAATATTTGAAAGTGTTTGGAATTGTATAAGTTGTCACATAGGGTGAGTTGGGCAATCTTGGGGCATTTTCCTCAGCCAGAGGAACCGGCAGACGCCTGCTAATCAGACACAAGCCACTTCTGCAGGGACTGTCTTCCTGCCGGGAGATGTAATACAGAATGTGCAGGGTGGCTACATATGGGTGGTCATTCCGAGTTGTTCGCTCGCTAGCAGTTTTTAGCAGCCGTGCAAACGCTATGCCCCCGCCCACTGGGAGTGTATTTTAGCTTAGCAGAAGTGCGAACGAAAGGATCGCAGAGAGGCGGCAAAGTTGTTTTGTGCAGTTTTAGAGTAGCCCAAAACATACTCATCGCTTTCGATGACTTCAAACTATTCAGTTCCTGTATTGACATCACGAACACGCCCTGCGTTCGCCCAGCCACGCCTGCGTTTTCCCTGGCACGCATGCGTTTTTCCGACCACTCCCTGAAAACGGTCAGTTGACACCCAGAAACGCCCTCTTCATGTCAATCACTCTGCGGCAGCCAGTGCGACGGAAAAACTTTGCTAGACCTTGTGTGAAACTACATCGTTCGTTGCAGTAGTACGACGCATGTGCGCATTGCGCCACCTGCGCAGAAGTGCCGTTTTTTTGCCTCATCGCTGCACAGCGAATGAATGCAGCTAGTGAACAACTCGGAATGACCACCATGGTATCCTCAGGGATAGGGCAGTACAGCACAGCACAGCAGCTGGGACTATTGCAGTAACACACGGACCTGCAGCTGGGATCTTTGGCACCGCACTCTACTCACTAATGTCTCCCACATGACTGGGTAAAGTCTGGTGGGAGGATCTCAGGCTGAGCACAGATTGGTCGGCGTCTCTCTCTCTGAACTGTAGCAATGGCATCTGCAGAGAAGGTGAGGAGTGCAGGGCCCTGCAGATCCAGGCATGGAATAGGGACAGACAGATATTCTAGGTGTTACAGCTATACAGCTACCTCCTGTGACTCCCTCTGCTCTCCTCCTCTTTCAGCCTCTCTTGTTCGGATACTGGCGGAGCTCCTGTTCATGGAGGGTCCGGATAGGTGAGTTCTGCATACACGTCTCTCCACTATAATGTAAGGGGCCCTGGGGCCATACGCTGTACACTGCGTATTGTGTGTCTCTGTTTGTGTCTGCACAGCGCTGGCTCTGAAGAACATTGAATATGACCAACATCCCATCAATCTGATCCAGGATGGTGGGCAGCAGGTAAGTTGTGCTCAGCGACTGGACGCGTGTGGGGGGAGCTGATCATTCCCATGTTATGTTGTTATGGGGTACATTTACTAAGCAGTGATAAGAGCTGAGAAGTGAGCCAGTGGAGAAATTTACCCATCAACCAATCAGCAGCTCTGTATCATTTTATAGTATGCAAATTATAGATGTTACTTCAGTGATGATTGGTTGCCATGGGCAACTTCTCCGCTGGCTCACTGCTTAGTAAATGTACCCCTATATCTGCTGCGCAGGCGTTTCCCAGAGCGCTGTGCTGGTCTCCCGTCTGTGGGTGACACTGTGCGCAGTGGGTGGTCTCACCCCAGCCCAAAGCTCTTAGTGATCCTGCAATTTTTTTATTTCTAAATTAAATCACAGCAGCAAATATTTGAAATGTATATTTTAGCCTCAGATTCAGGGTTGGTGGGGTTATAGCGGGCAGTGGGTGGTTAGGGCACCGTGGCAGACAGAGCAGGGGGTATATAGTGTTCTCACCCGCTGGCTGGTTTGCAGCTGCATGCTACAGCAAAGAGCCCAGATGGACGCAACAGACGTTCAGGGAGGGGCCGTTGGGCTAATGTTTCGCTGATCCTTTGTTTTCTCTGCCTCCAGCTGACTGATGAGTACAAGAAGGTGAACCCAATGCTGCAAGTGCCAGCGCTAAAGATAGATGGCATCACCCTGACACAGTCGGTGAGTATGGCGTTGGGGTGCCATGGATGAGATGCAGGGCAGGGGTCGGGGACTTTCTGATACACGGTCACATATTATATATTCTGCACTATATCCTGGGGGTAGGCCGAGAGCGTAAGCCTGGGTGAAATAGCTGTAGAGCTGGCCTGACGTAAATGTGTTTTCTGATTGGTTCCTCCTAAAGCTGGGCCTCTTCCAATGTCTGATTCATTGATGTGCCCGTCCTAGCTCCGCGTTACAGGAGTGCTGCACATGGAACAGGGTACTCCTGGAAGGGTTACGGTCGTTAGGTCGACACAATTTAGGTCGACCACTGAAGGCCGACAATGCCATTAGGTCGACATGTACTAGGTCGACAGGTCAAAAGGTCGACATGAGTTTAAAAAAAAAAAAAAAACAATTTTGGATTTTTTCATACTTAACGATCCACGTGGACTACGATTGGAACGGTAATCTGGGACACGGTGCACTAATTTGGGTTCCCCGTCACTTTACGGAGAAAACGACACCGAAAACAGTCAAAAACCTTATGTCGGCCTTTTGACCTGTCGACCTAATGCATGTCGACCTTCCATGGTCGACCTAAGTTGTGTCTATCCAACGACCCATACCCCCCCTGTAAGACGTGTATTGTTGGGGACATTATCCTGAGAATCTGACTAGCAAAATGTGGGTCTCAGACCCCTGGTTACAGCCTCCATACAGGTACCGCCGCCATCCAGCCTATAAACCCACAAACTCCGTCCGGACAATACCCAGCACACAGCAGTGTATCATTGGAGCTCTCTGGTAGTACTCTCCCACTTGCTCCCAAATACAAGGGTGAGGAGCATTTTTAACCCTATTTAACCCTATAGATGGGTTGGGGGGGGGAACGATGACGACGGACCTTAATATAAGATTTTAGCTATAGTGGACAGGTTCTGTGGGTCACGAGCCAGCCCTTCTCCTGTGTCAGCTCCGTCCGAATTGTCCAGGTTACTGATTAATTCCCGGGGTCAGAGGTTGGCAGCTGCGTCTCGTGTAAATTATTAAAGTCAATCATACACTTTGTGGAAATAATGGGAGAGATTTATCAAAGCTTGGAGAGAGAAAAAGGAGAGCGATAAAGTACCAACCAATAAGATTCTGTTGCCTTCAGACAAAGGGGGGTATTCAATTACTGTCGAAAAATGCGCTCTCTCGGTAAAATGAAGCAAAATTACCGCAATTCGCTGTAATTTCGTCAAATGCCTATTCAATTGTCCACGAAAAAGTTTTTGCGGTAGTTTTACTGCATATTTCAATTCACCAACTCTGAGCAGGCGAAAACTTGGGGAAAATCCCTATTTTCAGTTAAAAATGGTTGGGTATGGAACAGAAACCCTCGGACACCCCCGGATTGACTAATTAGGCACTTGGAAGCTTTTAATTATTTTTAATTGGCCAATAATGACATGTCATTTTTGGATGAAAAAGTGCAAAATGATGAATATTGGGGTACAAGGTATGGGACAGGTATATTGGGGTGCTTTATAAGTGGGACAGGTGTTTTTAGACTTGCAGATCGGAGTAATCTGTTTCCACTTTTTTTTTTTTTTTAAAGTCCCCTAAAATGACCCAAATATATACTTATACCCATTTTTATGTACCCCAAGTTTAATTTTAGCATTTATTTTTCTGGAAAGAAATTGCTTTCTAACATTTTTTTACATTTAAAAACAAAAAATTGAAACAGCCATTTGACCCAATTTAAGTACCAGAAATATTTTTATTGTAACCAATAATAAACTTTTAGGGGGGTATGCAGTTAGCTCCATTTTTTCACCTAGGTGAAAATACTGAGCTTTTTCGCTATTTTTAGAACAAATGGAGATTCGCCCTATGCAACAGCAGGGCCCGATTTTTGCCTAGGTGAAAAATGCCGGCACTGGCAAAAAACACGTGGATTGGCGAATTCACTCCCGATCCACATGTTTTGGCGAATCTGCAATCGGTTTTCGCCGTTTTTTGGGGCCATTTTCGCCACTGCTGATTCGCCTACAAAACAAAGGTGAAACTGCATGGGCGAAAATGTATTAAAAAATGGTCGAAATTACCCGCAAATGAATACGGTGGGTCAAATTAGTTCAGTTTTTTTCTTCTAGGTGAAAAAACGGAGCTAATTGCATACCCCCCTTATACTGTTAGCCGATGTTAGTGTAGCTTTGTTAGGGGATACGGACAAATTAACCCATTTTTCACTTTCGGCACCAATTTTCGCGGCAATCCCATGTTTGCTACTTTGCATATGAATAGAGCGAATCGCGGGAGCGTACATACCCGCGAAAAGTTACTTTTCATGGCGAAAATGGCAATTGCGTTAAATTGCCGCAATTTCGGCCATAACTGAATACCCCCCAAAGCCTGTAACATGGCAGTTAGGAGCTGGTTGGTCGGTACTTTATCTCTCTCCATCTCTCCAGTTTATCACTCTCCTAGGCTTAGTGCATTTGCCCCACAGCGTGTAACATGGCAGTTAGAAGCAGATTGGTTAGTACTTTCTTTCTCCAAGTTTTGATAAATCTCCCCCAATTTTCTGTATGCCAGCTACTGTATACCCTGTCGGCACAGCAGCCGCTCCACAACGGCGGCTCACGTCATCAGGTGCGGTGTGGTTTAGTTTCTAAATGTAAATGATGAAAATGGGCAACATGGGAAATCTAGGCACAAATACGACGGGCGCAGAGCTGTATTGGCCACGTGGCGCTGTCCGCTTGGTGCATGATCTGTGTGTAAACGCTGCAGAGATAAAGTGGCCGTTCCATTGTCCCACAGCTTGCCATCATTGAATACCTGGAAGAGACGCGACCAAACCCCCCACTGCTCCCCAGGGACCCCATTCGGAGAGCACAGTGCCGAATAATCAGTGAGCAAATTGCCTCGGGCATCCAGCCAGTGCAGGTTAGTACACAGGCAGAGACTTACCTCACAGCTCTGCGACCCCGGCCTCATTGTCATGTCTGTCTCTGCAGAACCTCTCAGTGCTGAAGAGAGTCGGAGACAAACAGCAGGAGTGGGCCCAGCACTATATCACACGCGGGTTCCAAGGTGAGACGCAGGACTGGGGCCGCAGGACACTGGCGACTGCCGGGGGGAGGGGTATAATTATGTCATTTCAATAAGGCTTATTTAGCGGAGCCAAGCTGACCATTGTCATTCAGGACAATGGTGGGTGAATGTGACTCTAGTATCAGACGGAAGGGGAAGCCGACATAGTGTCTTCAGTGAATATGCCGACAGTTTTCATGTTACTTAAAGCATTTCTAAACAGGATCATTTACGATGTTTAGTTCTAATGCCGTCATGGTTAAAATGCTTTCGCAACTGTGTCGGTATTATGCCCTCTGCATTCTCCTGCCAGCGTATTCACTGTCGACATAAGGTATGGTCGACATAGGAATTTACAGGCAGTCAGGAAAATAAGGATGTTTCATCGCTACAGGAAACCTAATGTCACTACAAAGGGACAATTACCCTAGTGCTTGGAGGACCATGAAACATTGCAGGTGGTAATTGCCCCAGTTGATATGAATGACAAGTACACAAGGGAGGGGCAATAACCAGACAGAAGCCCCAGCAAGACTAATGAGATCCGGTCTGAAGATCGACACTGTCTAGGTCGACAATGTTTAGGTCGACCACTATAGGTCGACAGTCACTAGGCCGACAGGGTCTGAAGGTCGACAGGGTTTCTAGGTCAAAAGGGGACACGGTGCACTAATTGGGCTTCCCGGTCACTGTACGGAGAAAACAACACCAAAAAAACCCATGAAAAACTCATGTCGACCTTTTGACCTGTCGACCTAGCACATGTCGACCTAGAACCCCTGTCGACCTATAGTGGTCAACCTAGACACTGTCGATTTGATGATCCACACCCAGACTAATATAGGGAACAATGGAGGGATCTGGCTAATCAGGAAAAAGCGTCTGAAGGGAGAGACTAAGGGGCCTATGGAATAAGCTTCCCCCATCCCCTTAAAATGGTGTAGAAACTAAAGTTACTTCTGCAGGGTTCACAGGGGTTCCACAGGGAACATCGGGGTTGTAGTGGTGGACGGATAGTTCAGGCTCCACACAGTTAAAGCTTTCATCATATCCCAGGATGCCTGCCTCTGTACTAATAGCATAATGCACGAGAGATCACAGAAATCTCCTGCAGAATGCTAATTGGCAATACAGATTGCAGTCCCATTATTATCAATGGGGACTACGATCTGACCCCTATGTACTAAACCCTAAAAAGCGAAGCCACTTTAGTTTACACCCACTTCAGATGCTGTAAACTTCTTTTAGCCTATGGAGGCATCGTAGCGGGAGATCCCGCAGCCTCTGTCTGGTGCCGACCTCGCCACTGGAAGCTGTCACTGTGGTGTGCGCAGGCGCAGTGTATTTTCCCCTACAGGAGTCTTTCACAAACAAGCACATAACTTGCAGGAACGGTGGCTGGTTTCCCTACGTACATAGCGGGGATATTTTCATTAAAGATTAAAATATCCGCCCCGAAACAGTGTGTCAATAATCGCGGCAGCTCCACGATTTTTAATACATATGTCCCTTAATGTTATCATTCTGAATGCAATACTGAATAATTACTGTAATGTGGAGGTACGGAGTATGTGCCTTGCCAGCAGGTTACCCTGCCAGCCACATCCTTGCAGGGTATGACACTAGCGTCCATCTTGTTATTCAGCATTAAGTACCGTGAACGTGCGGAAACGGTGAGAGGCGGCAGTCAGTGACTAGTTCTGTTCTTCTTGCAGCCCTGGAGCTCCTGCTGAAGGACACAGCCGGACGGTACTGCGTGGGGGATGAGGTAGGGATGATACTAATCTCTTTGCCTAAGGGGTTGGGACATTTAAAGGGTCGGGTCTGGCATACGAGTGTCTTCTGTGTAGGAGAGGGTGTACACTGTGGTGTCCACAGACACTAATCATAGGGTTAGAACCACATTACACTGTTATCTATCTGTTCTAGTGCACCATTGGTCCTTTCTTATCGCCCACTGCCAGCGTGGAGTGACCTTGGGTGTCCTTGTGGGATAATCAGCACCTTTCATACTTTCTCCTGCAGGTGACAATGGCTGATGCTTGTCTGGTTCCACAGGTGTTCAACGCAAACAGGTGAGACACTGCCCAGCCACTGGCGTGTCCTGCGCCTTCACACATACGCGTGCCCCATGCTGTTCTCACCCTCACGCACCAGTCACACGCTGCACAGTGCCATACATACAGAATCTCCTACATGTGTGGGCACTGCCAATGCATACCCAAGTTATGTCACCAGGCTCCAAATGAGTCTACACGGAGGCAGCTATCAGACTATTAGCTGCACAAGGTAAGAGCGGCATTTCCTCCTGCGTATCTGCACAAACCACCCAGACCTCACTCCCTACCCCACTCTGATCCCCACTATACACAGCGTGAAGCTGCCGTAGTTCCCCACCATGTGATACCCACCTAATGCTGCCTCCCCTAACACCATGAAGCCTGTGCCCCCCCCCCCCCCCCCCCCTTCTGCTCTGGCCGGGCACCTGAAGTTGTTGTCTGTGTCTCATAATCACCCCTCTCTTATTGTAGGTTTAAAGTGGACATTACCCCATACCCCACAATCTCCAGGATCAACCAGTCTCTGTGCCAGCTGGAGGCGTTTCAGGTCTCCCACCCTGGTCGGCAGCCAGATACTCCCCCCGACTTCAGAGCGTGAGGTCCCAGGCCAGAACAGCTGAGACTGAAATATACCCACGGACAATGGAAAGTTTCTTATTTCTGTCATTTTATATTGGAAATATGTCAGCGTGAGAGAATAAAGAGATTTCAGTGCTGGAGTGATTGACTTCTGTATATGTGGCAGGGTCCACGTTTATGAAACATTACGTATGAGGGCACCCACTGCTCTTGGTGACCTCGTGTCAGCCACACCGGCTATCTCGGAGCACTCTTACACCACCAACACCTAACAATTCAGACGTACGCACACTCCACCTCCTCTAAGGAAGAAACGCTATAGCATAATAATAATACATCGCTGTTAGTGAAAACACAAGGTGATAGCACAATAACACTGCCCCCACAGCTCCCTCTAGTGGCCACTCACTGTCACTGCATTGTGAAAAATCTACTGTACAACTCTTTGGTGCAGCCGATTTTGTAATAAAATAGCCCCCCTCCCCCCCATCCACTGTCCCTTCTGTAGCTGATTGACAGTGACAACAGATTTCATATTTATATATAAAGACGACCTCCGCTAAGTACCCACGTCCAGCTTGAACTTGGGGGTGTCACTATAGAAGTTTCCAGCACCATCAGACCCCCCGATGATGAGGACCCTGCACATGCTCCGCTTTCCACGCTTCTCCTTGTCAGAGTCTGTCAGGTGGGAGGAGGTGAGGTTCAGCAAGGAGTGGCCGGCCCGAGGCAGCTGGGAGCTCGCCCCAAACGTGACAGAGCTCCAGGACGCGGTGTCTGTGGTCAGAGCAGAGATATCGCACATTAGTAAGTGTGTCAAAACGTTCTCATCGTGACTAAGGTGATAGCTTATAGAGGAGCCTTAAACATGGGGAGGGCCTGCCGCTTGTGGGGTCTCAGCCGACCTAATGACCGTGTCGACCAATAACGGCCGACCTATTGATTGTCGACCCGACGATCCACACCCACCTGTGGCTAGAGACCTCAGGTAGCGTCTCTAGATATTGGGGAAAAATTTACTAAAGCTTCTAAAACAGAGAATTGGTGAAGTTGCCCATAGCAACCAATCAGATGCTGTTTAACATTTTCTAAAAGGCAATAGAGAAATTATAAACCGCATCTGATTGGTTGCTATGGGCAACATCACCAAATCTCTGTTTTAGAAGCTTTAGTAAATTTACCCCATTGAATACAGCCTGCTGGAAGCCACCTCTTTCGGGGCCCCAGAGGAATGGCACGCTGGTACTTATGGCCCCAGATTAAAGGAAGTTGCCAGTGAGGAAAAGCAGAAACTCCAGACTTTTATCGGAGCTTCCACCGGAGCCCTAACACTTACCGAGGTTAAAAATGAAGGCGTCTCTCAGGGCCCCGGTTCCGGAACATCCTCCGTGGATCAGGAGCTTATGCTCAGACAGCTGCATAGCGGCGTGGAAGCTGCCGAGATGAAAACACAGGGCAGGGTAGAAAGGATGTAATGAGGACAGTAGCGGGATATTCGGGGAGGGGGTCAGGGGGGAGATCACAGAGCGTTTAGAATACATTAATTTCTTCATTGCTATTGGCACAAGTGGGCGGGATCTGGTGATAACAAAGATGGCGGCTCAGGAACCAGCCTAGAGGGTCCTCAGGGCCTGATTCCAATTTGCACACAATGTCAATGTTTGCGCAGTTGGGTGATTATCAGCGGACTCACATTCGTCGCGGTCACACTGCGCAGAGTGAGGATATATAGGCAAGTGACTGACAGACTTGGGGCGTTCAGCATCTCAGATCCCGCGGCCATCCTGCGTTACTATGGGGCTTACTCAGGGAGTCAACGTTGCGACTGCCGAGATGTTGCAATGGGTCCGGAGGGTGTCAGTTTGTTTCCGTGCGGCTGCTACACTTACGTTTCTCTGACGTCCTATTGGATGCTGGGACTCCGTCAGGACCATGGGGAATAGCGGCTCCGCAGGAGACAGGGCACAAAATTTAAAAGTTTGACCACTAGGTGGTGTGTACTGGCTCCTCCCCCTATGACCCTCCTCCAAGCCTCAGTTAGGTTTTTGTGCCCGTCCGAGCAGGGTGCAATCTAGGTGGCTCTCATAAAGAGCTGCTTAGAGTAAAAGTTTTGATAGGTTTCTGATTTTCAGTGAGTCCTGCTGGCAACAGGCTCACTGCAACGAGGGACCTAGGGGAGAAGGAGTGAACTCACCTGCGTGCAGGATGGATTTGCTTCTTAGGCTACTGGACACTAGCTCCAGAGGGACGATCACAGGTACAGCCTGGATGGGTCACCGGAGCCGCGCCGCCGACCCCCTTGCAGATGCCGAAGTAAGAAGAGGTCCAGAAACCGGCGGCTGAAGGCTTTTCAGTCTTCATGAGGTAGCGCACAGCACTGCAGCTGTGCGTCATTGCGCTCAGGCACACTTCACACCAGCGGTCACGGAGGGTGCAGGGCGCTGGGGGGGGGCGCCCTGGGCAGCAATGAGATTACCTTTCTGACAAAAAAGAATACATCACATATAGTCCCTGAGGCTATATGGATGTATTTCACCCCTGCCAGGTCTCAGAAAAACCGGGAGAAGAGCCCGCCGGAATAGGGGGCGGGGCCTATCTCCTCAGCACACAGCGCCATTTTCCTACACAGCTCCGCTGCTAGGAAGGCTCCCAGGCTCTCCCCTGCACTGCACTACAGAAACAGGGTAAAAAACAGAGAGGGGGGGCATTTTTTAGCGATATTATATATATTTAAGCAGCTATAAGGAAACAACACTTATATAAGGTTGTTCCTATATAATTATAGCGCTTTGGTGTGTGCTGGCAAACTCTCCCTCTGTCTCCCCAAAGGGCTAGTGGGGTCCTGTCTTCTATCAGAGCATTCCCTGTGTGTCTGCTGTGTGTCGGTACGTGTGTGTCGACATGTATGAGGACGATGTTGGTGTGGAGGCGGAGCAATTGCCGGTAATGGTGATGTCACCCCCTAGGGAGTCGACACCGGAATGGATGGCTTTGTTTATGGAATTACGTGATAATGTCAGCACGCTGCAAAAGTCGGTTGACGACATGAGACGACCGGCAAACCAATTAGCACCTGTACAGGCGTCTCAAACACCGTCAGGGGCTGTAAAACGCCCTTTGCCTCAGTCGGTCGACACAGACCCAGACACCGAATCTAGTGTCGACGGTGAAGAAACGAACGTATTTTCCAGTAGGGCCACACGTTATATGATCACGGCAATGAAGGAGGCTTTGCATATCTCTGATACTGCAAGTACCACAAAAAGGGGTATTATGTGGGGTCTGAAAAAACTACCTGTAGTTTTTCCTGAATCAGAGGAATTGAATGACGTGTGTGATGAAGCGTGGGTTACCCCTGATAAAAAACTGCTAATTTCAAAGAAGTTATTGGCATTATACCCTTTCCCGCCAGAGGTTAGGGCGCGCTGGGAAACACCCCCTAGGGTGGACAAGGCGCTCACACATTTATCCAAACAAGTGGCGTTACAGTCTCCTGATACGGCCGCCCTCAAGGATCCAGCTGATAGGAGGCTGGAAAATACTCTAAAAAGTATATACACACATACTGGTGTTATACTGCGACCAGCAATCGCCTCAGCCTGGATGTGCAGTGCTGGGGTGGCTTGGTCGGAGTCCCTGACTGAAAATATTGATACCCTGGATAGGGACAGTATTTTATTGACTATAGAGCAATTAAAGGATGCATTCCTTTATATGCGAGATGCACAGAGAGATATCTGCACTCTGGCATCAAGAGTAAGTGCGATGTCCATATCTGCCAGAAGAAGTCTATGGACACGACAGTGGTCAGGCGATGCGGATTCCAAACGGCATATGGAAGTATTACCGTATAAAGGGGAGGAATTATTTGGGGTCGGTCTATCGGATTTGGTAGCCACGGCAACAGCCGGGAAGTCCACCTTTTTACCTCAAGTCCCCTCCCAACAGAAAAAGACGCAGTCTTTTCAGCCGCAGTCCTTTCGTTCCTATAAGAACAAGCGAGCAAAAGGACATTCATATTTGCCCCGAGGCAAAGGAAAGGGTAAGAGACTGCACCAAGCAGCCCCTTCCCAGGAGCAGAAGTCCTCCCCGGCTTCTGCAAAGGCCTCAGCATGACGCTGGGACCTTACAAGCGGACTCAGGGGCGGTGGGGGGTCGCCTCAAGAATTTCAGCGCACAGTGGGCTCACTCGCAGGTGGACCCCTGGATCCTGCAGGTAGTATCTCAGGGTTACAGGTTGGAATTCGAGAAGTCTCCCCCTCGCCGGTTCCTAAAGTCTGCTTTGCCAACGTCTCCCTCCGACAGGGCGACGGTATTGGAAGCCATTCACAAGCTGTATTCTCAGCAGGTGATAGTTAAGGTACCCCTTCTACAACAGGGAAAGGGGTATTACTCCACGCTATTTGTGGTACCGAAGCCGGACGGCTCGGTAAGACCTATTTTAAATCTGAAATCTCTGAACCTGTACATACAAAAATTCAAGTTCAAGATGGAGTCACTCAGAGCAGTGATAGCGAATCTGGAAGAAGGGGATTTTATGGTGTCCTTGGACATCAAGGATGCTTACCTTCATGTCCCAATTTGCCCTTCACACCAAGGGTTCCTCAGGTTCGTGGTACAAAACTGTCATTATCAGTTTCAGACGCTGCCGTTTGGATTGTCCACGGCACCCAGGGTCTTTACCAAGGTGATGGCCGAAATGATGATCCTTCTTCGAGATCCCGACGACACGTCTGATGTTCCTAGGGATGATTCTGGACACTGTTCAGAAAAAGGTATTTCTTCCAGAGGAGAAAGCCAGGGAGTTATCCGAACTAGTCAGGAACCTCCTAAAACCAGGGACAGTGTCTGTGCATCAATGCACAAGAGTCCTGGGAAAAATGGTGGCTTCTTACGAAGCGATTCCATTCGGCAGATTCCATGCACGAATTTTTCAGTGGGATCTGCTAGACAAATGGTCCGGATCGCATCGGCAGATGCATCAGCGGATAAAATTGTCGACAAGGACAAGGGTCTCTCTGCTATGGTGGTTGCAGAGTGCTCATTTGTTGGAGGGCCGCAGATTCGGCATACAGAACTGGGTCCTAGTGACCACGGATGCCAGCCTGAGAGGCTGGGGAGCGGTCACACAAGGAAGAAACTTCCAGGGCGTGTGGTCAAGCCTGGAAACGTCTCTTCACATAAATATACTGGAACTAAGAGCAATCTACAATGCTCTAAGCCTGGCAAAACCTCTGCTTCAGGGTCAGCCGGTGTTGATCCAGTTGGACAACATCACGGCAGTCGCCCACGTAAACAGACAGGGCGGCACAAGAAGCAGGAGGGCAATGGCAGAAGCTGCAAGGATTCTTCGCTGGGCGGAAAATCATGTGATAGCACTGTCGGCAGTGTTCATTCCGGGAGTGGACAACTGGGAAGCAGACTTCCTCAGCAGACACGATCTTCACCCGGGAGAGTGGGGACTTCATCCAGAAGTCTTCCACATGATTGTGGTCCATTGGGAAAGACCAATGGTGGACATGATGGCGTCCCGCCTCAACAAAAAACTGGACAGGTATTGCGCCAGGTCAAGAGATCCTCAGGCAATAGCTGTGGACGCTCTGGTAACACCATGGGTGTACCAGTCAGTGTATGTGTTCCCTCCTCTGCCTCTCATACCCAAGGTACTGAGAATTATACGGCAAAGGGGAGTAAGAACGATACTAGTGGCTCCGGACTGGCCAAGAAGGACTTGGTACCCGGAACTTCAGGAGATGCTCACGGAAGATCCGTGGCCTCTACCTCTAAGAAGGGATCTGCTTCAGCAGGGACCGTGTCTATTCCAAGACTTACCGCGGCTGCGTTTGACGGCATGGCGGTTGAACGCCGGATCCTAAAGGAAAAAGGCATTCCGGAAGAGGTCATCCCTACCCTGGTCAAAGCCAGGAAGGAGGTGACTGCACAACATTATCACCGCATTTGGAGAAAATATGTTGCGTGGTGTGAGGCCAGGAAGGCCCCGACAGAGGAATTTCAACTGGGTCGATTCCTACATTTCCTGCAAACAGGATTATCTATGGGCCTCAAATTAGGGTCCATTAAGGTTCAAATTTCGGCCCTGTCGATTTTCTTCCAGAAAGAATTGGCTTCAGTTCCTGAAGTCCAGACTTTTGTAAAAGGAGTACTACATATACAGCCCCCGTTTGTGCCCCCAGTGGCACCGTGGGATCTCAATGTAGTTTTGGATTTTCTCAAATCCCATTGGTTTGAGCCACTCAAATCGGTAGATTTGAAATATCTTACATGGAAAGTAACCATGCTACTGGCCCTGGCTTCAGCCAGGAGAGTGTCAGAATTGGCGGCTTTGTCGTATAAAAGCCCATATCTGATTTTCCATTCGGACAGGGCAGAATTGAGGACGCGCCCTCATTTTCTGCCTAAGGTGGTATCAGCGTTTCACCTGAACCAGCCTATTGTGGTGCCTGCGGCTACTAGCGATTTGGAGGATTCCAAGTTGCTTGACGTTGTCAGAGCATTGAAAATATATATTTCAAGGACGGCTGGAGTCAGAAAATCTGACTCGCTGTTTATACTATATGCACCCAACAAGATGGGTGCTCCTGCTTCTAAGCAGACGATTGCTCGTTGGATTTGTAGCACAATTCAACTGGCACATTCTGTGGCAGGCCTGCTACAGCCTAAATCTGTCAATGCCCACTCCACAAGGAAGGTGGGCTCATCTTGGGCAGCTGCCCGAGGGGTCTCGGCATTACAACTCTGCCGAGCAGCTACGTGGTCAGGGGAAAACAGTCACGTTTGTAAAATTCTACAAATTTGATACCCTGGCTAAGGAGGACCTGGAGTTCTCTCATTCGGTGCTGCAGAGTCATCCGCACTCTCCCGCCCGTTTGGGAGCTTTGGTATAATCCCCATGGTCCTGACGGAGTCCCAGCATCCACTAGGACGTCAGAGAAAATAAGATTTTACTTACCGATAAATCTATTTCTCATAGTCCGTAGTGGATGCTGGGCGCCCATCCCAAGTGCGGATTGTCTGCAATACTTGTACATAGTTATTATTACAAAAAAATCGGGTTGTTTATTGTTGTGAGCCATCTTTTCAGAGGCTCCTCTGTTATCATGCTGTTAACTGGGTTCAGATCACAAGTTGTACGGTGTGATTGGTGTGGCTGGTTTGAGTCTTACCCGGGATTCAAAATCCTTCCTTATTGTGTACGCTCGTCCCGGGCACAGTATCCTAACTGAGGCTTGGAAAAGGGTCATAGGGGGAGGAGCCAGTACACACCACCTAGTGGTCAAACTTTTAAATTTTGTGCCCTGTCTCCTGCGGAGCCGCTATTCCCCATGGTCCTGACGGAGTCCCAGCATCCACTACGGACTATGAGAAATAGATTTATCGGTAAGTAAAATCTTATTTTTTCTCATTGTCCGTAGACCGAAAAATCGCAGCTGTGTAGGTATTGGCGAACAAATGGGAATCAGTCCCTTAATACCTGGGCTCTTCTACCGCTACAGACTATCCCTACCCCTGAATGTCACAACGGTGTCGGCAGACAAAGGGCCAGCGGTCCTAGCGCTCCTTTCATGTGTTACTGGTTTATTTTGTATTGATGTAAACCTATAGACTCGGGTCCTAATAGTATCACTTCCTTCTACCATCACTTTTCATCAGATTAATATGAATGTCTGGAGCTTGAGGGGATGGAATTTGGTTTTATGCATCAGTATAGGTTTGGGAAGAGGGGCAGCGATGCTTTCGTTTATCTGCTGCTTATGTCTGCACCTGGCGTTCACAGTGCTAGTAATCTGCAGGCATAACGAGCGGATAAGCGACGGGATCAGAGTACAGATAGCGCCCACATGCTGCGCCTCTCCTGTTCCCATGTTACTTATAGTGTTGTGGTAGAAGCAGGAATTGCACAGTGGTAAGTAACGCAGCGTGGTTCACATGGAAACTATGAGCCATCGTCACAGGCTGAACCATATTAACAATGTCTACGCCAGAGTTTCTGGGGTGTGCCAGGTCACAGAATCCTTGGAGAGCCGCATTCAGCCCAAGAGCCGGCAGAAAGGCTTCTGTGGGCCGAAAGTGCAACAGCCTAGGACTAACAGTGCAGCGAGATATAAAGACGGCAATTACCTGCCGTGAGGCGCAGTGCTAGAGATTTTGATTCACCCAACTGCGAGGAAGGTCATTTACTGATAAATCTATAGACAGCTCTGGGGGTCTCGCCCACTAGCACATGAGATGACAGCAGAGACCGCCCCCCCCCCCCCCACCCCAGTTGTAGAGTGACAGAGATATCTCACCAGCGTGGGGACGGCTTCTCGGTGGAAGGTGAGAGGGACACGGCTGTGTATTCCATGTAACCTGTGGAAGAAGGAATTGTTGAGTAGATTGGGGCCTTTACGTATGAATTAGATGCACAGTGTATGTGCTGGACACGGAACGGAGTAATGTGAGATTGCCGGACTTACACTCACCCAGGTCCAGAATATGCACATCGTTCAGATAAACCGTCGAAGGAGAGCGCCGACCTCCAAACAGGACTAGACGGTTTCCCAGGAGCGTGGAGCTGTGACTAGAACGGGATAGCAGAGAGGTAAGACCCCTTACACCAAACAACATGGACCTTCAACAACCAACGACCGCCTCTTAGTGCAGCAACATCATTCTATGGATCGGTTTACTCTTCTCTCAACAGCTCTAATCCAGCCACAATTATTCTTCTTGACTGAAAGACGATTTTAACCCTGATCTACGGCTGCGTTGGTTACTCACCCGAATCGGGGCAGCGGCCTCTCTCCTTCCACGATGGGCTGGTACCAGATCTTGTACTCCGGGTTGAAGATATAAAGAGAATTGGTGGAGGATCCAGAGTCGGTCCCTGTCTGGGGACACAGACCCCCAAACACGTAGAGCTCTCGTTGGTACATGGTGGCACTGTGGTAGGACAACGTGGGGACCTTTCCCACCGCCTGGAGTAAGATGGAAGGCAGTGTGAGTTACTGATCTTTACACTGTGCACTCACAGAGATGGCCAATACTCACTGTGACCAACGTCCACTTCCAGTCCAAAGTGTCCAGCATATACACGTTGCTGAACCAACGGCTCTCCCTCATCCCTCCATACACAAACACTTTCTTGGTTTCGGGGTCGAAGGTTGCGGTGTGGCCCCGGGAACACTGCGGAGCAGAGCCGGAACACAAGCTGTCCATCTGGAACCAGAAGTCACTGTCTGATCGGGACAAATGGGACATGAGAAGGACATTAGGGGTTTGAGACTGTGAGACTCACTTAGCAATATGGAAACTATTAAAAGAGGTCTTCTATGAACTTCCGAAAAGTTGGGGGAATGGAATTCCCAGACTAGGTGTGATGACCCGAGTGTCCCTACCTGCCTCAACCCGGACAGTATACTTTTTTCCAGCCTGTTTCTGCAGCTCAGTATACGAGTACAATCGCACAGTGGGTGATCAGATCCTAGGTGCGCATCCACCACAACGCGCAGGCGCGCCAAACAACAGCAACAGGCATCGCTGGCCAGCGAAGGGATGGTGCGATAAAGCCGATCGCACGGGCGTTCGCAAGGTGATTGACAGGAAGAGGCCGTTTCTGGGTGGCAACTGACCGTTTTCAGGGAGTGTCTGGAAAAACGCAGGTGGTATCAAGCGTTTTCAGGGAGGGTGTCGGACGTCAGCTCTGACACAGATCAGCAGAATTCTATCGCACTTGAGGAGTAAGTCCTGGGCTGCGCAGAGACTGCACACACTGATTTTTTGCAGCTCTGCTAACACATAGGAACGCACAGTTACACGACTAAAATACACTCCCCCTGTAGGCGGCGACTATCTGAACGCAGGACAACTAAAAATGACCTCCTGAGTGTCAATGGAACTTTGCACATTATAATACAAATTAAGTGTTTGTGCATCACAGCTGCAATGAACAGGATTGTGCGTTGGCCATTAATAGGACATTATATTAATGAATAGAAGCCTGAAACGGGTGTTATCAGGGTAATAAGCCACAAATATTTAATGATGAATGGCCCCCTTAGAAATCAGCCCAGCCGGGAATCCAGACCGCCAGGGACACCGTTACATCCTGGGATTCAAAATCCAGCCAATGCCTGCGTCTGTCTGTAAGGACTAAGGGGCACATTTATCAAGGATCGCATAATGAAGGTGATCTGGACGGGATCTTACCGCCCTGGAACGCATTGCAATAGGCAATCCTATTGGCTGGATGCATTACCCAGCACATGCAGGAACAGGGCTTCCGAAAGGACTCTCGCCATGCAATGTGCTGGGTGGGCTGCCGGGGAGTCTGCGCATGCACAGTCAGCTCTGACCACGCTGCACAGGGGTGTAGTATGAGTGGCTGGCGGTCGGGATCCCGCCGCTGGTATGCTGGTCGCCGGTATCCCGGCCGGCGGCATACTCAAGACCACCCCTGCACGGAGGTCACTGCCGCCTACAAGTGCGATCTGTAGTTTATAGGCTACAATGGGCTACCGGTAGCTGCGGGGATCAATATCGGGAATGCATCGCATTCCGGATATTGGTAAACCTAGCAGCATCGCATCCCCCATAGAAACCTACGGGGGGATGCGGCCGCGGCCAGCAATGGAGGGATTGCAGTAGGTATCGGAGATACCGGCTGCGGTCCCACCTTCTTACATGCAGGTGTTACTTAATACTTGTGGCTAAACCCTAAAACCGGGTGTTCTTACGGGGATATAGCCGCAAATATACTAAATATCGTCCCCGCGCATTACCATCCGTACGCATGCGCAGTTGTTCGATAATCGGCCGCTGTGTGAATTCACACAACATCGGTCAGGTCTGAATTAGGCCCACAGTGTGTAGTTCGGTGGTTCCCAAACTTTTCTGAATCACGGTGCCCTAGAGTATCAGAATTGTTTACACGGCCCCCTTAGGCCAAGAGTTTCTTATTGAGAAATTCAGAAAAGAATATTAAATGAAGTCAATGTGTTTATACGTCGTCTTTAGGGTCCGTTATGTGGTGAGGGACAGGATTCACTTCTGTTTGTCCACATATTTTATGATTGGAAGCGACAAGAACTGGTTTTGCCTATTACATTGACCATAAATAATTGGAATTGGTCCTGGATCACCAACCCAGGGCACCCGAGGCACCACGGCACACAGTTCGAAAACCACTGGGAGGAACGTGTACCTATTTCCAGCTTCCACAGGGAGTCCCGACAGGGCTTCTCATTGGCTCCTTCTCCACCAATCAGAACGGCTGTATCTGGATCACAAAGGCAGACGCTCTGCCACCACCGTGCAGAGGGGTAAACTGCGGGGATACACAATGTAGAAACATAGGGGTACTACGACTCCAGGATTCTTGTATGGATGAGAGTTTTTGTTTTGTCTTTCTAGCAAGCGATTCAGCCAATTGAGAATATATTTTATAGGGACTTATTTCTTCATGCAAAAAATACTTTTTTATTACAAGCCAATGCTGTACATGCCATATCCAGTATGTAACACCACAAATAACACATAAAGAGCATTACAGATAATCTAATGAGTAGACGCTATTTCCACGCTGTCCTGAACGCACATGCAATGACTGGGCTAGATGTACAGGACACACAGAGGAAGGAAGGAGAGTGGGGAGGTCTGAGCGGTGCAGGAAGGGGGGAGGAAGTGACTCACTGAAAAGAAGAAGTGTGAAGTCTGTCCTCAGACACACAGGGAGTCAGATGTACATCTGTAACCCCTTCCTAGGCTTTGTGGTGCGACTCTGATTCGGTCTGGCAGAGCCTGTAGCATAAGCGCTGGTATTCAGCAAATCCCTAATACTGTTTTAGCAGGGGCAGGGAAAGGTATACCTAGGGGCAAGAGCGGGCAGAGAAAGATACACCCTGTGGTGGGTGTGCGGGCAGGAAAAGGTATACCTAAGGGCAAGAGCGGGCAGGGAAAGGTACGCCCTGTGGCAGGTGCGGGCAGGGAAAGGTATACCCTGTGGTGGGTGTGCAGGCAGGAAAAGGTATACCTAGGGGCAAGAGCGGGCAGAGAAAGATACACCCTGTGGTAGGTGTGCGGGCAGGGAAAGGTATACCTAAGAGCGAAAGCAGGCAGGGAAAGTAAGACCCAAGGTAAGAGCGGGCAGGGAAAGGTACACCCTGTGGTGGGTGTGCGGGCAGGGAAAGGTATACCTAAGGGCAAGAGCGGGCAGGGAAATATACACCCTGTGGTGGGTGTACGGGCAGGGAAAGGTATACCTAAGGGCAAGAGCGGGCAGGGAAATATACACCCTGTGGCAGGTGTGAGTAGGTAAAGGCAGACCGAGGGCAGGGAAAGTACACCCCATGGCAGCAATGTGTAGGTAAACCCTGTGGCAGGTATGGGCAGGGAAAGGCAGACCGGGGGCAGGAGCAGTCAGAGAAAGGCAGACCCGGGGCAGGAGCAGTCAGAGAAAGGCAGACCCGGGGCAGGAGCAGGCAGGGAAAGACAGACCCGGGGCAGGAGCAGGCAGGGAAAGACAGACCCGGGGCAGGAGCAGGCAGGGAAAGACAGACCCGGGGCAGGAGCAGGCAGAGAAAGACAGACCCGGGCAGGAGCAGGCAGGGAAAGACAGGCCAGGGGCAGGAGCAGGCAGAGAAAGGCAGACCCGGGCAGGAGCAGGCAGAGAAAGGCAGACCCGGGGCAGGAGCAGGCAGGGAAAGGCAGACCCGGGGCAGGAGCAGGCAGGGAAAGGCAGACCCGGGGCAGGAGCAGGCAGGGAAAGGCAGACCCGGGGCAGGAGCAGGCAGGGAAAGGCAGACCCGGGGCAGGAGCAGGCAGGGAAAGGCAGACCCGGGGCAGGAGCAGGCAGGGAAAGGCAGACCCGGGGCAGGAGCAGGCAGGGAAAGGCAGACCCGGGGCAGGAGCAGGCAGGGAAAGGCAGACCCGGGGCAGGAGCAGGCAGGGAAAGGCAGACCCGAGGCAGAGAAAGGCAGACCCGAGGCAGGGAAGGGCAGACCCGGGGCAGGGAAGCGCAGACCCGGGGCAGGGAAGCGCAGACCCGGGGCAGGGAAGCGCAGACCCGGGGCAGGGAAGCGCAGACCCGGGGCAGGGAAGCGCAGACCCGGGGCAGGGAAGGGCAGACCCGGGGCAGGGAAGGGCAGACCCGGGGCAGGGAAGCGCAGACCCGGGGCAGGGAAGCGCAGACCCGGGGCAGGGAAGGGCAGACCCGGGGCAGGGAAGGGCAGACCCGGGGCAGGGAAGGGCAGACCCGGGGCAGGGAAGGGCAGACCCGGGGCAGGGAAGGGCAGACCCGGGGCAGGGAAGGGCAGACCCGGGGCAGGAGCACACAGGGAAATAAAGACACCATAGCAGAAGTGGGTGGAGAAATTCAGAGCTGGGGCAGGAGCAGGCACAGAAAGACAGAATTGGGTCAGGAGTGGGCAGAGGAACAACAGTGATATGGGGTATCTTTGCTATGTGTCTATGCCACCACATCATGTTCAGGGACAGTGTCCCCCCCCAAATGCTGTGCCTACTGTATGCATGGGGACCATGATTCCTTGAGGATGGTAGAGCTTGGCGGTTCTCCCCATAGCTAGCCTACCTTGAGAGTCATATTGACCACTTACCTGCCCCGGGGGTGCCATCCTCAGAGCCTTTGCTACCAAAGCGTAGTCTCCTGGGATTTCTGGGTATTACGTTTGCTCTCCTGTAAGGATCTTGCCCTCCTGCCGCCGCTTCCTTGAGGATGGGGGGCAGATTTAAAGCAGCTTTCTTTAGAGGGGGCGAGTCTTTCAGTATGGCGCTGGTAGCCAGCTGGGGGCCCTCTGCACTATGATCTTTCTCCTGTAAAGAAGAATGGTCATACACTTGTGAGCATGTCCCTTCCCGAGGCAAATTCATCCACACCCATGCATTATAAGCTTTCCCAGTTATAGGGTCACAGTGATAATACATGGCATATAATATATTGTACACATCGTGCAGAACCCAAACAAGTGCCACTCTCAGGGCATTCGGATACGCACCTCTCTTGGAGCTTCCAGTATTCTCACGTGGGCGATAGTGCTCTCCGAGAGCAGTGGGCTACTGGGTGGTCCCACACTAAGTCTTTTCCTGGCTGGAGTGCTGCTACTGAACCCCGAACCTTTCATGACCTGAGGGAAGACAACACAGAGGGCAGGTGACCAGCAGAGGGAAGACATAGTGCAGGAGGGCAGGTGACCAGCAGAGGCTAGACCCAGCGCAGGGGGCGGGTGACCAGCAGAGGGAAGACCCAGCGCAGGGGGCGGGTGACCAGCAGAGGGAAGACCCAGCGCAGGAGGGCAGGTGACCAGCAGAGGGAAGACATAGTGCAGGAGGGCAGGTGACCAGCAGAGGGAAGACACAGTGCAGGAGGACAGGTGACCAGCAGAGGCTAGACCCAGCGCAGGGGGCGGGTGACCAGCAGAGGGAAGACCCATCACAGGGGGCAGGTGACCAGCAGAGGGAAGACCCAGCGCAGGAGGGTGGGTGACCAGAAGGGGGCTGGTGACCAGCAGAGGGAAGACCCAATGCAGAGGGCAGGTGACCAGCAGAGGGAAGACTCCGCAGGGGCAGGTCACCAGCAAAGGGAAGACACTGCACGGACAGGTTACCAGCATACTACAGAAAGAAAACCAGGCAAGGGCGAGTGACAAGCGAAGGTAGATTCAGGGCAGGGAGTGGATGACCAGCAGGGGGCGGGAGTCTAGTAGGTAGATGATCAGCATAAATAAGAGGAGAGACACAAAGCAGAGGGTGGGTTGACCAGCATACAGCAGAGGAGAGATACAACGCAGAGGGCGGGTGACTAGCATACAGCAGAGGGGAGAAACAAGGCAGAGGGCGGGTGACTAGCATACAGCAGAGGAGAGAAACAAGGCAGAGGGCGGGTGACCAGCATACAGCAGAGGAGAGAAACAAGGCAGAGGGCGGGTGACCATCATACAGAAGAGGGGAGAAACAAGGCAGAGGGCGGGTGACTAGCATACTGAAGAGGGGAGAAACAAGGCAGAGGGCGGGTGACTATCATACAGAAGAGGGGAGAAACAAGGCAGAGGGCGGGTGACTATCATACAGAAGAGGGGAGAAACAAGGCAGAGGGCGGGTGACTATCATACAGAAGAGGGGAGAAACAAGGCAGAGGGCGGGTGACTATCATACAGAAGAGGGGAGAAACAAGGCAGAGGGCGGGTGACTATCATACAGAAGAGGGGAGAAACAAGGCAGAGGGCGGGTGACTATCATACAGAAGAGGGGAGAAACAAGGCAGAGGGCGGGTGACTATCATACAGAAGAGGGGAGAAACAAGGCAGAGGGCGGGTGACTATCATACAGAAGAGGGGAGAAACAAGGCAGAGGGCGGGTGACTATCATACAGAAGAGGGGAGAAACAAGGCAGAGGGCGGGTGACTATCATACAGAAGAGGGGGGAGAAACAAGGCAGAGGGCGGGTGACTATCATACAGAAGAGGGGAGAAACAAGGCAGAGGGCGGGTGACTATCATACAGAAGAGGGGAGAAACAAGGCAGAGGGCGGGTGACTATCATACAGAAGAGGGGAGAAACAAGGCAGAGGGCGGGTGACTATCATACAGAAGAGGGGAGAAACAAGGCAGAGGGCGGGTGACTATCATACAGCAGAGGAGAGAAACAAGGCAGAGGGCGGGTGACTATCATACAGAAGAGGGGAGAAACAAGGCAGAGGGCGGGTGACTATCATACAGAAGAGGGGAGAAACAAGGCAGCGGGCGGGTGACTATCATACAGAAGAGGGGAGAAACAAGGCAGAGGGCGGGTGACTATCATACAGAAGAGGGGAGAAACAAGGCAGAGGGCGGGTGACTATCATACAGAAGAGGGGAGAAACAAGGCAGAGGGCGGGTGACTATCATACAGAAGAGGGGAGAAACAAGGCAGAGGGCGGGTGACTATCATACAGAAGAGGGGAGAAACAAGGCAGAGGGCGGGTGACTATCATACAGAAGAGGGGAGAAACAAGGCAGAGGGCGGGTGACTATCATACAGCAGAAGGAAGATAAAAAGGCAGAGTGTGAAATAATAGAAGACAGCAGAGGGGAGATACAAGGTAGAGGGCAGGTGACCAGCATACAGTGGAGGGGTGATACAGATATAGCCACACTCATCTTTGCGCGATGCGCACGTATCGCCGCACAGCTGGTGCAACTATTGTACCTGTGACTAATTCACACATGTATGTCCATAGGAATGAATGGAGTCTTCACTGGATGAAAATAGTCGCAGCCTGGTGCGCCAAGCAGCATGCCGCATCACAGCAAAGCTAAACATGGCTACACATGTACAAGGCAGAGGGTGGGTGACCAGCATACAGCAGATACAAGGCAGAGGCTGTGTGACCAGCATACAGCAGATACAAGGCAGAGGCTGTGTGACCAGCATACAGCAGATACAAGGCAGAGGCTGTGTGACCAGCATACAGC
Organism: Pseudophryne corroboree; assembly: GCF_028390025.1. NCBI lineage: Eukaryota > Metazoa > Chordata > Amphibia > Anura > Myobatrachidae > Pseudophryne > Pseudophryne corroboree. Next base: position 158,695,606 of record NC_086455.1, on the reverse strand, counting down.
AGATACAAGGCAGAGGCTGTGTGACCAGCATACAGCAGATACAAGGCAGAGGCTGTGTGACCAGCATACAGCAGATACAAGGCAGAGGCTGGATGACCAGCATACAGCAGATACAAGGCAGAGGGTGGGTGACCAGCATACAGCAGATACAAGGCAGAGGCTGGGTGACCAGCATACAGCAGATACAAGGCAGAGGGTGGGTGACCAGCATACAGCAGATACAAGGCAGAGGGTGGGTGACCAGCATACAGCAGATACAAGGCAGAGGCTGTGTGACCAGCATACAGCAGATACAAGGCAGAGGCTGTGTGACCAGCATACAGCAGATACAAGGCAGAGGCTGGATGACCAGCATACAGCAGATACAAGGCAGAGGGTGGGTGACCAGCATACAGCAGATACAAGGCAGAGGCTGTGTGACCAGCATACAGCAGATACAAGGCAGAGGCTGTGTGACCAGCATACAGCAGATACAAGGCAGAGGCTGTGTGACCAGCATACAGCAGATACAAGGCAGAGGCTGTGTGACCAGCATACAGCAGATACAAGGCAGAGGCTGGATGACCAGCATACAGCAGATACAAGGCAGAGGCTGGATGACCAGCATACAGCAGATACAAGGCAGAGGCTGTGTGACCAGCATACAGCAGATACAAGGCAGAGGCTGTGTGACCAGCATACAGCAGATACAAGGCAGAGGCTGTGTGACCAGCATACAGCAGATACACGGCAGAGGCTGTGTGACCAGCATACAGCAGATACAAGGCAGAGGCTGTGTGACCAGCATACAGCAGATACAAGGCAGAGGCTGGGTGACCAGCATACAGCAGATACAAGGCAGAGTCTGGGTGACCAGCATACAGCAGATACAAGGCAGAGGCTGGGTGACCAGCATACAGCAGATACACGGCAGAGGCTGTGTGACCAGCATACAGCAGATACACGGCAGAGGCTGTGTGACCAGCATACAGCAGATACACGGCAGAGGCTGTGTGACCAGCATACAGCAGATACAAGGCAGAGGCTGTGTGACCAGCATACTGCAGATACAAGGCAGAGGCTGTGTGACCAGCATACAGCAGATACAAGGCAGAGGCTGGATGACCAGCATACAGCAGATACAAGGCAGAGGCTGGATGACCAGCATACAGCAGATACAAGGCAGAGGCTGTGTGACCAGCATACAGCAGATACAAGGCAGAGGCTGTGTGACCAGCATACAGCAGATACAAGGCAGAGGCTGTGTGACCAGCATACAGCAGATACACGGCAGAGGCTGTGTGACCAGCATACAGCAGATACAAGGCAGAGGCTGTGTGACCAGCATACAGCAGATACAAGGCAGAGGCTGGGTGACCAGCATACAGCAGATACAAGGCAGAGTCTGGGTGACCAGCATACAGCAGATACAAGGCAGAGGCTGGGTGACCAGCATACAGCAGATACAAGGCAGAGGCTGTGTGACCAGCATACAGCAGATACACGGCAGAGGCTGTGTGACCAGCATACAGCAGATACACGGCAGAGGCTGTGTGACCAGCATACAGCAGATACAAGGCAGAGGCTGTGTGACCAGCATACTGCAGATACAAGGCAGAGGGTGGGTGACCAGCATACAGCAGATACAAGGCAGAGGCTGGATGACCAGCATACAGCAGATGTAAGGCAGAGGGTGGGTGACCAGCATACAGCAGATGTAAGGCAGAGGGTGGGTGACCAGCATACAGAGGGTGTGTGACCAGCATACAGCAGATACAAGGCAGAGGCTGTGTGACCAGCATACAGCAGATGTAAGGCAGAGGGTGGGTGACCAGCATACAGCAGATGTAAGGCAGAGGGTGGGTGACCAGCATACAGCAGATGTAAGGCAGAGGGTGGGTGACCAGTAAGGCAGAGGGTGGGTGACCAGCATACTGCAGATACAAGGCAGAGGCTGTGTGACCAGCATACAGCAGATACAAGGCAGAGGCTGGATGACCAGCATACAGCAGATACAAGGCAGAGGCTGTGTGACCAGCATACAGCAGATACAAGGCAGAGGCTGTGTGACCAGCATACAGCAGATACACGGCAGAGGCTGTGTGACCAGCATACTGCAGATACAAGGCAGAGGCTGTGTGACCAGCATACTGCAGATACAAGGCAGAGGGTGGGTGACCAGCATACAGCAGATGTAAGGCAGAGGGTTGGTGACCAGCATACAGCAGATGTAAGGCAGAGGGTGGGTGACCAGCATACAGCAGATGTAAGGCAGAGGGTGGGTGACCAGCATACAGCAGATGTAAGGCAGAGGGTGGGTGACCAGCATACAGAGGGTGTGTGACCAGCATACAGCAGATACAAGGCAGAGGCTGTGTGACCAGCATACAGCAGATGTAAGGCAGAGGGTGGGTGACCAGCATACAGCAGATGTAAGGCAGAGGGTGGGTGACCAGTAAGGCAGAGGGTGGGTGACCAGCATACTGCAGATACAAGGCAGAGGGTGGGTGACCAGCATACAGCAGATGTAAGGCAGAGGGTGGGTGACCAGCATACAGCAGATGTAAGGCAGAGGGTGGGTGACCAGCATACAGCAGATGTAAGGCAGAGGGTGGGTGACCAGCATACAGCAGATGTAAGGCAGAGGGTGGGTGACCAGCATACAGCAGATGTAAGGCAGAGGGTGGGTGACCAGCATACAGCAGATGTAAGGCAGAGGGTGGGTGACCAGCATACAGTAGATGTAAGGCAGAGGGTGGGTGACCAGCATACAGCAGATGTAAGGCAGAGGGTGGGTGACCAGCATACAGCAGATGTAAGGCAGAGGGTGGGTGACCAGCATACAGCAGATGTAAGGCAGAGGGTGGGTGACCAGCATACAGCAGATGTAAGGCAGAGGGTGGGTGACCAGCATACAGCAGATGTAAGGCAGAGGGTGGGTGACCAGCATACAGCAGATATAAGGCAGAGGGTGGATGACTAGCAGACACAACAGGGGGCAGGTTAGTAGCCAACAGCAGAGGGGCAACACAGCGCAGGAAGATGTCTCAGTTTTATCCTGGTAGTATGAGGACATTGGTGAATGGGAAGTCATACAGGTGCCAGTGGTGGAGGATGGCAGGAAGAGGGCAGGCACTCAGCAGACAGACCAGCAGGTGGGAGCCTCTCGTGCTCCCGTGTGATACCTTCCCAGTTACAATCAGAAACAGTTTAGCTGGAATTCCCTGAGCCGCCAGTTTCACGCAGTCCATGACGATGTCCAGGCTCCACTCGCCCTCCCATACTAGCGATCTACAGGGACACAGATAGGAGAGACGATGAGCCACCAACAGAACGTGTGAAGAACCCAACACAATGCCAGAACTTCCATCCTGCATGTGATGTCCTACATCATTCTGACTGGGGGCAGCCATGACGGTGTACACAGAGAGGTACATAGTAACAGGGTGAGACAAGGACCAGGGATCTCATTACAGTATGGTTCTGCCAACATAACACCCCGTTACTACCGTTTCTTGTATGTGACCCACTTGTAGGGCCTGGGACACTTGTGACGTCCATTACCTGCAGCCAGATGACAGCTTTCCTATGTGCTGCGGCTGGCCGGACCCCGTACTCAGCTGAGCAGTCACAACGGTGTCTCTGGTGTATGAGGTCCAATCCCCCAGGCTGAAGAGCAGCAGCTGTTTGGGGAGGGGGAGAGGCAACGGCAGCTGGAACCCCATCCGACTTCCCTTACTGCAGAGAGACACATATACTCATAGAACACACAGATCACATGTACTGTGAGGAGAGGGCCACACCCGCGACAGGGCAGGGGTACTGTACCTTCATCAATCCATACGTAGCGGGGGACATGGATCAGGCATTGGAGAGCGATAAAGGGAAGACACTGCCCATAGCAACCAATCATAGACTGTGCTAAATAAATGACAGAGGAAAATCTGTTGCTATAGGCAACGTCTCCACACTCTCAAAGGCTTGACACCTCTCACCCATATTATTACACAGACAGAGGTGCCACAAGGTTCTTAGGTTGGGGGCTCAGGTACCATTTCATTTTGATGCCCCTAAATCGCTGAATGTCACCCCGTCAGGAACAGCTGGACTTACCAACCACACCACCTACCTAAATGTGGTGAGAAAAGGGTGATGGGCAGGTCACTGGGGGGTATATGGGGTAATATGGAATATATAATATACAGGTGTACCTGTGGTATGATGGGCAGGTCACTGGGGGGTATATGGGGTAATATGGAATATATAATATACACATGTACCTGTGGTATGATGGGCAGGTCACTGGGGGTATATGGGGTAATATGGAATATATAATATACAGGTGTACCTGTGGTATGATGGGCAGGTCACTGGGGGGTATATGGGGTAATATGGAATATATAATATACAGGTGTACCTGTGGTATGATGGGCAGGTCACTGGGGGGTATATGGGGTAATATGGAATATATAATATACACATGTACCTGTGGTATGATGGGCAGGTCACTGGGGGTATATGGGGTAATATGGAATATATAATACACAGGTGTACCTGTGGTATGATGGGTAGGTCACTGTGGGGTATATGGGGTAATATGGAATATATAATATACAGGTGTACCTGTGGTATGCTGGGCAGGTCACTGGGGGGTATATGGGGTAATATGGAATATATAATATACAGGTGTACCTGTGGTATGATGGGCAGGTCACTGGGGGTATATGGGGTAATATGGAATATATAATATACAGGTGTACCTGTGGTATGCTGGGCAGGTCACTGGGGGTATATGGGGTAATATGGAATATATAATATACAGGTGTACCTGTGGTATGCTGGGCAGGTCACTGGGGGGTATATGGGGTAATATGGAATATATAATATACAGGTGTACCTGTGGTATGCTGGGCAGGTCACTGGGGGTATATGGGGTAATATGGAATATATAATATACAGGTATACCTGTGGTATGCTGGGCAGGTCACTGGGGGGTATATGGGGTAATATGGAATATATAATATACACATGTACCTGTGGTATGATGGGCAGGTCACTGGGGGTATATGGGGTAATATGGAATATATAATATACAGGTGTACCTGTGGTATGCTGGGCAGGTCACTGGGGGGTATATGGGGTAATATGGAATATATAATATACACATGTACCTGTGGTATGATGGGCAGGTCACTGGGGGGGGGGGGGGGGGTATATGGAGTAATATGGAATATATAATATACAGGTGTACCTGTGGTATGATGGGCAGGTCACTGGGGGTATATGGGGTATATAAATACAGAGTAACGGTAGATGCTAAAATCACACAGTAACCCCCCTCACCAGACGCACTCTGCCTCTGTTAGGCCGCACGATGGCACCACATACTCTCCCACCTGATCATCTGCCGCGGTGCCTCCAGCACCGACCACAGCGCGTAGAATTCTACCCGCCCCATAGTACCGCCACCCCGGACTCCGACTCTGCCTCTGCTCCGGCATGGGGCGCCAGGAGGTCGGGCTTGTGTATGGGGAACGGGCTGCCTGTGAGTCAAGGGAGGCGGAGCTGTTGCATGAGGGGCGGAGCTGCTGTCGGCTGCGGAGCAGTAGGTAGGAGGCCGGGCTTGCATGAGAGGCGGAGATTAATGCGTATGGGGGCGGGAGTTATGGCATAGGGGCGGACCTTGAACCAGGAATTGGGGAGGGGCTAGATAGTAGGGGGTGGGGAAGCTGCAGCCTGGAGGCGTAGCCTCTCTGATTGCTGTAGTGTGAGTGTGAGGGGGGATAGTGGGACAGGTTGGTGCCAGTGAGCTAACACTCTGCTGCTGCTGCTTGTCACATGTGTTTTCCACCTGCTGAGAGCCCTCACACAGACTGGCAGCAGTAATGGGCAGGAAGGCATCAGCAGTGCATTGACACATGACAGAAAGGCGCTGATTGGCTGGAGCACCCTTTATCATACACAAGAAGTTTTAAAACTCGTTCCATATGGTAAAACTCATTGATAAATAATCCCGTGTACACCTATTTCCTGGGTTTCTGTGTCACAGCAGTTATATGGCGCACACAGGGGGGGTCTCATGAGAGTAGAGGCCCCTCCCTCCTCAGTCAGCACATGCACAGTGAAGACTCCAGCCTTATGCACATGGTTGGTTCTATATCGGAGGGGCTGAAGGGACCTTGTGACGTATTGAGGGGAGGAGCTACGTTACCAGGGGGAGGGGCTACGGGCGAACAGGGTACCCGAAAAGTACGCTCGCCACGCTTCGGGCACGGTGGCTCGCTTCGCTCACCACCTAATTACTAAAGGTAATAGTTGGTGGCGTGGATAGTAGAGGAACTATCCCGCTGGCCTAGCTCCTCCCCCTTGCGTCGTAACTCCTCCCTCTTACGGAAAAGGTCCCTTAGCCCACTTGATTCTAGCACATATCTCCATGAAATGGTGCCGGTGACATTTTCCCGGTGATTTTTCTCTTAGGCAAGTTGGTCGCATTCTTGCAGGGTGTGTGGCCTTTTATAGATACGCCAATGAGCACACACACCTATTACGCAGCACTTTACAGATAAGATTCAGTCCCCACCCCAGTGGAGATTCCACTCTATGGGGGACAGTTACTAAGCAGTGATAAGAGCGGAGAAGTGAGCCAGTGGAGAAGTTACCCATGGCAACCAATCAGCACTGAAGTAACATCTATAATATGCATACTATAAAATAATACAGAGCTGCTGATTGGTTGATGGGGCAATTTCTCCACTGACTCACTTCTCCGCTCTTATCACTGCTTGGTAAATGTCCCACTATATTCCTTAACTCATGAACACACACACACATTCTCTCTCTCTCTCTCTATATATATATATATATATGGGAAGAACAAGCGCCTTATGGTGTAGTAAGTTATTAAACGGTATGCTAAGACATGCAGACAAATTATTCCGTAACCGATAGTAACTTGTATCAAGGCTTGTCAAAACTCCTTTCCAGTAGTTCCACAGCACCCTGACAATTAGCGGAGTGGGAGAAGGGACCTTCTGACGTCACTAGGGGAGGAGACACGTCACCAGAGGGAGGAGCTACAGCAGAACAGGGTACCCAAAAAGTACGCTCGCACAAGGGGTTTTTTTTGTTCAGAAGCGAGATAGTCCACCTGTTTTGGATCGTGGGAGGAAACCAATGCATATACAGGGAGGACATACAAACTCTACACAAATGGCATTGGTTAGAATCAAACCTATACATTAGAATATCTTTTGCAAGAAGTCTTGGACCTCTGCGGGCTGCAAGTTGTGGACTGTAATGTCTGATGCACAGTGTGTGGAGTATAGTTTGCAATGATTGCTCATATCACGTAGCCCTAGTCATCTTCCATGTCAGTTGTATTGTAGCCAGGATGTCCAGGGACTGTAATGCTGGATTCCCTGGTTCAGCTCTCTGTGCAGGATTGTTTGAGCTGTGATGCTGCACGATGGCGGTCTATGGTAGTAAAAATCTTATCCTAGATGTAAAACACAAAGGAATATGCTGCGCTATATAAGAAAATGTTAATAAATAAACTATGAGCGGAGTCTTTAGTGTCCCAGGCCAGAGCTTCAAGCACAGCCAGGGTGGATACTCTGGACCAAATCTCCACATAGTAGTCTGAGATGTTGCACCAAGCTGGGTTAGGACATTTATGATACAAGGAAATGTCTTGCCTCATACTTGCACTGTAAGCAAGGCATGAGCTGTCTCAGTGGTCAAGTAGCCAGCAGCTCAAGGTACATTGATGGTGGCACCCGGTTTGTCAGTGATAGTCCGGACTTTTACTCAAAGCAGAAGCTGGCTCACTAATCATCATGTCAGGTGCTTCTATGGATGTTGCAGGACATCAGGCTGATTTAGAATATCCGTTCCTAGCAAAAAAGTTATTTCCCTTCCCACAAGGCCGAAGATGCTTTAAATGACCTCTCTTGTGATTGAAAATAGCCGCCCTGTCTCATATCCTGCTGCCGACTCCATACTATGTTCTATTAGCTTTGGTAAAGACATTGATGACTCCTCACCCCTGGAACAAAGCATGTGCTGCCTCTGCTTATTGGTTGCTGTGGACAACTTCTCAATTTTTTTTAAGAGTCTTGATACATCTCCCCCAATTAATTTGGGGGCCTTAATCTGATTCCCTATACAGCCTTCATCTCGGCAGCTTCTGGGGGTTGTACCAGGCTCGTTTGGAATATTGACGGTCAGTGCTATTTTTCAGCAGGAACTGAGTTCATGAACCTCTCATTATATATGACATCATGTGGAACTGGGTTCCTGAACCTGTCCTGAGCCAAAATATATTTTCCATAAGATCGGCTTTAAAATAAAACTTATTTCGAGTGCCTTCTTTTCTAAAAGCTATATATAATCTATCTATCTATAACCTTTTTAATAGTTCCACCCCAAGACCCGTAGTTCCTGTACCTATTTTCCCAAAACAATAGTATTGGTGTAACTGGCACTACTGGGGGTATTATGTGTATCTGGCACTACTGGGGGCATCATGTGTATCTGGCACTACTGGGGGCATCATGTGTATCTGGCACTACTGGGGGCATCATGTGTATCTGGCACTACTGGGGGCATCATGTGTATCTGGCACTACTGGGGGCATCATGTGTATCTGGCACTACTGGGGGCATCATGTGTATCTGGCACTACTGGGGGCATCATGTGTATCTGGCACTACTGGGGGCATCATGTGTATCTGGCACTACTGGGGGCATCATGTGTATCTGGCACTACTGGGGGCATCATGTGTATCTGGCACTACTGGGGGCATCATGTGTATCTGGCACTACTGGGGGCATCATGTGTACAGTATATATGGCAGTACTTGGGGCATTATGTGTTTTTAAAAAAAGTATGTACCAATTGATGCCCCGCCTCCTTGGTAGCTCCACCCACATCATCGCTCACCTCTGCCCCACCCACAGTTCCTGAACATATATTCCTACAAAAATAGCACTGTTGATGGCACTGAGAAACATTCCATCAAGGTGCCTGGAATACAGGGACGGAAGAATGCTGGATGTGGTCATATAACACAGCCCTGGGATGAGAGTATCCTGACTGAGGAACTAGATCTGTACAAGTCTGCCAATGAAGCGTACACTCATTGCTAAAGACCTGATCCATCAGCAATTGGGTTGTAGAATCTAGGCAGCATTACTGCACTCTGCCATCCTGACCACTCAATCCATCCTGCACTTTTCCTCTTACATCACAGCCTGCAGTCTTGTCAAGACTGTACACACACACACGTCGCACAATCACACATAAAAGGATAAATAAAAAATAAGCAACTGATTCGGCTGCAAATTACACATAAAAAGGTTTATTTCCGGAAAGATAGAGAGTGCATAGAACAAAACTCCTCCGTCCGGGTCATGTGACCGTACGGAAATAGCTGGTGTCAGTCACGTGACACAACCAGCTGCTGTACACCTATATGTCGCGCTCTGTAGATCGTGTTCCTCACATAGACTCCCATGTAATAAATAAACTCTTTTATTCTAACCCTAAAATATTTACACTAGAAACTCGCACTGGGAAGGGGGCGCTTAGTAATAAAAACCATTTATCCTAAATGTAGACAAAACCTTAGGCAGGAGCTTACCCAACATGCAGAGCTGCAACTTTCTTTAAAATGTATGTACAACTGCACATACCCCGACAGACTGTGAGACGCCCGGAACACAAGCCAATAGCTCTTATCAGCTATGTCGTAGCGATAACATGTTTACATTAAGCTCAGAGATAGGCCTAGGGGCTGACGGGGAGCTGGATACCCTACACACACTGCCGCGGGGCACACAGGAACAACTACCACTAAAGACACGTACGGACGACTGTGGCATACATGTCGGTGTGTGCCTGGCACGCGCTACAGACACTTCCCACTTACGCCCGTTTATGTTGTTTATTACAAATGCATTGGCTATTAGGCATCAATAAAACTGCTAAACCTCCCCAACACAGCAGAAGTAACTCAGATTATTTTTGAAAATCAAAACAAAAAGACTAAAAAAAATAAAAAAAATGTGGTTAATAACGTCCCCAAAAGCATAATCACTGCCCAAGTGCCACAGTCGTTGGCAGGGTTTGCGCAAACAGCCAATCAGAAGGTAACAGCTAGTGTTGGTGCTTAACCGTCACCTGCCCCCTGACCCCCCGCAAACATCATGGCTGGGACATATATGACCCCGGTCACAGTCGGCATACGTTTGCCATTGCAGACTTACATAAGAAAGCCCATATCCCGCACATTCATAAGTGGCAGATGCCTGCATATATGCATGGCTACACACACGGTTTCCACGCAAGACACGCTGCGCCAATGAGTGTAGTACTCTCCTCTGCGTCAGCACCAAAGTCTGCTGAGCATAGGAAGGCCTGATATAGCCCATATGGTAAGATCCTTTAAGTAGCAATTAAGCCCATGAACCACAGATGCCCCCCCATTCAGGGTTCTCTTTCCTTGGAGGACACTGTTCTTTTGTCTGTGCTTGGTAGACACTAGGGGGCGCACCAAGCCTGACCCCCTCGCCCCTCTCTTTCCTAGAGGGCACTTACCATGGAGGATTATGGGTCACAAGACACTGGATGGGAACAGGAATCACACACAGGTGTAGATGGAAACTTACTTTGTGCATTGTCACATCAGATCAACAGCAGCTGCCATCCACCCCTCCTCCCCTACCGAAAATATCAAATAAAGCCAACACCCGCCCCAATTCCCAGCTGTCTCAGCTGCTGTAATAGACATGGAAATACAGAGTCTTGTTCCGCAGGAGTGAGTAAGAGTTGTCCAGTTTTAGCAGGTAAATACCCTCCCCGGGATATTCATGGCTACCCGCCTGCACCTCTCGGTGACTGTCTCTGCGGAAAACCTGCATGATTTCACCATAGCGGCTACGCAGGCGGTAAACCGACCCTCGCTCCACGTCTCCTTCCCGGCTGTGCCCTGAAACACACAACATGAAAACGGATCAGAGAGCGAGAGAGACATAAGGGACTGAGCAACAACTGGCAAATAGCATATAGTCCTACATGGGATGACAGGACGGAGCTAGGAATATATACAGCACTCTATGACCATCATGTGACCTTAGCGGCCCCTGGTATAGGACTCCCATATAATCTGCTGGTCATGGCAAAGATTTAATTTTAGCGGGTATCAGAATTATCTTGCACCCGGCAGAGGCTGGTATTGGGCACAGATGTCCCAGCGTATGTATGGGTGACTCACAGGGGCTCTCCGTCTCCTCCTCTTCCTCCTCATCGCTGGATTCACTGACATGTAGCGTCACAGCAGTGCTAGTGACCGGCGTCCAGTCAAAGTAAATCCCAAAACCAATATCATAGTCATCGGTTGCAAACTCCCAGCAGAGCCTCTTCCCATCAGGATGTGTCGGAACGCGAACAGTCATCACTTCTCCCCTCCGCACCGTCAGCTGCCCGTGTTTCTCGCTGGCCATCCGGTGCTTAAACTCTCGCAGATTGGCACTGGTCCAGGTGACGGCGGGTGACAGCGGTGCCGGAGGCGCTATGGGGAACACAGACAAAGCTGAACTCTCTCCGCATCTCCTCCTGGCTGAACAAACATCCCTCCCGTCGCCCTCCTCACCTTTCCCCTCTCGCCCTTCAGAGTCACTTGAGCTCTGGTCTGCTTTCACTATGTCCACGGTACCAGCGTGTTCCGATTGGATCATGAGGACATCGTGAGGTGGGGGGTTGTCAGGGTCGAGGGCCAAAAGGGCTTCCAGCTCCTGGAGTAAAACAAACACAAGGTGGTGATAAGGGGGGATGGGAGCAGGACAGCTGTGAATACACAGCCCTAGGGGACAATCACAGACAGACATAGGACATTCTGGTCAATGACTACATGTCTATCATGGTCAGGTATCACGGCTGACCACAGTCACCTTTACAAGGGCTTGGGTGGAATCCGCAGAGGTCTCTTTACTCTGTGTGCTGGAACATTCTGACGGTGGATCTGCGTTGGCGACCTTCATGTCCGATTGTGACCTTCAACAGACAGACAGATTAATGCCTTTATGTCACGTACAGCGCGGGGGTGGGATAAGCGGTGGACATACCTTTCAGTGCTGGGACATTCCGCATTCTTCGTCTCTTGTGCTGAATGCACGTCCGCCTCCTCTTCCGCTAGCTTCTCATTCGCAGCGGGCATCACTTCATCTATAGTAAGACAACAGGTTTTCATCCCGATAATTTATACAGGAGAAGAATAATACTTAGGAATCATCTACATCCAGGGAGTAGGACAATATGTACAAATACAGGGAAGCAAGTTTCATACCTAACAGTCCATCTGTACAACTTCTGTTTGCCCCCTAAAAAGTACCTATATACATACAGCGAAGGCAGCCATTTAATTGGCTGAGCCAATATTCAAAAAGAAAAAAACAGCCTGGACCAGAGGTTCTCAAACGCGATCCTTAAGGCACCCCAACGGTCCATGTTTTAGGTATATATCCATGACTCAGCACAGATGGCTAAATCTAACTGACTAAGGTGCTAATTAAGTCACCTGTGGCCAAGCATGGCTATACTTAAAACCTGGACCGGTGGGGTGACTTGAGGACCGCGTTTGAGAACCTCTGGCCTAGACATTCACTAGGAACCACAGTAAGAATGAGGCCTACCCAGTCACTATGAACCAGTGACATCACAGAGTGCAGCCTATCCAAGCACTATGAGCCAGTGACATCACTGAGAGTGCGGCCTATCCAGTCACTATGAACCAGTGACATCACGGGGAGTGCAGCCTTTCCAGGCACTATGAGCCAGTGACATCACTGAGAGTACAGCCTATCCAGTAACTAGGAATCAGTGACATCAGTGAAATTGCAGCCTACTTAGTCACTGAGCCAGTGACATCACTGAGAGTTCAGCCTATCCAGTTACTAGGAGCCAGTGACATCACTGAGAATGCAGCCTATCCAGTCACCAGTGACATCACTGAGAGTGCAGCCTATCCAGTCACTAGGAGCCAGTGACATCACTGAGAATGCAGCCTATCCAGTCACTAGGAGTCAGTGACATCACTGAGAATGCAGCCTATCCAGTCACTAGGAACCAGTGACATCACTGAGAGTGCAGCCTATCCAGTCACTATTAACCAGTGACATCACTGAGACACTTTGCATCATATTGGTTCCACCTACACGATTTCTGCCTCCTCTGGGTGTAGATGAAGAGTACATATATTTCTAGGTAACAAGGATGACTAAGAAGATTTTTAGGGGGATATCCTATCAGCCCCGGTAAACCATCAGGTGCGAAAAACTTACCTTTTTCACGATTTTTCACAGGCTATCCTGATAACAAAATGCCCTTTCTCCCGAAAACACACAGGTTCAGTGAAACCTGTGTGTTTTCGGTAGAAACAGCGAAAACGGGGCTGTTTCCAGGGATTTAGTTTCACCTGCCGGCTTATCAGGGCCTTATTAGATAGCCTCCGGCGGGACAATTAGCCCTAGTAACTTACTAGGGCTAATAGGATATACCTTTTAGATGAGTTGTGATATCACATATCATTTCCACCTATAATATACCTGGTAACATGGGGGCGGCAGTATTGGCCTCTAGTAAGATACCTACATGGTTTCCAGTAATAATAGTACAGAGAAAGGCCATTTAATAGAGGCAGCAGGAATGTGTAGCTGGTTAATATCTAGTAGTCACATGCAAGGAAATATAACATTGCACTCAGAGCTCACAGAATGCGTTTCCTGGGGCGGGATGTACTGCTCTCAATATATACAAGTAGGGATGCACTAAAGAGAGGCTCATTGTGCTTTCAAAATGAACTACTGATGACATTACCTGTGACAACGCATAGAGGAAGAGAGTCATTCAGAAATCTCTATGCTACAGCCTTGATACAACATGGAACCTCTCCAGCTCCAGAATGCTAGGGCTGCACTTCACTTACATCCTATTAGAGAACATTAAGGTCCTACAATTGAGAAGAGCCAGCTAAAGATTGTTACATGTGTACGACACCATTAATTTAAAGACCATCAGGGTACACTAATTATTCTAGACATTATCACTAACATAGAAACATACTTGTCATATTTTTGACCCTTTCTTCCCTTAATGGGCCGGATTCATATGTGGTTGGAGAAGACTGCTTACTTGGAAGGAGCAGTGATGCACAGATATGCGACCCGTCTCCGTCTTGGAAAACGGCTGCCGTTGCCGCTTCCTTCCTGCACCTCCAAGCGGCTACAGACTGTCAATCTCTTGACGTCCGCAGCCGTAGTGCATCCCACGCCGCAGGACCCGGCCTGCATCTGCGCAAAGTACCAGCCATCTGTACTCTGCATCCAATGTGCCGGGACCCGAATAAGGCCCCATATTGGGGCAGGAGTAAGACAATTTTAATTGTAATAATAAATAAATAAATATATATATATATATATATATATATATATATATATATATATATATATATATATATATATATTTATTTTTATTAGTTTTCAGCAGTGCCTTCGTTAAGAATACTGCTCCTATAACTACCTTCTCTAGCAGACTCTCCATGTAGAACATGGGTCTTCAACCTTGCGGCCCTCCAGCTGCTGTGGAACTACACATCCCAGCATGCCTTAATAGCAAATCTGTGTCAAGGCATGCTGGGATGTATAGTTCCACAGCAGCTGGAGGGCCACAGATTGAAGACCCATGACGTAAAAGATCTTATCCTGCCTTAGGGCCCCTCTCATCACAATAATCTTTTCTCTTGCCGTGTGCAGCGGTCGGTGTTATATATGGTAACCCAATACTGCAAGTTAAATATTACACATTCTGTAAATGTAACCTGAATGTGCACCACACATGAAAGGACAGTGAGGAGCTGAAACTAAATCAGGCGCCGCTAATTATCAGCATGCAATATTTAATTAACACTATTCCAAATGACTGTGGAAGAGTTAATGGAGACCTGTGGCCCCCAGGGACCACATTACATATGATGTAAGACTTGCACACCTTGTAGGGTGTCTATAAATACACATGTACCCTGATGGGGGAGTGTTACTGAGCTCTGATCTGTACTTAGTCGCTCACCCTTCCCCCGGGGACGCCACGTGTTCAACCATCAACCCCTGGGGAGCCCGCAACAAAGCCGCTAATTACCTGCGCCCAGGTGAGGACAGAAGGACCGGAGCATATATTGTTATTACTTATGAAGAGTCTCTGTGCAACTGTGGAGAATACAGGTCGTTACATACAGAGTGGTGGTGTAGAGGGAGGGGGGGGGGGGGATTAGGAGCCCCCTCCCAAAACTATGACCACCTTATGTTTTATAGCGACCGCACTCTCCCCTTGCTAAGCAGCACGGTATTACCGAGATAAAGCATTGCACCTTCCAGCTGCATTTATCCCCGTGCCCAGACTATGGTCAATATCATCATAGCGCAATGGTGACACAGCTGATGGAAGCGTAGAGTATGAGGCTGTTCCATACACGTAATCCCCATAGACTGTAACAGGCCTCATACACGCAATGTGCTCTATGGCCATAGAGGTTCATCAGGGAGTGAAATTTCACGGACAGAAGATGAAGCAATAGGGACAGGAGTGATATTTAGGGGAGAGTAGACGGGGGACAGGAGTCATATTTAGGGGAAAGTAGACAGGGGGACCAGAGTAAGATCTAGGGGACAGCAGAAGGGGGACGGGAGTGATATTTAGGGGAGAGCAGACGGGGGGACGGGAGTGATATTTAGGGGAGAGCAGACGGGGAGGGACGGAAGTGATATTTAGGGGAGAGCAGACGAGGAGATGAGAGTGATATTTAGGGGACAGCAGACGGGGGACGGGAGTGATATTTAGGGGAAAGCAGACGGGGGGACGGGAGTGATATTCAGGGGGAGAGCAGACGGGGGGACGGGAGTGATAGTTAGGGGAGAGCAGACGGGGGACGGAAGTGATATTTAGGGGAGAGCAGACGAGGAGATGAGAGTGATATTTAGGGGAGAGCAGACAGGGGACGAGAGTGATATTTAGGGGAGAGCAGACAGGGGACGAGAGTGATATTTAGGGGAGAGCAGACAGGGGACGAGAGTGATATTTAGGGGAGAGCAGGTGGGGGACGAGAGTGATATTTAGGGGAGAGCAGACGGGGGACGGGAGTCATATTTAGGGGAGAGCAGACGGGGGACGGGAGTGATATTTAGGGGAGAGCAGACGAGAGGATGAGAGTGATATTTAGGGGAGAGCAGACGAGAGGATGAGAGTGATATTTAGGGGAGAGCAGACAGGAGACGGGAGTGATATTTAGGGGAGAGCAGACGAGGGGATGAGAGTGATATTTAGGGGAGAGCAGACGGGGGGATGAGAGTGATATTTAGGGGAGAGCAGACGGGGGGATGAGAGTGATATTTAGGGGAGAGCAGATGGGGGACAGGAGTCATATTTAGGGGAAAGTAGACAGGGGGACCAGAGTAAGATCTAGGGGACAGCAGAAGGGGGACGGGAGTGATATTTAGGGGAGAGCAGACGGGGGGACGGGAGTGATATTTAGGGGAGAGCAGACGGGGAGGGACGGAAGTGATATTTAGGGGAGAGCAGACGAGGAGATGAGAGTGATATTTAGGGGACAGCAGACGGGGGACGGGAGTGATATTTAGGGGAAAGCAGACGGGGGGACGGGAGTGATATTCAGGGGGAGAGCAGACGGGGGGACGGGAGTGATAGTTAGGGGAGAGCAGACGGGGGACGGAAGTGATATTTAGGGGAGAGCAGACGAGGAGATGAGAGTGATATTTAGGGGAGAGCAGACAGGGGACGAGAGTGATATTTAGGGGAGAGCAGACAGGGGACGAGAGTGATATTTAGGGGAGAGCAGACAGGGGACGAGAGTGATATTTAGGGGAGAGCAGACAGGGGACGAGAGTGATATTTAGGGGAGAGCAGGTGGGGGACGAGAGTGATATTTAGGGGAAAGCAGACGGGGGACGGGAGTCATATTTAGGGGAGAGCAGACAGGAGACGGGAGTGATATTTAGGGGAGAGCAGACGAGGGGATGAGAGTGATATTTAGGGGAGAGCAGACGGGGGGATGAGAGTGATATTTAGGGGAGAGCAGACGGGGGGATGAGAGTGATATTTAGGGGAGAGCAGATGGGGGACGGGAGTCATATTTAGGGGACGAGAGTGATATTTAGGGGAGGGCAGATGGGAGTCATATTTAGGGGAGAGCAGACGAGGGACGGGAGTCATATTTAGGGGGAGAGCAGACAGGGGATGGGAGTCATATTTAGGGGAAAGCAGATGGGGAGCGATATTTAGGGGAGAGCAGACAGGGGACGGGAGTGATAATCAGGGGGAGAGCAGACGGGGACGCGAGTCATATTTAGGGGAGAGCAGACAGGGGACGAGAGTGATATTGAGGGGGAGAGCAGACGGGGGACGGGAGTGATATTCAGAGGGAGAGCAGACGGGGGACGGGAGTGATATTCAGGGGGAGAGCAGACGGGGGACGGGAGTGATATTCAGAGGGAGAGCAGACGGGGGACGAGAGTGATATTCAGGGGGAGAGCAGACGGGGGACGGGAGTGATATTCAGGGGGAGAGCAGATGGGGGGCTGGAGTTATATTTAGGGGAGAGCAGACGTGGGACGGGAGTCATAGATCAGTGATGTGGGACAGGAGAATGGATGGAAACGACCTGCCTAGGATGTGGAGAAGTGACAGATTGTATGTAATAGTGCTCACCACAGTCTCCCCACAAAGAGGTGACAGC
Source organism: Pseudophryne corroboree (assembly GCF_028390025.1). Classification (NCBI taxonomy): domain Eukaryota; kingdom Metazoa; phylum Chordata; class Amphibia; order Anura; family Myobatrachidae; genus Pseudophryne; species Pseudophryne corroboree. The sequence continues at coordinate 158,677,827 of NC_086455.1, read as the reverse complement.
TAAAGCCCCCTACTGAACATTGCTGGGTCCATGCCTTCATACAACGTCCCCGATACAGTGTTCAGAAAACGCTCTGCACGTCTGTTCCGTGTTCAGAAAACTCTCTGCACGTCTGTTCCGTGTTCAGAAAACTCTCTGCACGTCTGTTCCGTGTTCAGAAAACTCTCTGCACGTCTGTTCCGTGTTTCTGGTTGGTCACTAAACAGACATTAACGTGACAAGTCCGCAACAAAGCTCACGAGGAGCCGGGATGAACCCAGATGGAATCACTGCCTGATCTCCCAGAGAGCCTGACCAGGTGGCCCGGAACAGCGCACACAGGCACACTGTGCGCACTGACTGGCGGCTGTATTACACAACTGATATATTCACTATTGCGTCATTGCCTCGGCGGTCAGCCTGTGCCTTTGTATCTTGCTAACACAGGTGACTGATGTCATTTCATTTGATCTAGTCCGTAATCTATTCATACATGCACGTTTATAAGGAGGCGACCCGCTCCGGGGTCAGTGGCAGGTGGGGAGTTTGACTGGGCCGGTACACCTGCCAAACCGTAACGCAGGTGTCCCAAGGCGAGCTCAGGGAGGACAGAAACCTCACGTTGAGCAGAAGGATTGTATAGAATATGCATTATAATGATTATAATGTTTTATACATCTTGTGACGAGGAGGGTAATTCAGATCTGATTGATGGGCAGCGTTCTTTGCTGCCCTGCGATCGGATAGTCGCCGTCTACGCGGGGGGGGGGGGTGTAAAATCGATGTGCAGGTGTGCGTTCCTATGTGTTGCATAGCTGCAGAAAAATCAGTCCAGGACTTACTCTTTCATTGCGACTGACTCCTGCTGATCGGGGCCGGAGCTGACGTCAGACACCATCCGTGAAAACGCCCGAGTCCGCCTGCGTTTTTCCGGACACTCCCTGAAAACGGTCAATTGCCACCCACAAACGGCTTCTTCCTATCAATCACCTTGCGAACGCCTGTGCGAATGGGTCCTTCGCACCATCCCGTCGCTGACTGCCAATGCCGGCTGTTGCCGTCCGATGCGCCGGCGCATTGCGGCTCATACGCAGTTTGGATCTGATCAGCTGCTGGGTGAAAACGCACAGCAGCGATCAAATCTGAACTAGGCCCAATGTGCTGTACAGACCATGAATATATCATTAGCGCTGCCACTCTCTAGGTGTGTGACACACGGCTACACCCTGCCCGGGCTGCAATGGGAACTGAGAGACCGCATGGTGTCCGTGTTATTCTATGGCAGGACGGTTATTTGAATAACTTTGAATAACAGATGTGAGATTTTTATAAGTCAAATGAGGTATTTTGTCACAGCGCAGGGACAGAGATAAACCTGCAATGTGCTCTACTATCCACTGTCTGGAGAATCCCCGGCCGGGTCATGGACAGTGTGAGACTAACAAAATGCTGCGGCCAGTGGCAGAACTACCCCCACCCCACCCCTTACTGCGGGGCCCGGAGGCTGTACACACGTGATTGCTTATACACACAACATAGCGGTACATTGTTAGAAAGCCTTGCTAGGCTGCACAGAAAGTTTATGTCAGGGAGCTGACCAGCTCCTCTCTGGAAAAATAGAACTGGGACCACACACACACACCTCTGACACAGACTGGGACCACACACACACACCTCTGACACAGACTGGGACCACACACACACACCTCTGACACAGACTGGGGCCACACACACACACCTCTGACACAGACTGGGGCCACACACACACACCTCTGACACAGACTGGGGCCACACACACACACCTCTGACACAGACTGGGGCCACGCACACGCACCTCTGACACAGACTGGGGCCACACACACACACCTCTGACACAGACTGGGGCCACACACACACACACCTGTGACACAGACTGGGGCCACGCACACACCTCTGAAACAGACTGGGGCCACACACACACCTCTGACACAGACTGGGGCCACACACACACACACACACACCTCTGACACAGACTGGGGCCACACACACACACACACACACCTCTGACACAGACTGGGGCCACACACACACACACCTCTGACACAGACTGGGGCCACACACACACCTCTGACACAGACTGGGGCCACACACACACACACACACACACACACCTCTGACACAGACTGGGGCCACGCACACACACACACACACACCTCTGACACAGACTGGGGCCACGCACACACACACACCTCTGACACAGACTGGGGCTACGCACACACACACACCTATGATACAGACTGGGGCAACGCACACACACACCTCTGACACAGACTGGGGTCACACACACACACACCCCTGACATAGGTTGGAGCCACACACACACCCCTGACACAGACTGGGCCCACACACACCCACCCCTGTCACAGGCTGGGGCCACACACACACCCACCCCTGTCACAGGCTGGGGCCACACACACACCCACCCCTGTCACAGGCTGGGGCCACACACACACACACACCCCTGTCACAGGCTGGGGCCACACACACACACACCCACCCCTGTCACAGGCTGGGGCCACACACACACACACCCCTGTCACAGGCTGGGGCCACACACACACACACCCACCCCTGTCACAGGCTGGGGCCACACACACACACTCACCCCTGTCACAGGCTGGGGCCACACACACACACCCCTGTCACAGGCTGGGGCCACACACACACACCCCTGTCACAGGCTGGGGCCACAGACACACCCCTGTCACAGGCTGGGGCCACACACACACACCCACCCCTGACACAGGCTGGGGCCACACACACACACCCACCCCTGACACAGGCTGGGGCCACACACACACCCACCCACCCCTGACACAGGCTGGGGCCACACACACACCCACCCCTGACACAGGCTGGGGCCACACACACACCCACCCCTGACACAGGCTGGGGCCACACACACACCCACCCCTGACACAGGCTGGGGCCACACACACACACCCACCCCTGACACAGACTGGGGCCACACACACACACACACACACACACACCCCTTACACAGGCTGGGGCCACACCCACCCCTATCACAGGCTGGGGCCACACACCCACCCACCCCTGTCACAGGCTGGGGCCACACACACACCCACCCCTGTCACAGGCTGGGGCCACACACCCACACCTGACACAGGCTGGGGCCACACACACACACCCCCACCCCTGACACAGGCTGGGGCCACGCGCACACCCCTGACACAGACTGGGGCCACACGCACACCCCTGACACAGACTGGGGCCACAAGCACACCCCTGACACAGACTGGGGCCACACGCACACCCCTGACACAGACTGGGGCCACACGCACACCCCTGACACAGACTGGGGCCACACGCACACCCCTGACACAGACTGGAGACACACGCACACCCCTGACACAGACTGGGGCCACACGCACACCCCTGACACAGACTGGAGACACACGCACACCCCTGACACAGACTGGGGCCACACGCACACCCCTGACACAGACTGGGGCTACACACGCACACCACTGACACAGACTGGGGCCACACGCACACCCCTGACACAGACTGGGGCTACACACGCACACCACTGACACAGACTGGGGCCACAAGCACACCCCTGACACAGACTGGGGCTACACACGCACACCACTGACACAGACTGGGGCCACACGCACACCCCTGACACAGACTGGGGCCACACGCACACCCCTGACACAGACTGGGGCTACACACACCCCTGACACAGACTGGAGACACACACCATAGTGGAGAGAGAAGATGGATAGGTGACAGGACTGTGGGATCGTATGGGGGCTCCTCACCTGCTGGGATATCGCTGGTGGGTTCCTCACTGCTCGGCGTCTCAGGGGCCCTCTCCTGCGGCGCCTCGGTGCAGTCACTGTCAGGGGTCCCGGCCAGCTCCCCGGACACAGAGGAAGCATCCTGCGCCAGATCCATCAGCGCCGGATCCCTCAGCTCGGGAATGATCGGCAATCTCCGGAGAGGGGCGTGTCAGTCAGCTACAGGGACATACCGTAAACCAATCACAGCGGCATGCGTGTAGTGGGCGAGGCTGAGACTAGACGGAAATCGCCGAACTGAGCCGATCTGATCCGAGCACCAGCCGCCTCCAGAACTTCCTGCTTCCGGCTACGTACAGGATGTGCAGCTCCGTTACCATGGAGATGCTACATCGCGGAAGTTGCGGTTGCTAGGGACACTGGGAGACGAGATGGAGGCGCGGGTGCCGGATTGTTTGCGCTGGAGCAGCCGGGATGTCGGGGGCTGGCTCAGGCGGCAGGGATTCCCGCAGTATGAGGTGACATATCCGCTGGTCGTATTGAGATCAGGGCAGGCTAATGTAGCCACTGCGGATCCTGACCGGATTCAACACCCCCCGACTCCCCCTGCCTCTCTTCCCCTAATTCTCCAGACTCCTTTATGATGATGAACCACTGCCCCTTTCCCCAAAGTTCCACTATGCCCAACTCCTGCCCCTCCCCTCCCCTCCCCCCCCCCCCACAAATTTCTCTATGACCCAACCCCTGTCCCACTCCCCATAATTCCTCTATGACCCAACCCCTGCACAGTGGTGCAAGTAGAATAAATGTTTTACGGGTACTGTGTGCACGCGGCGAAGGAGCGCGTGCCAAAAAAATGGGTGTGGCCAAATGCCACATGGGGCGTGGACAATGAAAATGGGGGCGTGATACACATATGGGGGGGGGAGGAGCAGATACACGTATGACCCCAATAGTGCCAGATATACATTACCCCACAGTGTCAGGTATACATGCCCCCCCCCCCAATGCCAGACATGTCCCCCCACCCCTGCTCACCACTGCCGTCCTGTCTGTGTGAGGGGAGGAGAGCGCAGCCTGCGCCTCTCCTTCCCCTCAGTCTCCGGCGGGTGCGGGTGTCTCAGTTTAATTCAGCGCCGATCCGTGAGCCAATCAGAGCTCGCGGTGCGAGCTCTGATTGGCTCACGGGCGGGCTGATTGGCTCACGGTGCGGCGGCGGCAAGGAGCGTCGGTGTGCAGCAGAGGGAGGGAGGCTGGGACGGCACACTTGAACCACTGCCCCTGCACCCCCATATTCCTTTATGACCCAACTCCTGCCTCTCTGCACCTAAATTTTTCTACGACCCCAACCCCCTGCCCCTCTCCCCCCAACTTCCTCTATGACACAACCCCAACCCCTCCCCCCCACAAAATTTCTCTCTGACCCAAGCCATCTATAGAAGAAGAAAAAGAAGAAGAAGATAAAGAAGATATGTTTTATTAATTCATATAATAATCTGCTATTTTTAGTTTGGATACCTGGTGGGAGTACATTTTGGGTATTAAGCAGTAAGCATCATTGTTTTAAAACCCGGCGCCTCTGATTGCATTTAGTGGGTAATCCAGACTGGATTGCTGCAGCGGCTGCAGTCTGAATTACTTTGTGGAGTGCGAACGTGCAGCGGCCGCACTGCGCGTGCGCACCCCGGGAGCCCAGTGAGATGCTAACAGCATTTTTGGGCTGAAATCACCTCTGCCTGATTGACAGGCAGATGCGGAAGGGGGCGTGCCAACGACTTTAGAGCGCCGTTGGCGGGGTGCGGTCCGGACAACCGAGGTGTGTCCGGACCGGTGGGGGGGGACGGGCCGCTGCGGCTTCGTGATCTCACACGCAGCTGCTGCGACCCGAAACACGTCGGGTAGCTGCCTGCCAGCGTGCAAGATCTACGCAGGTACAAAAGCATCGCTGCCGCGCAATGCTTCTCTACCTGTGCGGGGGGAGGGGAAGAAAAAGGGCCTGACATGCGGGGCGGACTGGCCCTCTGCTGGACGTCTCCACGCATGTCAGAGTAAATGATTGCAGATGTGATAAATTTAGCACATCTACGATCAGCTCCGAATTACCCCCTTAGTCCCAATATGTAAAAGAGCAAGACGCAGCTATTGTCTTATAGATCATGCATGAATGCCATCAGAAGCACCAGGGTTCAGAAATACACCCCATTGACTCTTTATAATCTATCCCCTCGGCAACATATCATAAGCTGAGAAATACACAGTATACATTATATATCATATGATCTCTATGTGTGCTTCGCATGTAAACCTCACTGACCATAAGTCATATTACAGGCATGTTTTACAGAGAACTGCATCAATGGCAGGAAACTTATCTATGTTACATGCTCCAGCCTCCCTCAGATTGGAGTCACTAACTTCCAGGACATGAAGGTGAGTGTGAGTACACTCCTAGCACCCCAGCATACGTGTGATCCCCACAGTACTGCTAGTGCTCCCAGCACACGTGTGATCCCCACAGTACTGCTAGTGCCCCCAGCACACGTGTGCGACAATACTGTTAATGCTCCCAGCACACGTGTGATCCCCACAGTACTGCTAGTGCCACCAGCACACGTGTGCGACAATACTGTTAATGCTCCCAACACACGTGTGATCCCCACAGTACTGCTAGTGCCACCAGCACACGTGTGCGACAATACTGTTAATGCTCCCAACACACGTGTGATCCCCACAGTACTGCTAGTGCTCCCAGCACACGTGATCCCCACAGTACTGCTCGTGCCCCCAGCACACGTGTGCAACCCCCACAATACTGATAGTGCTCCCAGCACACGTGATCCCCACAGTACTGCTCGTGCCCCCAGCACACGTGTGCAACCCCCACAATACTGATAGTGCTCCCAGCACACGTGATCTCCACAGTACTGCTCGTGCCCCCAGCACACGTGTGCAACCCCCACAATACTGCTAGTGCTCCCAGCACACGTGATCCCCATAGTACTGCTAGTGGCCCCAGCACACGTGTGCAACCCCCACAATACTGCTAGTGCTCCCAGCACACGTGATCCCCACAGTACTGCTCGTGTCCCCAGCACACGTGTGCAACCCCCACAATACTGCTAGTGCTCTCAGCACACGTGTGATCCCCACAGTACTGCTAGTGCCCCCAGCACACACGTGCAACCCCCACAATACTGCTAGTGCTCCCAGCACACGTGTGATCCCCACAATACTGCTAGTGCTTCCAGCACACGTGTGATCCCCAGAACACTGCTAGCGCTCCCAGCACACATGTGATCCCCACAATACTGCTAGCACTCCCAGCACACGTGTGCGATCCCCACAATACTGCTAGCGCTCCCAGCACACGTGTGATCCCCACAACACTGCTAGCACTCCCAGCACACGTGTGATCCCCACAATACTTCTAGCGCTCCCAGCACACGTGTGATCCGCACAATACTGCTAGTGCTTCCAGCACACGTGTGCGATCTCCACAATACTGCTAGTGCTCCCAGCACACGTGTGATCCCCACTACACTGCTATTATCCCCAGCACACGTGTGTTCAGAGATGCATGCACCGCTGTGTTAAATAGCCTGTTACTGTATGTTCCTCTTCACAGGCCATCTCACAGCTGATCAGAGATCTGCTGGGTGTCATGGAGCCCTCCTGGAGCCGCAGCATCTCCCTGCCACGGAGAGACCCCCTGGGCCTGTTCCTGGAGCAGAAGTCTCAGACAGGGGTGAACCACGACTTGCTCACCTACGATCAGTTCATCAAGGAGTCACCGTAACCCCCAAAGCAGCTCGGCGTGACCTCAGCGGCGTCTGTGCTGGAACAGAAAGAGTTTCTGCATGTGTGTTAGACCATATGGACACCTCTATAGCCCTGCTGTGTTACAGAGCAGCCAATGTACTGTATATATTCTCTGTTTTCCTATGGATGGCTGTCACATCTGCAGGTCTTCTCCTGTACACTGGCAACAACACTGTTTCCCCCGCTGTAATAAAACCAAAAGATAGTGACGGATATGGAAGCAGACTGAAAGTGCGACGCAGGAGGCCGTGATCCCCAGACAGGCTTCCCATTAGTACCAGGGGGTAAATTTACTAAGATGGGAGTTCTATTTAAGATGGAATGTTGCCCATAGTAACCAATCAGATTCTACTTCTCATTTATCTAACACCTTCTAGAAGATAATACCTGGAATCTGATTGGTTGCTATGGGCAACATCCCATCTTAAATAGAACTCTCATCTTAGTAAATTTACCCCCAGGCTGGTGGGTGACCCTGAGATAAGTCCTCCCTCCTGCCTCATATATAAGCTGTCACCTAGTAGTCTGGCGCTGACAGCATGCAAAACATTATACACAAACCGAACTGATAAAGTGACAAACATCAAACGGTAATACATGTCCATATGGGTGTAGTATGGCTGACCGGCGGTCTCCTGACCGCCGGTCAGCTTACCGACGCCGGGATCCCGGCGGGGAGGGGCAGGTGCAGCAAGCCCCTTGCGGGCTCGCTCCGCTCACCACGCTGCGGGTCGGTGGCGGCCTACGGTCGCCACGGGTTCTATTCCCACTCTATGGGTGTCGTGGACACCCACGAGTGGAATTAGTCCCTGTTGGTCGGCATGCCGACCATCGGGATAGTGGGGGTCGGGATGCTGGAGGAGATCATGTGACCGTCGGTCTCCCGACCGTCGGTCACATGAATACCACCCGTCCATATATACACAAATAAGCCGAATATGAAGATACAGCTATATAATGGTATCCAGGAGATTTCATAATATGGCTCAATCGTACATGAATGTTTAAAGTAATATAAAAAATATATATATTGTTAATATAAATAAATATAAAAAGATGGCTTCACTTGTAAATAGAGGATATCGGTATGAGGATGAATAGGAGGCGTCCTTGCAAAATGTAAATTCACGGTGATATCGCCATACGCCACACACAGTTATTAAGCTGCAATAAAAGTATTTCTCCCATAAAGTCTAACAGTGCTGCACGGTCCAGTGAACCGGTCAGTAACACGTGAGCCCCTTACAGATGGCAGTGTGTATGCATATGAGGAGAGCGGCCTTGGGTCTGACTCAGCGGTTGGACGTGATGTGGATAAGTGGAGCAATTTTTTTTCCCACTGCGAATGCGCCACAGTTGCCCTGCGCAAGTCCAGCGAATGATTCGCGATTGCGGATGCACAGAGGACTCATTTGTAAAGTGTATGACAGGTAATCAGTTTAGGGGAGCTCCGATGGTGCGATCGATGTGTGTCCGATGTTCCCGTTGGTGTACGTAAGCACTGAATGTGAGACGACGGCGTGTCGGGTCACAAAATGGCGGCTGAGTGATTAGCATTTCTCTAACGTCCTAGTGGATGCTGGGACTCCGTCAGGACCATGGGGAATAGCGGGCTCCGCAGGAGACAGGGCACATCTAAATAAAGCTTTTAGGATCACATGGTGCGTACTGGCTCCTCCCCCTATGACCCTCCTCCAAGCCTCAGTTAGGTTTTTGTGCCCGTCCGAGAAGGGTGCAATCTAGGTGGCTCTCCTAAAGAGCTGCTTAGAAAAAGTTTTTTTAGGTTTAAATCTCAGTGAATCCTGCTGGCAACAGGATCACTGCATCGAGGGACTTAGGGGAGAGATTTCCAACTCACCTGCGTGCAGGATGGATTGGAGTCTTAGGCTACTGGACACTTAGCTCCAGAGGGAGTCGGAACACAGGTCCTCCTGGGGTTCGTCCCGGAGCCGCGCCGCCGATCCCCCTTACAGACGCTGAAGACGGAGGTCCGGAAAGCAGGCGGCAGAAGACTCCTCAGTCTTCATGAAGGTAGCGCACAGCACTGCAGCTGTGCGCCATTGTTGCTACACGTCTCACTGATTCAGTCACGGAGGGTGCAGGGCGCTGCTGGGGGCGCCCTGGGCAGCAATATTAAATACCTTTAGTGGCAAAATAAATACATCACATATAGCCATTAAGGCTATATGTATGTATTTAACCCAGGCCAGTTTTCTTAAAACCCGGGAGAAAAGCCCGCCGGAAAAGGGGCGGAGCTTATTCTCCTCAGCACTCAGCGCCATTTTCCTGCTCAGCTCCGCTGGTGAGGAAGGCTCCCAGGACTCTCCCCTGCACTGCACTACAGAAACGGGGGTAACAAAGAGAAGGGGGGCATAATTTGGCGATATTGATATATTAAAAGCGCTTATATCAAAAACAACACCTTCTAGGGTTGTTTATATACATTTATAGCGTTTTTGGTGTGTGCTGGCAAACTCTCCCTCTGTCTCCCCAAAGGGCTAAGAGGGTCCTGTCTTCGATTAGAGCATTCCCTGTGTGGCTGCTGTGTGTCGGTACGTGTGTGTCGACATGTATGAGGACGATGTTGGTGTGGAGGCAGAGCAATTGCCGGTAATGGTGATGTCACCCCCTAGGGAGTCGACACCGGAATGGATGGCTTTAGTTATGGAATTACGTGATAATGTTAGCACATTACAAAAGTCAGTTGACGAAATGAGACGGCCGGAAAACCAGTTAGTACCGGCTCAGGCGTCTCAGACACCGTCAGGGGCTGTAAAACGTCCCTTACCTCAGTCAGTCGACACGGGTACCGACACAGATGAATCTAGTGTCGACGGTGAAGAAACAAACGTATTTTCCAATAGGGCCACACGTTATATGATCACGGCAATGAAGGAGGCTTTGCAGATCTCTGATACTGCTGGTACCTCAAAAAGGGGTATTATGTGGGGGGTGAAAAAACTACCTGTAGCTTTTCCAGAATCAGAGGAATTGAATGACGTGTGTGACGAAGCGTGGGTTAACCCAGATAGAAAACTGCTAATTTCCAAGAAGTTATTGGCATTATACCCTTTCCCACCAGAGGTTAGGGCGCGCTGGGAAACACCCCCTAGGGTGGATAAGGCGCTCACACGTTTATCAAAGCAAGTGGCGTTGCCGTTTCCTGATACGGCCGCCCTCAAGGATCCAGCAGATAGGAGGCTGGAAACTACACTGAAGAGTATATACACACATACTGGTGTTATACTGCGACCGGCAATAGCCTCAGCCTGGATGTGCAGTGCTGGGGTAGTGTGGTTGGATTCTCTGACTGAAAATATTGATACCCTGGATAGGGACAGTATTTTATTGACTCTAGAGCAATTAAAGGATGCTTTTCTTTATATGCGAGATGCTCAGAGGGATATTTGTACTCTAGCATCAAGAGTAAGCGCGATGTCCATATCTGCCAGAAGAAGTTTATGGACGCGACAGTGGTCAGGTGATGCGGATTCCAAAAGGCATATGGAAGTATTGCCATATAAAGGAGAGGAATTATTTGGGGTCGGTCTTTCGGACCTGGTGGCCACGGCAACTGCCGGCAAATCCACTTTTTTACCTCAGACCCCCTCCCAACAGAAAAAGACACCGTCTTTTCAGCCGCAGTCCTTTCGCTCCTATAAAAACAAGCGACCAAAAGGACAGTCTTATCTGCCGCGAGGCAGAGGAAAGGGTAAGAGAGGGCAGCAAGCAGCCCCTGCCCAGGACCAGAAGCCCGCCCCGGGTTCTACAAAGCCATCAGCATGACGCTGGGGCTTTACAAGCGGACTCAGGAGCGGTGGGGGGTCAACTCAAGATTTTCAGCAATCAGTGGGCTCGCTCACAAGTGGACCCGTGGATCCTGCAGATAATATCTCAGGGTTACATGTTGGAGTTCGAAAGGTCTCCCCCTCGCCGGTTCCTAAAGTCTGCTTTACCAACGTCTCCCTCAGAAAGGACGTCGGTTTTGGAAGCCATTCACAAGCTGTATTCTCAGCAGGTGATAGTCAAGGTACCCCTCCTACAACAGGGAAAGGGGTATTATTCCACACTATTTGTGGTACCGAAGCCGGACGGTTCGGTAAGACCTATTCTAAACCTGAAATCCTTGAACCTGTACATACAGAAATTCAAGTTCAAGATGGAGTCACTCAGAGCAGTGATAGCGAATCTGGAAGAAGGGGACTTCATGGTGTCCCTGGACATAAAAGATGCTTATCTGCATGTCCCAATTTACCCCTCACACCAAGGGTATCTCAGGTTCATGATACAAGACTGTCATTATCAGTTTCAAACGCTGCCGTTTGGTTTGTCCACGGCCCCTCGGGTCTTTACCAAGGTAATGACCGAAATGATGGTTCTTCTACGAAGAAAAGGCGTATTAATTATCCCTTACTTGGACGATCTCCTGATAAGGGCAAAGTCCAGAGAACAGCTGGAAGTCGGTGTAGCACTAACCCAGGTAGTGCTTTAGCAACACGGGTGGATTCTGAATCTTCCAAAATCTCAATTGACCCCGACAACTCGTCTGCTGTTCCTGGGAATGATTCTGGACACGGTTCAGAAAAAGGTGTTTCTCCCGGAGGAGAAAGCAAGGGAGTTATCCGAACTTGTCAGGAACCTCCTAAAACCAGGAACTGTGTCAGTACATCAATGCACAAGAGTCCTGGGAAAGATGGTGGCTTCTTACGAAGCGATTCCATTCGGCAGATTCCATGCACGGACATTTCAGTGGGATCTGCTGGACAAATGGTCCGGATCGCATCTGCACATGCATCAGCGGATAACACTGTCACCAAGAACAAGGTTGTCTCTCCTGTGGTGGTTGCAGAGTGCCCATCTGTTAGAGGGCCGCAGATTCGGCATACAGGACTGGGTCCTGGTGACTACGGATGCCAGCCTACGAGGCTGGGGAGCAGTCACACAGGGAAGAAACTTCCAGGGCGTGTGGTCAAACCTGGAGACGTCCCTTCACATAAATATACTGGAGCTAAGAGCGATCTACAATGCTCTAAGCCTGGCAAAATCGCTGCTTCAGGGTCAGCCGGTGTTGATCCAGTCGGACAACATCACGGCAGTCGCCCACGTAAACCGACAAGGCGGCACGAGAAGCAGAAGAGCAATGACAGAAGCTGCAAGGATTCTGCGCTGGGCGGAGAATCATGTCATAGCACTGTCAGCAGTGTTCATCCCGGGAGTGGACAACTGGGAAGCAGACTTCCTCAGCAGACACGACCTTCACCCGGGAGAGTGGGGACTTCATCCAGAAGTCTTCCACATGATTGTGAACCGTTGGGAAAAACCAAAGGTGGACATGATGGCGTCTCGCCTCAACAAAAAATTGGACAGATATTGCGCCAGGTCAAGAGACCCTCAGGCAATAGCTGTGGACGCTCTGGTAACACCGTGGGTGTACCAGTCAGTGTATGTGTTCCCTCCTCTGCCTCTCATACCAAAGGTACTGAGAATTATACGGAAAAGAGGAGTAAGAACAATACTGGTGGCTCCGGACTGGCCAAGAAGAACTTGGTATCCGGAACTTCAAGAGATGCTCACGGAGGATCCGTGGCCTCTACCTCTAAGAAGGGATCTGCTTCAGCAGGGACCTTGTATGTTCCAAGACTTACCGCGTCTGCGTTTGACGGCATGGCGGTTGAACGCCGGATTCTAAAAGAAAAGGGCATTCCAGAGGAAGTTATTCCTACCTTGATTAAGGCTAGAAAGGAAGTGACTGTACAACATTATCACCGCATTTGGCGGAAATATGTTGCGTGGTGTGAGGCCAAGAAGGCTCCAACGGAAGAATTTCAATTGGGTCGATTCTTACATTTCCTGCAAGCAGGATTGTCTATGGGCCTAAAATTGGGGTCCATTAAAGTTCAAATTTCGGCCTTATCAATCTTCTTCCAGAAGGAATTGGCATCAGTGCCTGAAGTACAAACTTTTGTCAAAGGTGTACTACATATACAACCCCCAATAGTGCCTCCAGTGGCACCGTGGGATTTGAACGTAGTTTTGAATTTTCTCAAATCTCATTGGTTTGAGCCTCTAAAATCGGTAGATTTAAAATACCTTACATGGAAGGTAACCATGCTATTGGCCCTGGCTTCAGCCAGGAGAGTTTCAGAGTTGGCGGCTTTATCATACAAAAGCCCATATCTGATTTTCCATTCGGACAGGGCAGAACTGCGGACACGTCCTCATTTTCTCCCTAAGGTGGTTTCGGCTTTTCACTTGAACCAGCCTATTGTGGTGCCTGCGGCTACTAGCGACTTGAAGGACTCCAAGTTACTGGACGTTGTCAGAGCATTAAAAATATATATTTCAAGGACAGCTGGAGTCAGAAAATCTGACTCGTTGTTTATATTGTATGCACCCAACAAGATGGGTGCTCCTGCGTCTAAACAGACGATTGCACGTTGGATCTGTAGCACAATCCAACTTGCACATTCTGTGGCAGGCCTGCCACAGCCTAAATCTGTAAAGGCCCACTCCACAAGGAAAGTGGGCTCATCTTGGGCGGCTGCCCGAGGGGTCTCGGCATTACAACTTTGCCGAGCAGCTACGTGGTCAGGGGAGAACACGTTTGTAAAATTTTACAAATTTGATACTCTGGCTAAGGAGGACCTGGAGTTCTCTCATTCGGTGCTGCAGAGTCATCCGCACTCTCCCGCCCGTTTGGGAGCTTTGGTATAATCCCCATGGTCCTGACGGAGTCCCAGCATCCACTAGGACGTTAGAGAAAATAAGAATTTACTTACCGATAATTCTATTTCTCATAGTCCGTAGTGGATGCTGGGCGCCCATCCCAAGTGCGGATTGTCTGCAATACTTGTACATAGTTATTGTTACAAAGATCGGGTTATTACTATTGTTGTGAGCCATCTTTTCAGAGGCTACTTCGTTTTTTGTTATCATACTGTTAACTGGGTTCAGATCACAAGTTGTACGGTGTGATTGGTGTGGCTGGTATGAGTCTTACCCGGGATTCAAGATCCTTCCTTATTGTGTATGCTCGTCCGGGCACAGTACCTAACTGAGGCTTGGAGGAGGGTCATAGGGGGAGGAGCCAGTACGCACCATGTGATCCTAAAAGCTTTATTTAGATGTGCCCTGTCTCCTGCGGAGCCCGCTATTCCCCATGGTCCTGACGGAGTCCCAGCATCCACTACGGACTATGAGAAATAGAATTATCGGTAAGTAAATTCTTATTATTTTCGCAAGTCCACTGCGAACAAGATTACAGCTGCGCATGCAACTACCTGCATCTCTGGATCAAGCCCTTATCACAGCAGGATATCTCGCAGACACAAAGAGTGTCTGTTATTTTACTTAATTGATTTATGGTTATTTCAGGTCATTAAAGTTTTCATCCAAAACCATCCAGTGGAAGGCCCAGAACAAGCTCCCTGTGTCAAAGTTCCCAACGTACACCAACGGGAGGTCCACCCCTAGTATGTCTTCTGGGATCCAATGTTACCACAATGAAGTTTTCCTCAAAATCCATCCAGTAGGCCCAGAACAGTCTCTCTGTGTCATATTTCTATCCACCTGACCCCAGCCCCCTAGTATGTCTTCTGGGATCCAATGTTACCACAATGAAGTTTTCCTCAAAATCCATCCAGTAGGCCCAGAACAGGCTCTCTGTGTCATATTTCTATCTAGCGCATTCCGCTGTAAGGTCCACCTGACCCCAGCCCCCTAGTATGTCTTCTGGGATGAAATGCTTCCACTCTCTGAGGTTTTCTTCCAAATCCATACAGTGGCAGGCACAGAACTGGCTCCCCTGGTCAAAGTTCTGGCCAGCATCCACCAACAGGAGGTCTGACTGGGACCCCAACCCCCTAGTACAGTGATGGGGAACCTTGGCACTCCAGCTATTGTTGAACTACACATCCCAGCATGCCCTGCTACAGTTTTAGCATGGCCAAATAGCAAAACTAGCAGGGCATGCTAGGATGTGTAGTTTAACAACTGTTGGAGTGCAAAGGTCCCCCATCACTGCCCTAGTATGTCTTCTGGGATCCAACGTTACCACTTTGCCGTTTCTTCCAAATCCATCCAGTAGAAGGCCAAGAACAGGCTCCCTGGGTCAAAGTTCTACTAAGTGCATTCTGCCGTGAGGTCTGACCGACCCCCAACCCCTCCTAAAACCTGACCAGGATCCAACTGGACCACCTTGTGTTGGTTTCATCCCAGTTGGTGCAGGGGTGTCCAAATGCATAACCGGACAGACAAAAAACAAGCCAATGAATTGTATATATAAAATATATGGCCCTGGTCCCGAAAGTGGTTTAATTCTTTTAGTTGAAACCCTGCCAGTATTTTAAGTTGGATAATGAAGGGTATGTGTACCAAGTTTGGTCCAGATCCATCACGCCATGTAGGAGAACAATACAACAACACACATACATACATATTTTCACATATATATCATTTCTCTAACGTCCTAGTGGATGCTGGGGACTCCGTAAGGACCATGGGGAATAGACGGGCTCCACAGGAGACATAGGCACTTTAAGAAAGAATTTAGATTCTGGTGTGCTCTGGCTCTTCCCTCTATGTCTCTCCTCCAGACCTCAGTTTGAATCTGTGCCCGGACGAGCTGGGTGCTGCTTAGTGAGCTCTCCTGAGCTTGCTATAAGAAAGTATTTTGTTAGGTTTTTTATTTTCAGGGAGCTCTGCTGGCAACAGACTCCCTGCATCGTGGGACTGAGGGGAGAGAAGCAGCCCTACTCTCTGAAGATAGGTCCTGCTTCTTAGGCTACTGGACACCATTAGCTCCAGAGGGATCGTACACAGGATCTCACCCTTTGTCGTCCGATCCCGGAGCCGCGCCGCCGCCCCCCTCGCAGAGCCGGAAGACAGAAGCCGGGTGAAAGAAGCAAGAAATCGGCGGCAGAAGACTCCAGTCTTCATATGAGGTAGCGCACAGCACTGCAGCTGTGCGCTATTGCTCCCACACACCTCACATACTCCGGTCACTGTAAGGGTGCAGGGGGGGGGGGGGGGGGGCGCCCTGGGCAGCAATTAGAGACCTCTTTGGCAAAAGTTTGCATAATATACAGTTGGGCACTGTATATATGTATGAGCCCCCGCCAAAATTGTACATGAAAGCGGGACAGAAGCCCGCCGTCAAGGGGGCGGGGCTTCTTCCTCAGCACTCACCAGCGCCATGTTTTTTCTCCACAGCACCGCTGAGAGGAAGCTCCCCAGTCTCTCCCCTGCAGTTACACGGTAGAAGAGGGTAAAAAGAGAGGGGGGGGCACATAATTAGGCGCAAAAATCAATATAAACAGCAGCTACTGGGTCAACACTAAGTTACTGTGTTATTCCTGGGTTAATAGCGCTGGGGTGTGTGCTGGCATAATCTCTCTCTGTCTCTCCAAAGGGCCTTATGGGGGAATTGTCTTCAGATGAGCATTCCCTGAGTGTGTGGTGTGTCGGTACGTGTGTCGACATGTCTGAGGTAAAAGGCTCCCCTAAGGAGGAGATGGAGCAAATATGTGTGTGAGAGGGTGTCTCCTTCGACAACGCCGACACCTGTTTGGATATGTGTAATTAAGTGCTAAGGTGAATTTATTGCACAAAAGATTAGAGAACAGACAGGAAATCTACCCATGTCTGTCCCTATGTCGCAGAGACCTTCAGAGTCTCTCAATGCTCACTATCCAAAATAATAGACACTGATATCGACACGGAGGTTGACTCCAGTGTCGACTACGATAATGCAAAGTTACAGCCAAAATGGCAGAAAAGTATTCAATATATGATTATTGTAATAAAAGATGATTTGCATATCACTGATGACTCATCTGTCCCTGACACAAGGGTACACATGTTTAAGGGGAAGAAAGCTGAGGTAAATTTCCCTCCTCTCATGATGAAAAAGAGCGGGAATCTCCAGACAAGAGACTGCAGTTTCCCACAAAGAATTCTCAGGCAGTATCCTTTCCCCACTAGGGCCAGGATATGATGGGAATCTTCCCCTAGGGTGTCACGTTTGCCCAAAAGGTAGCCCTGACGTAACAGCTATTCTCAGGGATCCTGCAGATAGCGTACACATTCTGGTACACTACTCAGACCGGCGATTGTGTCGGCATGGGTTTATAGCGCTGTGGCAGCGTGGACAGGTACCTTATCAGCAGAGATTGAGACCCTAGTATGTATATATATATATATATATATATATATGTATATATAGAGATATATATATATTAAAGATGCTGTCTTAAGATATATATATATATATATATATATATATATATATATATATATAAAACATGCCCAAAGAGACATGAGGTATACTGGGTCCTAGAGTCAAAGCTATGTCGATTTCTGCTTGTCGTGTCCTGTAGAATATGCAATGGACAGATGATGCCGACTTAAGAGGCATATGAAAGGCTGAGGATTGTGTGGAGAAGGGTTCTCGGACCTGGTCTCCACAGCTATAGCTGGTAATTCTGATATTTTGCCTTATATTCCTGCACAGCCTAGGAAGGCACGACATTATCAAATGCAGCCTTTCGAACAAAGAAACAAGAAAGTCCGAGGTGCGTCCTTTCTTGCCAGAGGCGGGGGCAGAGGAAAGAAGCTGCACAACACAGCTAGTTCCCAGGAACAGAAGTCCTCCCTGGCCTCTACAAAAATCCACCGCATGTCGCTGGGGCTCCACAGGCGGAGCTAGGCCCGGTGGGGGCACGCCTTCGTAAGTTCAGCCACAAGTGGGTTCACTCCCTGTTAGATCCCTGGGCAATAGATATTGTGTCTCAGGGATACAAGCTGGACTTTGAGAAGATGCCCCCTCACCGACTGCCCTGCCGGCTTCCCTCCACGAGAGGGAAACAGGGTTAACTGCAATTCACAAATTGTATCTTCAACAGGTGGTGGTCAAGGTTCCCCTCCTTCAACAAGGAGGGGGTTATTAATTATTTGACCATGTTGTAGTCCCGAGACCAGACGGTTCGGTCAGACCCATATTGAATTTAAAATCCCTGAACATACACCTGAAAAGGTTCAAGTTCAAGATGGAATCGCTAAGAGCGGTCATTGCAAGCCTGAAAGGGGGAGATTTTATGGTGACTCGGGACATAAAGGATGCATACCTTCATGTCCCCATTTATCCACCTCATCAGGCGTACCTCAGAATTGCGGTACGGGATTGTCATTACCAATTTCAGACGTTGCCGTTTGGTCTCTCCACGGCCCAGAGAATATTCACCAAGGTAATGGCGGAAATGATGGTGCTCCTGCGGAAGCAAGGTGTCATCTATTATCACGTACTTGGGCGATCTCTTCATAAAAGCGAGATCAAGAGAGCAGTTGCTGAACAGCGTATCACTTTCTCTGGAAGTGTAACGGCAACACGGCTGGATTCTATATATTCCAAAGTCGCAGTTGGTTCCTACAGCTCATCTGCCTCTCCTAGGCATGATCCTAGACACAGACCAGAAAGGGGTTTATCTCCCGATAGAGAGAGCTCAGGAGCTCGTGACACTGGTCAGGAATCTATTAAAACCAAAACAGGTGTCAGTGCATCACTGCACTCGAGTCCTGGGAAGGATGGTGGCATCATACGAGGCCATTCCCTTCGGCAGGTTCCATGTGAGGACCTTCCAATGGGACTTACTGGACAAGTGGTCCGGATCACATCTTCAGATGCATCGGTTAATTACCCTATCCCCCAGGGCCAGGGTGTCTCTCCTATGGTGGCTGCAGAGTGCTCACCTTCTCGAAGGTCGCAGATTCGGCATTCAGGACTGGGTCCTGGTGACCACAGATGCAAACCTCCGAGGGTGGGGGGCAGTCACACAGGGAAGAAATTTCCAAGGGCTGTGGTCAAGTCAGGAGACTTGCCTTCACATCAACATCCTGGAACTAAGGGCCATATACAACGCCCTACGTCAAGCGGAGTCCCTGCTTCGCGACCAACCGGTTCTGATTCAGTCAGACAATATCACTGCAGTGCCTCATGTAAACCGCCAAGGCGGCACAACGATGGTAGAAGCCACCAGAATTCTTCGCTGGGCGGAGAATCACGTAAGCGCACTGTCAGCAGTGTTCATTCCGGGAGTGGACAACTGGGAAGCAGACTTCCTCAGCAGGAACGACCTCCACCCGGGAGAGTGGGGACTTCATCTAGAAGTCTTCATGCAGAGACACCGTGGGTGTTCCCGTCGGTCTATGTATTTCCTCCTCTTCCTCTCATACCCAAGGTGCTGAGAATCATAAGGAAAAGAGGAGTGAGAACAATACTTGTTCCGGATTGTCCAAGAAGGACTTGGTATCCAGATCTGCAAGAAATGCTCACAGAGGACCCGTGGCCTCTGCCTCTAGGACAGGACTTGTGCAACAGGGGCCCTGTCTGTTCCAAGACTTACCGCGGCTGCGTTTGACGGCATGGTGGTTGAACACCGGATCCTAGCAGAAAAAGGCATTCCGGATGAGGTCATTCCTACGCTGATAGAGGCTAGGAAGGATGTGACGGCTCAACATTATCACCGTATATGGCGAAAATATGTGGCTTGGTGTGAGGCCAGGAATGCCCCTGGGCCTTTTCCTTCACTTCCTACAGTCGGGAGTGACTTTGGACCTTAAATTGGGTTCCATTAAGGTTCCGATTTCGGCCTTATCCATTTTCTTTAAAAAAGAACTGGCTTCTCTGCCTGAAGTTCAGACGTTTGTAAAGGGAGTGCTGCATATTCAGCCCCCTTTTGTGCCTCCAGTGGCACCTTGGGATCTTAACGTGGTGTTGAGTTTCCTGAAATCACACTGGTTTGAAACACTCAAAACGGTGGAAGTAAAATATCTCACGTGGAAGGTGGTCATGCTATTAGCCTTGGCTTCGGCTAGGCGTGTGTCAGAATTGGCGGCTTTGTCACATAAAAGCCCTTATCTGGTTTTCCATGCGGATAGAGCAGAATTGCGGACCCGCCCACAATTTCTGCCGAAAGTGGTTTCATCCTTTCATATAAACCAACCTATTGTGGTGCCTGTAGCTACTACTGACTTGGACGATTCCGAGTCACTGGATGTAGTCAGGGCTTTGAAGGTTTCTGTAGCCAGAACGGCTAAGGACAGGAAAACAGAATCTTTGTTTATTCCTGTATGCTTCCAACAAGCTTGGGGCGCCTGCTTCAAAGCAAACTATTGCTCGCTGGATCTGTAACACGATTCAGCAGGCTCATTCTGCGGCTGGATTGCCGCTGCCTAAATCAGTTAAGGCCCATTCCACAAGGAAGGTGGGCTCTTCTTGGGCGGCTGCCCGAGGGGTCTCGGCATTACAGCTTTGCCGAGCGGCTACTTGGTCAGGTTCAAACACCTTTGCAAAGTTCTACAAGTTTGATACCCTGGCTGAGGAGGACCTTGTGTTTGCTCATTCGGTGCTGCAGAGTCATCCGCACTCTCCCGCCCGTTTGGGAGCTTTGGTATAATCCCCATGGTCCTTACGGAGTCCCCAGCATCCACTAGGACGTTAGAGAAAATAAGATTTTACTTACCGGTAAATCTATTTCTCGTAGTCCGTAGTGGATGCTGGGCGCCCGTCCCAAGTGCGGACTTCTTCTGCAATGCTTGTATATAGTTTTTGCTTAAATAAGGGTTATGTTATAGTTGCATGAGAGTTTATCTGATGCTCTGTGATTGTTCATACTGTTAACTGGGTAAAGTTATCACAAGTTATACGGTGTGATTGGTGTGGCTGGTATGAGTCTTACCCTGGATTCCCAAAATCCTTTCCTTGTACTGTCAGCTCTTCCGGGCACAGTTTCTCTAACTGAGGTCTGGAGGAGGGACATAGAGGGAGGAGCCAGAGCACACCAGAATCTAAATTCTTTCTTAAAGTGCCCATGTCTCCTGCGGAGCCCGTCTATTCCCCATGGTCCTTACGAAGTCCCCAGCATCCACTACGGACTACGAGAAATAAATTTACCGGTAAGTAAAATCTTATTTTTTTTTATTTTTTTGCTTAACTCTGGGAGATTCTCAATGGGGCGAATCTTGGACAGATCTGTCCATCTGTGAAATGGGTGTTTCACTTTATGGACACACACAAGAGATCCATCTCGGAGTGTGCTTAGTGTGCTATTCTGAGGCCTGCGTATAGTGAAAGGACGCCAATTTCTGACTGATCTCGTGCTGACACTGAGAAACCCCACGTTCCACTACTTGAGGCACCAGCTGGACTCGTCACCAGGAGCTTTCCTGGCAGGAATGGTGAAGGCCCTGGTTTGACCCCTTAAACAGGATTCTGTTCAGCTGCACCAGGCGTGATGACTACATTGAGAAACGTCTGACACTTGCTGGGAACAGAATACATACTCTTTAACGGTGGGCGGGATGCCGGCTGTCAAGATACCGACAGTGGCATCCTGAGCGCTAGACACCGGGGCGAGCACTAGAAAGCCCCTTCCGGGCACGATGGCTCGCTGCGCTTGCCACAGGTTATACTATCCCGCTATGGGTGTCCTGGATATAGAGTGAGAAACACCTGTGGTGCCGGTATTCTGGTGGCAGCCTTGCACCACCTTTCGGGATTTCGGTGGCGGCATTGTGACCACTGGGATCCCGACAGGCGGTCTCGTGCTTGCCTCCCGCTGGAAACATAAGCTGTCTAGTAGCCAGGAGCTCTACTTGCCGTAATGGTCAAGCTCAAGGCAGGTTGCACTTTAGTACCGTAGATGGTGTGTGGTATATTATGTCGACATTCAGCGTGTCGCTACTGATGCACTTCTATCCGCAACGCTAACACTGCCCCAAAGGCTAATGGAAATGTTGACAAAATGACAATGTTGTCTTTTCACATGTTGACTTTCTTTCAATATCAACATTAATGATCTAGACCAGTGGTTCTCAAACTCGGTCCTCAGGACCCCACACGGTTCACGTTTTCCATTTCACCCGGCAGGTGCACTGTATATCACCAACTGTCACATTTGAAAAATCTACAGGTAACCTGCAAAACATGAACCGTGTGGGGTCCTGAGGACCAAGTTTGAGAACCTGTGATCTAGACATTTTAATCATGTCAACATCATGAATGTCAAAATTCTGCTGTGGACATTGTACATGTAGGCATTGTGGCTGCATACCCTTAGATGTTACTGCTTGATGACACTGAGGTCTCCCACCGAACCCCCTGGCAAAGGCTCTTTATAGTACCTTGCATGCCACACCAGGCTAAATGGAACTGAGGAAAGACTCTTTGTGAAGTGTGAGCTGTCTTAGTGGACTAGTAACTAATAGTTCTAAATATAAAGAACAGGGAGCCACTGATTTGAATCCCAGGACAGTCCTCCGTTCTGGCCCTGATGGTGGAAGTCCTGCTTTGAATCCCAGGACAATACTCCATTCTGGCCCTGATGGTGGAAGTCCTGCTTTGAATCCCAGGACAGTCCTCCATTCTGGCTGTGATGGTGGCAATTCTGCTTTGAATCCCAGGACAGTCCTCCATTCTGGCCGTAATGGTGAAGCCCTGCTTTGAATCCCAGGACAATACTCCATTTTGGCCCTGATGGTGGAACCCTGCTTTCAATCCCAGGCAGTCCTCCGTTCTAGACCTGATGATGGAAGTCCTGCTTTGACTCCCAGGACAGTCCTCCATTCTGGCCGTAATGGTGGAGCCCTGCTTTAAATCCTAGGACAGGGTTTTTTGGTGCAGCACTAATGTAGTTTATGCCACTTTATTCCCTACTCACAGACAGTTTACCCGTCAGGCCATCTACAGACACTGATGCTGGAGGCCTTGGTTTCAATCTCTCCTTTTTATGATGTTAGATGATTAAAACACAATGTTAGCAATAAAAAGTGAGAAATGTAAATTATATATTTTTATTTATATTACATAAATAATTGTAACTATTACTGTAGATTAATAAAAAAACTAAATAATATATTGCCAGTTAAGAACGATAAAATCCCATTCTGGTATCCCAATGTTCTCAGTCTGCGCAGAGATCCATTTAAAGAAATTGTTATCAAAGTTACATCCAAAACGGCCAAAGATCTGGACGTCTGAGTGACAATATTATAATGGGTTTAATAAAAGTTCCATCTTTTCCCGTCCTTTATTCATAATGATACTTTGAGGTGAATACATCATAACCAGTATTCTTGACTCACATTACTTGGTTATTGGCGTGGTTAGTCTGTATTATGCCTGAGCAGGGTGCTTAGTGGGTACATGCCCCCGGGTTCAGTGGTCAGGTTGGATGACAGAAGAGGCCGCGGTACAGCTTTACTAGTTGTTCTCTGAGCTGCGGAGAGCCTTCAATATGCCGCCTGAGAGGCGACCCTTCCATCTGGACACAGCACAGGTCAAACCGGGGAAACGGACTGCATGGGAGGAGGAGAAATAGACATAGGTGACACAGGACCAGAGACAGTTATACTCTGCACAATGGGCCAGCTTGTGTTTTGGGTATGCTGACTATGGGCTTGATGCAAAAATGGCGCAGGAGGCACCTTCTGCAAATAGACGCCTCCTGCCGGCTTCTCCGATTCTCTGTTGCATCTGAGGACGCAGCAGCGGATTATCTGCGGGAACATTGGCCAGCTGAATGACCCCCAGTGAAGTCAAAATGACCAGAAAATGAGACTGAGACCCCACATTTTATAAAACATTGTCCATGTCCGTCCAAGTCAATCACGTTGCAGCTTAGTAGGCACTGCGACTAAGATCTGCATACGCGCATCACAGATCCCGTGCACACGCACATCTACAACCACTGGGCTTACATACATCTCTGAATTCGTCCATGTAACAGTTCTTTATAACAGTGGTTCCAAAATGTGATCCTTTGGGCACCGTAACAGTCCAGGTTTTAAGCAATTTACAGATTACTTAATTAGTACCTCAGTCAGTGTGATTATATCATCTGTGCACAAGCATGGACATCCTTAAAACCTGGCCTGTTAAGGTGCTTTGAGGACCAAGTTTGGGAATCCCTCCTTTACGTTACAGTGTTGCTCAACTACTATTCTTTCCTACCTTATACTCCTTCACCACACTACTCCATTCTTGCTCCACTACACTAACCTGTCTTACTACATTTCTCATTACCCCCCAGCACTCCACCTCATATTAACCCTCCATCACTGCAGTTCACCTCACATTACTGCCACACTACACCTCACATTATCCCCCCGCACTCCTCCTCACTTTACCCCCCTCCACCTCACTTTAGCCCCCCACACACACTCCACTTCACAATACCACCACACTCCACCTCACAATACCGCACACTCCACATCACAATACCCGCACTTTCCACCTCACTTTACCCCTACACTCCACCTCACAATACCCACACATTCCACCTCACTTTACCCCTACACTCCACCTCACAATACCCGCACATTCCACCTCACTTTACCCTTACACTCCACCTCACAATACCCGCACATTCTACCTCACTTTACCCCTACACTCCACCTCACAATACCCGCACATTCTACCTCACTTTACCCCTACACTCCACCTCACAATACCCGCACATTCCACCTCACTTTACCCTTACACTCCACCTCACAATACCCTCACATTCCACCTCACTTTACTCCCACACTCCACTCACAATAATATTATTAATAAATACATGAGGATGTGTTAGTATAGTGAGGGGCGATATGTTCGCTATGCACAGACCACCTGCCAGTAACCCACTACAGGACACTGCAGGGAACCATACAGAGCAGGACTATAGAACAATAGTCTGTGAGGTAAATAACAAGGTTACGTACATGGGGATGGTGTACTAAGCAATGTAAAAGTGGACTATGGGATAAGTCCCATAACAACCAATCAGCTTTGAGATAGCAGTTATCAAGTACAGTCCATAAGTGATATGTAGCAGGTGCACTTCTCCATTCTTTTCACTGCTTGATACATCTGCCCCCTCAGTCTCATGTCCTATCATGGTATGGGAATTTTCCAGACATATCTGTATATTATACAGTATGTCTCTTTGTACAGTACAGACGTGGTGGCCCTGCTGCAAGTATACAGGCTGTCCCGGCTCACCTGTCCTCAGCCTGTGATGACACAAAGCAGTCAGCAGTGAGTGGCGCCCACTGGTGTTGGTCTCCTGGTGGTACAAGTCGCTGGATCAGACCGTTCAGCGCTCTCAGTGCCTGGCGCTGTGGCAGAGCTTGTGACGTACACACATTCAGGAAGGCGTACAGAGCCGCGTCCATCAAGCTACTGACTGTATACACACCTCCTGGAAGGCAGAGTGATAGATAGCAATTATATGTAACCAACGTTCTATCCAGTCAGCTGCTAACGACCTATATTACTCCACTGACCTCGTGGTCATCAACGTAAAATTATTTATCCTCCACTACTGCCCACGTGTTACACTCCGCAATGACAGACCCCAGCTAGTAAGAAATCAGATGGCTCTGTATCTCTGGGTTACTGATATTGCTGGCAACATTTTACAAATTTGTATAAAAACACAAAAAAATCACATAAAACACAATCTCTGATCCCCAAATTACTGTAAAGACTTTTATTTGCTGCAAATCACTTCCTGGCTGTCAATAGAGAATGCAAAAATGAACCATTTGACACCATTTAAGAACCTCCAGTGGGTGTGGTTCATCAAATCGACAGTGTCTAGGTCGACAATGTTTAGGTCGACCACTATAGGTCGACAGTCACTAGGTCGACATGGATGGAAGGTCGACAGGGTTTCTAGGTCGACATGTGCTAGGTCGACAGGTCTAAAGGTCGACATGAGGATTTTTTATATTTTTTTTGTGTCGTTTTCTTCGTAGAGTGACCGGGATCCCAAATTAGTGCACCGCGTCCCCTCGCATGGCGAGCGCGGGCATGGTGCCTTCGCTCCGCTCGGTACAGATTACCGTTCCAATCGTAGTCCACGTGGATCGCCATGCTTCGGGCATGGTGCCTTCACTCCGCTACCGCTTCGCTCGGCACACTTTACCGTTCCAATCGTAGTCCACGTGGATTGTTAAGTATGAAAATATCCAAAAAAAAAAAAAATTTTAAAAACTCATGTCGACCTTTAGACCTGTCGACCTAGCACATGTCGACCTAGAAACCCTGTCGACCTTCCATCCATGTCGACCTAGTGACTGTCGACCTATAGTCAGACCGGATCCCCCTCCAGTACCTTGCTAATAGTAACTAACGTCCTCCTATACTCTCCTGCTACCTTAGTTGCTACTTATTTGGGGTCCAGGATGGTTCACCTACTTTTCCTGCACTTCTGCCAGGTTGTATTTTGCAGAAAAGTCCTGCAACTTCGCTGGAAGTTCTGCGAGTCGCAATGTGCCATTACTCATGTGCCCGCATTGTACAGATAAGCTGCGATGTGCGCCATTTACTTTCGCAAAATTGCTGATACTTTAATTGGCCCCTATCATTGTTATTATGAATGTGTATAGTGATGGATAATGTCTATTTGCATTTATAGAACAGCTTTCTATATAATGTGGTGTGTATTGCTAAATGCAGTCTTAATTTGTTCATGTTGCTTTCCGTCACTGATTACAAGACATTACGCTATATTTCAGAATGCACCCAAGGTCACTCATGAAGTGTGCAATAATAGTGTAGTGTTTCCATAGAAGCGTACGAGGCACGGTGGGGCCATTACTTACCGCCACACTGCAGTTCCCCGGGAGTTGTTGCCTTTACAAAGTATTCATCCCTCAGCGCCTCTGTGATTGTACATCTCTTCTCCCATTGCAGCCCCTCCACACCGCCCTCACTCCGGTATTCCGGCCTGACCACACTGCTGTGGGATAGTAGTGCTTTCAGCCTGCAGGAAGCAAGTCATCGGGTGAGGCAGACATATTGTTCTAGGACGCAGAGCCGTAACTAGACATTTCGGTGCTATGTGCCAGAAAAACAATTGCCCCCTCCCCCCATTTTTCCAACAGAGAATTTATAGAACACTGCAAGAAAATGGATTTGGACACATTTATACACTTAACTTGAGAGCTATGCTATTTAGTTACAATACCCTTTATTAAGTAACACATTTCAATATACTGCTATATGCAGGATTCAAACCCATCATCTGTTGCATCCAAGTCAAACACCCTACTCATTGGGGGTAATTCAGACCTGATCGTAGCAGCAAATCTGCTAGCAGTTGAGCAAAACCATTGGGGGTCATTCCGACCCGTTCGCACGCAGCGGTTCTTCGCTGCGGTGCGAACGGGTCTGAAATTCGCATGCACAGTGGACGCATTGCGCAAGCGCGACGTTGCCCGTCAAGCAACGCCACCAGCGAGAAAAGTGATCGCAGCGGCGATCGCAAGAAGACAGACAGGCGGGAGGTGTTCCGGGGCGGATACTCACCGTTTTCCAGGCGTGGCGAGTCCAACGCAGGCATGTCCAGGCGTTTGGAATGCAGATGTCTAACGTCACAGCCGGGACCTTCATCGCTGGATCCGTCGCACTAGGTAAGTAGCTGCAGGGCTGGTCTTGTTTTACTTTAAACTTTTTTAAGCATAGCAGTGCTGCACAAGCGATCGCAGCCCTGCTATGCTAAAATATTGCAAGATCAGCAAATAGTTGCTACGTGCGATCAACTCAGAATGACCCCCCATGTGCACTGCAGGGGGGGCAGATATAACATGTGCAGAGAGAGTTAGATACCAGTGTAATCTCTGATGAGGGACATACTGTATACCTGGGCAGCGGCACGGTGGACACCAGGCTGTACACCACACAGGGCTCTCTCAGGTGACCGCTGATCTCTGCACACACCGCCGGTAGCTGGGACGGCAGGACGCACAGGTACACCACCTGGGCCCATCTCACCAGCCACTTGTTGTCATACAGACACCGAACACCCAGATTGTGGATCTCCCCTGCAAAAGACATCACACGAGGCCCAGTCACATGCTATCTATATACAGTTGTGCTCATAAGTTTACATACCCTAGCAGAATTTGTGATTTTCTGGCCATTTGTCAGAGAATATGAATGATAACTCACAAACTTTACTTTCACTCATGGTTAGTGGTTGGGTGAAGCCATTTATTGTCAAACAACTGTGTTTATTCTTTTTAAATCATAATGACAACAGAAACTACCCAAATGACCCTGATCAAAAGTTTACATACCCCAGTTCTTAACACCGTGTATTGCCCCCTTTAACATCAATGACAGCTTGAAGTCTTTTGTGGTAGTTGTGGATGAGGCTCTTTATATTCTCAGATGGTAAAGCTGCCCATTCTTCTTGGCAAAAAGCCTCCAGTTCCTGTAAATTCTTGGGCTGTCTTGCATGAACTGCATGTTTGAGATCTCCCCAGAGTGGCTCAATGATATTGAGGTCAGGAGACTGAGATGACCACTCCAGAACCTTCACTTTATTCTGCTGTAGCCACTGACAGGTCGACTTGGCCTTGTGTTTTGGATCATTGTCATGTTGGAACGTCCAAGTACGTCCCATGCGCAGCTTCTGGGCTGATGAGTTCAAATTTTCCTCCAATATTTTCTGATAACATGCTGCATTCATCTTGCCATCAATTTTGACCAAGTTTCCAGTGCCTTTGTAGCTCACACATCCCTAAAACATCAGCGATCCACCTCCGTGTTTCACAGTAGAAATGGTGTACCTTTCATCATAGGCCTTGTTGACTCCTCTCCAAATGTAACGTTTATGGTTGTGGCCAAAAAGTTCAACTTTTGTCTCATCACTCCAAATGACTTTGTTCCAGAAGTTTTGAGGCTTGTCTCTGTGCTGTTCGGAGTATTGTAAGCGGGATGCTTTGTGGCATTTGCGTAGTAATGGCTTTCTTCTGGCGACCCGACCATGCAGCCCATTTTTCTCCTTATTGTGCATCTTGAAACAACCACACCACTTTTTTTCAGAGAGTCCTGTATTTCAGCTGAAGTTATTTGTGGATTTTTCTTTGCATCCCGAACAATTTTCCTGACAGTTGTGGCTGAAATTTTTGTTGGTCTACCTGACACGTGATTTGGTTTCCACAGAATCCCTCATTTTCCACTTCTTAATTAGAGTTTGAACACTGCTGATTGGCATTCTCAATTGCTTGGATATCTTTTTATATCCCTTTCCTGCTTTATACAGTTCAATTACCTTTTCCCGCAGATCCTTTGACAATTCTTTTGCTTTCCCCATGACTCAGAATCCAGACACGTCAGTGCAGCAATGGATGAAAGATGCAAGGGTGTTTCAGGAGTCCAGAAACTCACTGACCTTTTATACACACACACACTGATTACAAGCAAACAGATCACAGGTGAGGATGGTTACCTTTAGTAACCATTAAAACCCGTTTGTGTCAACTTGTGTGCATGTTATCAGGCCAAAGTCTCCAGGGTATGTAAACTTTTGATCAGGGTCATTTGGGCAGTTTCTGTTGTCATTATGATTTAAAAAGAGTAAACAATTGTTTGACAATAAATGGCTTCACCCAACCACTAACCATGAGTGAAAGAAAAGTTTGTGAGTTATCATTCATATTCTCTGACAAATGGCCAGAAAATCACAAATTCTGCTAGGATATGTAAACTTATGAGCACAACTGTACGTCACCAGTCACTGTCATTACACACAGGAGCTTCCAGAGTGTGTGTGTGGGGGGGTTATCAAAGATTGGAGAGAGATAAAGTATCAATCAGCTCCTAACTGCTGTGTTTGAAAGATGACAGAAGCTGATTGGATGGTAGTTTGGGGCAGATGTACTAAGCTGTGGCAACAGATAAAGTACCAACCAATCAGCTGTAATTTTTCAAGCACACTGTAACATGACAGCTAGGAGCGGATTGGCTGGCACTTTATCTCTCTCCACTTTATTTCTCTCCAAGGCTTAGTACATCTGCCCCTTATCTCACTCCACTTTATTTCTCTCCAAGCTTTGATACACATCCCACTGGGTCTGTAATCTCTATATACCTTAATTGTATCTATATACGTGAGTAAAACGTATAGAGATAAATGACCCTCACTTCCTGCTTCCCCAGTGTCACAGACAGAAGAACAAAGGACAGATATTATCAGGTGATACTGGGGGCTATTATACATACGGAGTGTTTCCGGTCTGCGGGTGGAGACACAAACGTGTTGAGGTTCAATTTCTTTTAAGCCAATGAGACACTTAACTAGTTGCTTCCCCAGCTGACCTCCCCCAATGATGCCCACAGGAATACTCTTGGAGAGCGACCCTTGCGGAAGGCTGGAGGCAATAAGAGGATCCATCTGCAGCTGCTGCCTGAGAGCCAGGAAAGAGTAACATGTATTATGATTATGCTGAACGGCTGCTCCTGGGTTTATGGGCCAGGCGTAGAGTACTCACCGGGCGCAGAGGAGCAGTTTATAGAAGAAGACAGAGTGAGCACAGGCGTGTATCATCAGAGTGCGTCTCCGGCTCCGCAGCTTCAGTAAGTGTTTATATCGGGCCCCGATCTCACTATCGACATGCAACAAGCTGCTCAGCCCGGCTGTGAGGTCCATGTTACCTGGCCTGCTACCGGGCCCTGCAGCGTGACGGGCAGCAAGGAAACACCACCAGACGTGTCCAGTGACCCCTGGATAACACAAAGTGGGAACCACAAATATGTATTCTGCAGCGTCACGCAGGGTTGAAAAAAAAAAATAGTTGTTTTGTTTAAATCAGGATTTTATTTTTGCATTAATGTTTTAATGACAAAAACCTGAATGCTGCTTACTATATTAATACTGTGAAACATTGCTATTGGTCAACCATGTTTTAATGATTTCTAACATTAACTATCCAGTTATTTGGCTATGATAGGATTTATTTCAATTATTTGAATAAAACCAATTTTTATTACATCTGAATATATGTTGATAGACTAAACATATCAAAACATACAAAGTAAGAAACTGAAAATACTAAGTTAATGTTAAGCATTAATCCTAAATAATTCAAGTGTTAAGCGCTAAAAACACTTTAAATAATGTAATTCACAAGTAACCTATATAAAAATATCCTAAAGTCGTCCTGTCTCCAACATGCATGCAGCGGGTAATGGGATAGACCCTAATGATGGGTACACACTAGGCCAGAGACGGCCAAAACGTGGGATAGTCCCTAATGATGGGTACACACTAGGCCAGAGACGGCCAAAACGTGGGATAGTCCCTAATGATGGGTACACACTAGGCCAGAGACGGCCAAAACGTGGGATAGTCCCTAATGATGGGTACACACTAGGCCAGAGGCGGCCAAAACGTGGGATAGACCCTAATGATGGGTACACACTAGGCCAGAGGCGACCAAAACGTGGGATAGACCCTAATGATGGGTACACACTAGGCCAGAGACGGCCAAAACGTGGGATAGTCCCTAATGATGGGTACACACTAGGCCAGAGACGGCCAAAACATGGGATAGACCCTAATGATGGGTACACACTAGGCCAGAGACGGCCAAAACGTGGGATAGTCCCTAATGATGGATACACACTAGGCCAGAGGCGGCCAAAACGTGGGATAGACGCTAATGATGGGTACACACTAGGCCAGAGGCGGCCAAACCATGGGATAGACGCTAATGATGGGTACACACTAGGCCAGAGGCGGCCAAACCATGGGATAGACCCTAATGATGGGTACACACTAGGCCAGAGGCGGCCAAACCATGGGATAGACCCTAATGATGGGTACACACTAGGCCAGAGGCGGCCAAAACGTGGGATAGACCCTAATGATGGGTACACACTAGGCCAGAGGCGGCCAAACCATGGGATAGACGCTAATGATGGGTACACACTAGGCCAGAGGCGGCCAAACCATGGGATAGACGCTAATGATGGGTACACACTAGGCCAGAGGCGGCCAAAACATGGGATAGACCCTAATGATGGGTACACACTAGGCCAGAGACGGCCAAAACGTGGGATACTCCCTAATGATGGGTACACACTAGGCCAGAGGCGGCCAAAACATTGATCGCGATCTAGTGGTAGATCGCGGAGCTCTCGCCGGTAGATCGCGATCCAAGTGTGCCGCCTCCGCCGCCTGAGTCTGCAGCGTTCCCAATGATGCATTGCGCAGGTGTGCGGCTGACGTCACCCACGCAATGCACGATTGGAAACGTGATGTGAGGATCAGCAGCA
This sequence comes from Pseudophryne corroboree, assembly GCF_028390025.1. Classification (NCBI taxonomy): domain Eukaryota; kingdom Metazoa; phylum Chordata; class Amphibia; order Anura; family Myobatrachidae; genus Pseudophryne; species Pseudophryne corroboree. Next base: position 158,645,118 of record NC_086455.1, on the reverse strand, counting down.
ACAGAGCGGGAAGAAGGAGCAGGTAGGTGACAGCAGGGATCCAGCCAGACAGAGGGGATCCAGCCAGCTAAAGTATTAATGTTAGTGTGGGCACATGGCACCGTGGGGGCATATGTGGCACTGTGGGGAAATATGTGGCACTGTGGGGGCATATGTGTATCTGGCACTGTGGGGACATATGTGTATCTGGCACTGTGAGGGCATGTCTGGCACTGTGGGGGCATATGTGTATCTGTCACTGTGGGGGCATATCTGGCACTGTGGGCACATGTCACTGTGGGGGCATATCTGGCACTGTGGGGGCATATGTGTATCTGGCACTGTGGGGGCATATGTGTCACTGTGGGGGCACATGTCACTGTGGGGGCATAAGTGTATCTGGCACTGTGGGGGCATATGTGTTTGAGGTTTTTACCTGTGGGGCCCAATGTGTGATTTTGTGCGAGGCAGTCATTAAACCCTGTGCAGCAAGGCTACGCCCCTTTTTTGTTATACAACTCCTTTTTTTGTTATGCCACGCCCCTATTTTGGGCGCGTGCCTTCGGCAATTATCCCTCCTAGTTAGATCACAAAAGCTTTTCAGTTTTCAAAGTAGATCACAACTCCAAAAGTCTGGCCACCCCTGCACTAGATGATGGGCTCCATGAGCAATGTTGCCTAGTGTTTCCTCTACCCTCCCGGGCGGCTGATATTGGGCCTAATTCACACCATGATCGCTGGGCTGCTAATTTTGTCGTCCTGCGATCAGATAGTCGCCACCCAAGGGAGAGTTTAAATTCGCCCAGTGCAAGTGTGCGATTGTATGTGTACTCCATGCAAAAATGTCCCCCAGGCAGCGGACAGCTGCAAATCCATTCGTAACTCACTCACCATCTAATGTTTTTTCCAGTCTGCGCGTATCCCAGGACTTACTCCTACAGTGCGATATAACCAGGCTGATCGGGGCCGGGCTGACGTCACACACCCTCCCTGAAAACGCTTGGGAACATCTGCGTTTTCCCTGACACTCCCAGAAAACAATCAGTTACCACCCCTAAACGGCCGCTTCCTTTCAACCAGCTTGTGAATGGCTGTGCGATCGAAATTTTCGCACCAGCTTGTCGCTGTTTGGCGACTTGCTTGCGCATTGTGGTGCATACGCATGCACAGTCAATTTTTAATCACCTGCTGTGCGAAAAAACGTACAAGAGCGATCAGGTCTGAATCAAGCCCATAGTGTGTACACACTGGACGATATAGCTACCGATATCGTTCAGTGACATTGCGCTGCGGACAGCCCGAACATGCAGTTTGGATGATAACTCCAAAGTGAGCTGCATGCACAGGCAACAGAGGGGGCCGATAACGATACATGGAAGAGCGCATCGTTCATCGGTCGTAGCGTACACACTGAGCGATATTTTAAACAATATCAGTCAGGAGGGTGAAAAGGAGCGATATAGTCTAAAATATTGCATAGTGTATATGCACCTTCAGGCTGGGTACACACTTGCCGATGTGCACCCGATATATAGTCCAAACCGGCGGATCGGACGATATATCGTATACATCGGCAAGTGTGTATACCCTATATTGTTAACGATGCACGCTCCCGCGGGTCCTTAACGAAGTACAATATCTGTAGTTTTCAACTTGAAATCTAAAGATATTGGTGGTCATTCAGAGTTGATCGCACGCTAGCTGTTTTTAGCAGCCGTGCAAACGCTATGCCGCCGCCCACTGGGAGTGTATTTTAGCTTAGCAGAAGTGCAAACGAAAGGATCGCAGAGCGGCGGCAAAATAATTTTGTGCAGTTTCAGAGTAGCTTCAGACCTACTCAGCGCTTGACTCCAGACTGTTCAGTTCCTGTTTTGACGTCACAAACACGCTCGTTTAGCCGGGATGTCAAGGGGAAACACTGATGATTTCGCTCATGGGGGGTAATTCAGAGTTGATCGCAGTAGCAAATTTGTTAGCAGATGGGCAAAACCATGTGCACTGTGGGTGGGGCAGATGTAACATGTGCAGAGAGAGTTAGATTTGGGTGGGGTGTGTTAAAACTGAAATTGCAGAGTAAAAATAAAGCAGCCAGTATTTACCCTGCACAGAAACAATAACCCAACCAAATTTAACTCTCTCTGCACATGTTACATCTGCCACACCTGCAGTGCACATGGGGGGTCATTCCAACCCGTTCGCACACTGCAGTTTGTTGCAGCGGTGTGAACGGGTCGGAACTGCGCATGCGCAGCGGCTGCATTGCGCACGCGCTTCGTTGCCTGGCGATCGCAAGAAGACTGACAGGAGGGAGCCGTTCCGGGGCGTCAACTGACTGTTTTCAAGGCGTGGTGAGGCGAACGCAGGCATGTCCTGGCGTTTGGAGGGCGGATGTCGGATGTCAATTCTGGGACCTTCGTCGCTGGATCCGTCGCACAGGGTAAGTCTTGTGATGCAAAAATCCCTCCCCATAGGCGGTGTCTAGTCTGTTGATCGCACGGGCAGCAAAAAGTAGCTTTGTGCGATCAACCATCTGCTAACAAATTTACTGCCACGATCAGGTCTGAATTAGTCCCATGGAGCACATCGTCTAGTGTACAGACGACGGAAGCCCTCGTTAACGACCCGCGGGAGCGCACATCGTTGACGATATAGTACATACACGCTGGATGATGGCCCAAATGTATTAAGCCTTAACAAGAAATAAAGTGGAGACGGATAAAGAGAGCTAAAGTACCAGCCAATCAGCTCCTAACTGTCATTTTTAAAACACAGCCTGTAACAAGACAGGAGCTGATTGGCTGGTACTTTATCTCTCTTTAAAGTAGCCAATACACTTGTGAGATATCAGGTACAATCCTTCGATTTCGACCTCATCTGTGAGAGAAATCGAAGGATTGTATGCACATTTAAGGTACCTTGAGACGCGATGCGCGGGCACGCCGCTCGAAAATCGCGTCTCATGTGCTGCACTTAATATTTAACGCATCGCAGGTGTTTTTAAAAACACATGCGATATATGGCACTGCGATGCGCGATGGGCACCCACCGGGAGCGGGCAGAGACCGCTCCCACTCAGCGGTGACGTGCCCATCACGTGATTACCATGCGATCTATCGTATGGTAATCACTTCGGCAGTTCAGGCGCGATTTTATCGCACCTGAACTGCCGTGCAATGCCCCCCGATGTCACGTCGTGGGGCATCGCACAAGTGTATGGGCACCGTTACTGTCTCCAGTTTATCTTTTGTAAAGTTTAATATACATTTGGGCCGATATTACAAACGATATCGCTCAAAAGGTTAAATTGAGCGATATCGTGTAATAATATATCGCCTAGTTCAGGTTTAACGAGGATGTACTGAGCAGCGAGTTTGGGAAACACTGGGCTCCAGCCGCCACCCCCGTTGCAAGGAGCAGACTGCAGCCCAGGGCACCGTACAGCTGGTGTGTGACTGACCCCGGCGCTGAGGGAGAGGAGCTGCCCGGGATTACACTACGGTGCTGCAGCCGCACATTACACGCAGCTCCCGGTAATTCTGTGGTGTTCTGTGACGCCAGCATGGCACGCTGGCACTTGTGGTCCCACACGGACCGGAGAGCCCTCTATACATACCAGCGTAACCCCCTGAGGAGAGGTCAGGACCCGGATGACAGCGTACTCACACACCGTAACCATAACAACCGCGCAGCCAGCCGGGGAAAGGAGCAAGGCAGGGAAGGCGGGGTTATGCGTCGTGGCCAATCAAGACGTTCTTAGACTATCAGCAACCAATCAGATGTCCACCTGTACGGACACATGTAGACTGTGTGTGCTACTACTCATGGCTTCCCCTATGGTAGATGCTAGAATCAAGTTGGAGAAAGGACCTTCTGACGTCAGTGTCTGTCCATCTCCCCATTAGAGTGTGAGCTCCCCAGGCCAGTGTCTGCCCGTCTCCCCGTCTCCCCATTAGAGTGTGAGCTCCTCAGGCCAGTGTCTGCCCTTCTCCCCATTAGGGAGTGAGCTCCTCAGGCCAGTGTCTGCACGTCTCCCCATTAGAGTGTGAGCTCCCCAGTCTAGGGTCTGCCCATCTCCCCATTAGAGTGTGAGCTTCCCAGGCCAGTGTCTGTCCATCTCCCCATTAGAATGTGAGCTCCCCAGTCTAGTGTCTGCCCATCTCCCTATGAGGGTGTAAGCTCACCAGGCCACTGTCTGACCATCTCCCCATTAGAGTGTGAGCTCCCCAGTCTAGTGTCTGCCCATCTCCCCATTAGAGTGTGAGCTCCCCAGTCTATTGTCTGCCCATCTCTCTATGAGGGTGTAAGCTCACCAGGCCACTGTCTGCCCATCTCCCCATAAGAGTGTGAGCTCCCCAGTCTAGTGTCTGCCCATCTCCCCATTAGAGTGTGAGCTCCCCAGTCTATTGTCTGCCCATCTCTCTATGAGGGTGTAAGCTCACCAGGCCACTGTCTGCCCATCTCCCCATTAGAGTGTGAGCTCCCCAGTCTAGTGTCTGCCCATCTCCCCATTAGAGTGTGAGCTCCCAGGTCTAGTGTCTGCCCATCTCCCCATTAGAGAGAGAGCTCCCCAGTCTATTGTCTGCCCATCTCCCTATGAGGGTGTAAGCTCACCAGGCCACTGTCTGCCCATCTCCCCATTAGAGTGTGAGCTCCCCAGTCTAGTGTCTGCCCATCTCCCCATTAGAGTGTGAGCTCCCCAGTCTATTGTCTGCCCATCTCCCTATGAGGGTGTAAGCTCACCAGGCCACTGTCTGCCCATCTCCCCATTAGAGTGTGAGCTCCCCAGTCTAGTGTCTGCCCATCTCCCCATTAGAGTGTGAGCTCCCCAGTCTAGTGTCTGCCCATCTCCCTATGAGAGTGTAAGCTCACCAGGCCAGTATCTGATGGCCACAACATAAGTGTAAATTCCCAAGGACAGGATTTGCTCATCATGCCGCTACACTGTAAGCTCCTAGGTTCAGGGCTGCTTTCCCTCTATTGTTATAACCATCCTATTCTGAAATGTTATTTCCACTGTACAAAGGGTGATCTGAGACACAAGAATCTGTCCCTTGCGAGTTCTGCAGCTATAATCCCTAGCGCAGGACACCCCTGCTCTTCCCCCCCTCCCCCAATATGTGTAACAATGCCTCCAGCATCATAGCATGAAACGTGGTGAGCCGGTGAAGCTGCACATCTTGGGGTACTAAGCCCACAGGGAAGTCACTCTGCAGGGAACCCACAGACAACACACGTACAGCTATTATATAAAGCAGACGGTGTTTATTTAAAGAAAGGTTTATTAGCAGTCATGTGTGGTCGGAGGTCCTCTTCCCTCGTCACATTCAGTTTCCTCTTCCCTCGTCACATTCAGTTCTTCCAGCGGATCTGCTGCAATCACAAAAAGTAAGAGATGAGACGCGTGGCTACAAACACATGTCATGCAGTCTGGTGCGAGAGACTGCACCTGACCCACATTCAGGGCTGATCACTAATGGCCCAGCAGGCCCTGGTTTACCCATAATGCATCACTCACCACAGAGCAGTAGATGTAACCAGGGTATCCTGGATCACTATGTGGAAACCACGCAGTGTGCGTTCTGTTATCAGAACAGGAAAGAACCATGGAGAACTCAGAGGTGATATATGAAATGTAATCTCGTCATTGGTTGTACTGTGCACCTCAGCATACCCAATGCATGGCGATGTCACCAGCTCAGCGGTATAGAGATAGCAGTATTTACACAGGGACAGAATTAGTACCAGCTGCTGGGAGAAGAGCGTCTAATGCACAGTAATGGAGCAGCTGCACCCGACAGAAACAAGAGGAGTGAGATTAGATGGAGGGATAGGGAAGGCAGATAATCTGGCAGACTCTGCAACAGGACATTATCCTTACTCCAGCTGTGAGGCGCCCAATGTAATACAAAGCTTCATGCACACAGTGTGATTAATGTAATATAGACAGTCCCGGTGTCCTCTCACTCTCAGGACACATGTAATATTGACAGCCCCGGTGTCCCCTCACTCTCAGGACACATGTAATACAGACAGTCCCGGTGTCCCCTCACTCTCAGGACACATGTAATACAGACAGTCCCGGTGTCCCCTCACTCTCAGGACACATGTAATACAGACAGTCCCGGTGTCCCCTCACTCTCAGGACACGTGTAATACAGACAGTACCGGTGTCCCCTCACTCTCAGGACACATGTAATACAGACAGTCCCGGTGTCCCCTCACTCTCAGGACACATGTAATACACACAGTCCCGATGTCCCCTCACTCTCAGGACACATGTAATACACACAGTCCCGGTGTCCTCTCACTCTCAGGACACATGTAATACAGACAGTCCCAGTGTCCCCTCACTCTCAGGACACATGTAATACACACAGTCCCGGTGTCCCCCCACTCTCAGGACACATGTAATACAGACAGTCCCAGTGTCCTCTCACTCTCAGGACACATGTAATACAGACAGTCCCGGTGTCCTCTCACTCTCAGGACACATGTAATACAGACAGTCCCAGTGTCCTCTCACTCTCAGGACACATGTAATACAGACAGTCCCAGTGTCCTCTCACTCTCAGGACACATGTAATACAGACAGTCCCAGTGTCCTCTCACTCTCAGGACACATGTAATACAGACAGTCCCGGTGTCCCCTCACTCTCAGGACACATGTAATACACACAGTCCCGGTGTCCTCTCACTCTCAGGACACATGTAATACAGACAGTCCCAGTGTCCCCTCACTTTCAGGACACATGTAATACACACAGTCCCGGTGTCCCCCCACTCTCAGGACACATGTAATACAGACAGTCCCAGTGTCCTCTCACTCTCAGGACACACGTAATACACACAGTCCCGGTGTCCCCCCACTCTCAGGACACATGTAATACAGACAGTCCCAGTGTCCTCTCACTCTCAGGACACATGTAATACAGACAGTCCCGGTGTCTCCTCACTCTCAGGACACATGTAATACACACAGTCCCGGTGTCCCCTCACTCTCAGGACACATTTAATACAGACAGTCCCAGTGTCCTCTCACTCTCAGGACACATGTAATACAGACAGTCCCGGTGTCCTCTCACTCTGGACACATGTAATACAGACAGTCCCAGTGTCCTCTCACTCTCAGGACACATGTAATACAGACAGTCCCGGTGTCTCCTCACTCTCAGGACACATGTAATACAGACAGTGCCGGTGTCCTCTCACTCTCAGGACACATGTAATACAGACAGTCCCGGTGTCCCCTCACTCCTCACTCTCAGGACACATGTAATACAGACAGTCCCGGTGTCCTCTCACTCTCAGGACACATGTAATACAGAGAGTCCCGGTGTCCCCTCACTCTCAGGACACGTGTAATACAGACAGCCCCGGTGTCCCCTCACTCTCAGGACACGTGTAATACAGACAGTCCCGGTGTCCCCTCACTCTCAGGACACGTGTAATACAGAGAGTCCCGGTGTCCCCTCACTCTCAGGACACATGTAATACAGACAGCCCCGGTGCCCCCTCACTCTCAGGACACGTGTAATACAGACAGTCCCGGTGTCCTCTCACTCTCAGGACACATGTAATACAGACAGTCCCGGTGTCCCCTCACTCTCAGGACACATGTAACACAGACAGTCCCGGTGTCCCCTCACTCTCAGGACACATGTAACACAGACAGTCCCGGTGTCCCCTCACTCTCAGGACACATGTAATACAGAGAGTCCCGGTGTCCCCCCACTCTCAGGACACATGTAATACAGACAGCCCCGGTGTCCCCTCACTCTCAGGACACGTGTAATCCAGACAGCCCCGGTGTCCCCTCACTCTCAGGACACATGTAATACAGACAGTCCCGGTGTCCTCTCACTCTCAGGACACATGTAATACAGACAGCCCCGGTGTCCCCTCACTCTCAGGACACATGTAATACAGACAGTCCCGGTGTCCCCTCACTCTCAGGACACATGTAATACAGACAGTCCCGGTGTCTCCTCTCTCAGGACACGTGTAATACAGACAGTCCCGGTGTCCTCTCACTCTCAGGACACATGTAATACAGACAGCCCCGGTGTCCCCTCACTCTCAGGACACATGTAATACAGACCGAGGCATGGTGAAAGAGATCTATTAGGGGTTCTACCCGCTGGTAAAAACATAGATGACAGTTATGTAAGAAGATGTGCGAGTATACCCTAGGTCAGTGATGGGGAACCTTTGGCACTCCAGCTGTTGTTGAACTACACATCCCAGCATGCCCTGCTACAGTTGTGCCATTTGGCAATGCTAAAACCGTAGCAGGGCATGGTGGGATGTGTAGTTCAATAACAGCTGGAGTGTCAAAGGTTCTCCATCACTGCCCTAGGTCCTAGGCAATAACATGGGGTGTGATGCTCACTGTGTTGCTGAGAATGGCATCTATCTTCTCCTCCTCTGGGGACCCCCGATCCACTTTACAGCGATAAACCATCAGCTGCTGGCGGTCCTTCAGGTCTCTGTATGTCTGTCAGGGAGAAAGGGGTGAGAAATGGCTGCAGTAATGCCTTCTCTTATCACTGTAAGGCAGCGGTTTCCAAACTTTTTTGAATCACGGCGCCCTAGAATATCAGAATTTGTTTCACGGCACCCCTAGACCAAAAATTTCTTATTGAGAAACTTATATGTCATCCTTAGGGTCAGTTGTGTGGTGAGGGACAAGATTTGCTTCTGTTTGGCCACATATTCTATGACTTGCAGCCACCAGTACTGGTTTTGCCTATTAAATTGACCATGAATAATTTTAATTGGTCCTGGGCCACCAACCCAGGGCACCCCTGCAAGTGTCCCGAGGCACCCCAGGGAGCCGCGGCACACAGTTTGGGAACCTCTGCAGAGGGCACACGGTATACTCTATCTGCAGAGGGCACAAGGTATAAGAAGGCCCAAGGTATACTCTATCTGCAAAGGGACATGGTATATTCTATCTGCAGAGGGGCAAGGTATAAGAGGGCACAAGGTATTCTCTATCTGCAGAGGGCACAAGGTATACTTTATCTGCAGAGGGCACAAGGTATAAGAGGGCACAAGGTATACTCTATCTGCAGAGGGCACAAGGTATACTCTATCTGCAGAGGGCACAAGGTATACTCTATCTGCAGAGGGCACAAGGTATACTCTATCTGCAGAGGGCACACCCAAAGAGCAGAGATTATAGCGGCTGTATAACAGCAGTGTTAAAAGGGACCTAGAGTGGTCAGACCCTCAGTCACTCACTGCAGACCACAGTAACAGGTTCCCTGGGCATGGGGGGGGGGGGAATAGCCTCCAGTCCTTACTCTGGGTTTTACCTTCATGCTGTGGCCCTGTTTCACCCTCTATATTACAGAGGGCCAACGACACCACGTATGTTGTCTGTACATTCTATACTGTACAATCTGGCAGAGGAGCGAATAGGGTAACAGTACGGATTACGGCCTTCATTCCGAGCTGAACGCACCAAGCAACTTTTTGCTGCTGGTGCGATCGACTAATCCCCGCCTATGGGGGAATGTATTTTAGCATAGCAGGACTGCGATCGTTTGTGAGGCCCTGCTATGCTAAAAAAAGTTTCCTGCAAAACAAGACCAGCCTTGGATATACTTACCCTGTGCGACGGATCCAGCGATGATGGTCACGGCTTTGACGTCAGACATCCGCCCTCCGTTAGCCTGGACACGCCTGCCTTTTCCTTACCACTCCCTGAAAATGGCTCCAAACGGTGAGTTGCCGCATGCGCATTCCAGACCCGATCGCACCGCTGCGAGGAAGTGCAGCGTGCGATCGTGTCGGAATCAGTCCCTACACCTGGAGCGGGACTATAGTCTGTGTTCTGTATCATCAGCGTAGGTGTAGTGTGCACACCTATTTACACAAGTCATACACCCAGCTGGATGCAAAAGGTGTAACACCTGCATAGAAAAACAAAGCTGTGAATGCATTAGCGTACAACTCTGATCGGGCCCTGTGTAACTGTGGGGTCTATGTATTAAGCCCTGGAGAGGGATAACATGGATGGAGATAAAGTATCAGCCAATCAGCTCATAACTGTCACTTTTCCAACATAGCCTTAAACATGGCAGCTAGGAGCTGATTGACTATCTACAAATCTTAGTACATTGGCCCCTTTATATCTCTCCACGGCTTAGTACATAGACCTCTTTGAGCATTAGGGGTCAGCTGTCTAAAACCAGAAGCCTCAGGCAGATCTCAGCCACGTTATGCAGGATAAGACACTAAGGGTGGTATTCAATTGTTTGAAAAGTCAGTTGGGTGTCCTATCTAATAGACCGGTGGAAACAGACACCCAACCGACTTTTCAAACAATTGAATTCCACCCTAATAGGTAAATTCTAGGACTCAGGGGCAGGCCGTGCTCTGAGCTCGCGGGTTACCATAACGCGCATTTTTCAGGACATTTTCGTGAAGTGCACTCCCGATACCAGAAAGTGTCGCAGGCTGTTATGTGGTGTCACAGGGATGACTGTTGCAACTTTTAAAAATGATGGAACAATGACAGCCAGACTGCAGGAAATAAAAGGGGAACATTAAAGGGTTTCTAAAGAGAATTTCATATGTGTATATTCAAGTTTACCCCTCATACAAGTTCAAACAGCCATTTCCCATCAACACAACATACATGTCCAACATCATTACTCCCATTCCTCTTCAGTGCAGCACCCCGACATTCATTCATACATCATTACTCCCATTCCTCTTCAGTACAGCACCCCGACATTCATTCATACATCATTACTCCCATTCCTCTTCAGTACAGCACCCCGACATTCATTCATACATTATTACTCCCATTCCTCTTCAGTACAGCACCCCGACATTCATTCATACATTATTACTCCCATTCCTCTTCAGTGCAGCACCCCGACATTCATTCACACATCATTACTCCCATTCCTCTTCAGTGCAGCACCCCGACATTCATTCATACATCATTACTCCCATTCCTCTTCAGTGCAGCACCCCGACATTCATTCACACATCATTACTCCCATTCCTCTTCAGTGCAGCACCCCAACATTCATTCACACATCATTACTCCCATTCCTCTTCAGTACAGCACCCCGACATTCATTCGTACATCATTACTCCCATTCCTCTTCAGTACAGCACCCCGACATTCATTCATACATTACTTCCATTCCTCTTCAGTGCAGCACCCCGACATTCATTCATACATCATTACTCCCATTCCTCTTCAGTACAGCACCCGACATTCATTCATACATCATTACTCCCATTCCTCTTCAGTGCAGCACCCCAACATTCATTCACACATCATTACTCTTCAGTACAGCACCCCGACATTCATTCGTACATCATTACTCCCATTCCTCTTCAGTACAGCACCCGACATTCATTCATACATCATTACTCCCATTCCTCTTCAGTGCAGCACCCCAACATTCATTCACACATCATTACTCTTCAGTACAGCACCCCGACATTCATTCATACATCATTACTCCCATTCCTCTTCAGTACAGCACCCGACATTCATTCATACATCATTACTCCCATTCCTCTTCAGTACAGCACCCGACATTCATTCATACATCATTACTCCCATTCCTCTTCAGTACAGCACCCCGACATTCATTCACACATCATTACTCCCATTCCTCTTCAGTACAGCACCCCGACATTCATTCATACATTACTCCCATTCCTCTTCAGTGCAGCACCCCGACATTCATTCATACATCATTACTCCCATTCCTCTTCAGTACAGCACCCCGACATTCATTCATACATTACTCCCATTCCTCTTCAGTACAGCACCCCGACATTCATTCATACATTACTCCCATTCCTCTTCAGTACAGCACCCCGACATTCATTCATACATTATTACTCCCATTCCTCTTCAGTGCAGCACCCCAACATTCATTCATACATCATTACTCCCATTCCTCTTCAGTGCAGCACCCCGACATTCATTCACACATCATTACCTCCATTCCTCTTCAGTGCAGCACCCCGACATTCATTCATACATCATTACTCCCATTCCTCTTCAGTGCAGCACCCCGACATTCATTCATACATTACTTCCATTCCTCTTCAGTGCAGCACCCCAACATTCATTCACACATCATTACTCCCATTCCTCTTCAGTGCAGCACCCCGACATTCATTCACACATCATTAATCCCATTCCTCTTCAGTGCAGCACCCCGACATTCATTCATACATCATTACTCCCATTCCTCTTCAGTGCAGCACCCCGACATTCATTCATACATCATTACTCCCATTCCTCTTCAGTGCAGCACCCCGACATTCATTCACACATCATTACTCCCATTCCTCTTCAGTACAGCACCCCGACATTCATTCGTACATCATTACTCCCATTCCTCTTCAGTACAGCACCCCGACATTCATTCATACATTACTCCCATTCCTCTTCAGTACAGCACCCAGACATTCATTCATACATCATTACTCCCATTCCTCTTCAGTGCAGCACCCAGACATTCATTCATACATCATTACTCCCATTCCTCTTCAGTGCAGCACCCCGACATTCATTCATACATCATTACTCATATTCCTCTTCAGTACAGTACAGCACCCAGACATTCATTCATACATCATTACTCCCATTCCTCTTCAGTACAGCACCCAGACATTCATTCATACATCATTACTCCCATTCCTCTTCAGTGCAGCACCCCGACATTCATTCATACATCATTACTCCCATTCCTCTTCAGTACAGTACAGCACCCAGACATTCATTCATACATCATTACTCCCATTCCTCTTCAGTACAGCACCCAGACATTCATTCATACATCATTACTCCCATTCCTCTTCAGTGCAGCACCCCGACATTCATTCATACATCATTACTCCCATTCCTCTTCAGTACAGCACCCCGACATTCATTCATACATCATTACTCCCATTCCTCTTCAGTGCAGCACCCCGACATTCATTCACACATCATTACTCCCATTCCTCTTCAGTACAGCACCCCGACATTCATTCGTACATTACTCCCATTCCTCTTCAGTGCAGCACCCTGACATTCATTCATACATCATTACTCCCATTCCTCTTCAGTACAGCACCCCGACATTCATTCATCATTACTCCCATTCCTCTTCAGTGCAGCACCCCAACATTCATTCACACATCATTACTCCCATTCCTCTTCAGTACAGCACCCCGATATTCATTCGTACATCATTACTCCCATTCCTCTTCAGTACAGCACCCCGACATTCAGTCATACATCATTACCTCCATTCCTCTTCAGTACAGTACAGCACCCAGACATTCATTCATACATCATTACTCCCATTCCTCTTCAGTACAGCACCCCGACATTCATTCATACATAATTACTCCCATTCCTCTTCAGTACAGCACCCCAACATTCATTCACACATCATTCTCCCATTCCTCTTCAGTACAGCACCCCGACATTCATTCGTACATCATTACTCCCATTCCTCTTCAGTACAGCACCCCGACATTCATTCATACATTACTCCCATTCCTCTTCAGTGCAGCACCCCGACATTCATTCATACATCATTACTCCCATTCCTCTTCAGTACAGCACCCCGACATTCATTCATACATTACTCCCATTCCTCTTCAGTGCAGCACCCAGACATTCATTCATACATTATTACTCCCATTCCTCTTCAGTGCAGCACCCCAACATTCATTCACACATCATTACTCCCATTCCTCTTCAGTGCAGCACCCCGACATTCATTCACACATCATTACTCCCATTCCTCTTCAGTACAGCACCCCGACATTCATTCATACATCATTACTCCCATTCCTCTTCAGTACAGCACCCCGACATTCATTCGTACATCATTACTCCCATTCCTCTTCAGTACAGCACCCGACATTCATTCATACATCATTACTCCCATTCCTCTTCAGTGCAGCACCCCAACATTCATTCACACATCATTACTCTTCAGTACAGCACCCCGACATTCATTCGTACATCATTACTCCCATTCCTCTTCAGTACAGCACCCCGACATTCATTCATACATTACTCCCATTCCTCTTCAGTGCAGCACCCCGACATTCATTCATACATCATTACTCCCATTCCTCTTCAGTACAGCACCCGACATTCATTCATACATCATTACTCCCATTCCTCTTCAGTGCAGCACCCCAACATTCATACACACATCATTACTCTTCAGTACAGCACCCCGACATTCATTCGTACATCATTACTCCCATTCCTCTTCAGTACAGCACCCCGACATTCATTCATACATTACTCCCATTCCTCTTCAGTGCAGCACCCCGACATTCATTCATACATCATTACTCCCATTCCTCTTCAGTACAGCACCCCGACATTCATTCATACATTATTACTCCCATTCCTCTTCAGTACAGCACCCCGACATTCATTCATACATTACTCCCATTCCTCTTCAGTACAGCACCCCGACATTCATTCATACATTATTACTCCCATTCCTCTTCAGTGCAGCACCCCGACATTCATTCATACATCATTACTCATATTCCTCTTCAGTACAGTACAGCACCCAGACATTCATTCATACATCATTACTCCCATTCCTCTTCAGTACAGCACCCAGACATTCATTCATACATCATTACTCCCATTCCTCTTCAGTGCAGCACCCCGACATTCATTCATACATCATTACTCCCATTCCTCTTCAGTACAGTACAGCACCCAGACATTCATTCATACATCATTACTCCCATTCCTCTTCAGTACAGCACCCAGACATTCATTCATACATCATTACTCCCATTCCTCTTCAGTGCAGCACCCCGACATTCATTCATACATCATTACTCCCATTCCTCTTCAGTACAGCACCCCGACATTCATTCATACATCATTACTCCCATTCCTCTTCAGTGCAGCACCCCGACATTCATTTACACATCATTACTCCCATTCCTCTTCAGTACAGCACCCCGACATTCATTCATACATTACTCCCATTCCTCTTCAGTGCAGCACCCCGACATTCATTCATACATCATTACTCCCATTCCTCTTCAGTGCAGCACCCCGACATTCATTCGTACATCATTACTCCCATTCCTCTTCAGTACAGCACCCCGACATTCATTCATACATTACTCCCATTCCTCTTCAGTGCAGCACCCCGACATTCATTCATACATCATTACTCCCATTCCTCTTCAGTACAGCACCCCGACATTCATTCATCATTACTCCCATTCCTCTTCAGTACAGTACAGCACCCAGACATTCATTCATACATTATTACTCCCATTCCTCTTCAGTACAGCACCCCGACATTTATTCATACATTACTCCCATTCCTCTTCAGTGCAATTCATACATCATTACTCCCATTCCTCTTCAGTACAGCACCCCGACATTCATTCATACATTACTCCCATTCCTCTTCAGTGCAGCACCCCGACATTCATTCATACATCATTACTCCCATTCCTCTTCAGTGCAGCACCCCGACATTCATTCGTACATCATTACTACCATTCCTCTTCAGTACAGCACCCCGACATTCATTCATACATTACTCCCATTCATCTTTAGTACAGCACCCCGACATTCATTCATACATCATTACTCCCATTCCTCTTCAGTGCAGCACCCCGACATTCATTCATACATTACTCCCATTCCTCTTCAGTACAGCACCCCGACATTTATTCATACATTACTCCCATTCCTCTTCAGTGCAATTCATACATCATTACTCCCATTCCTCTTCAGTACAGCACCACGACATTCATTCATACATCATTACTCCCATTCCTCTTCAGTACAGTACAGCACCCAGACATTCATTCATACATCATTACTCCCATTCCTCTTCAGTACAGCACCCCGACATTCATTCATACATCATTACTCCCATTCCTCTTCAGTACAGCACCCCGACATTCATTCATACATCATTACTCCCATTCCTCTTCAGTGCAGCACCCCGGCATTCATTCATACATCATTACTCCCATTCCTCTTCAGTACAGCACCCCGACATTCATTCATACATCATTACTCCCATTCCTCTTCAGTACAGCACCCCAACATTCATACATCACTCCCATTCCTCTTCAGTACAGCACCCCGACATTCATTCATACATTACTCCCATTCCTCTTCAGTACAGCACCCCGACATTTATTCATACATTACTCCCATTCCTCTTCAGTGCAATTCATACATCATTACTCCCATTCCTCTTCAGTGCAGCACCCCGACATTCATTCATACATCATTACTCCCATTCCTCTTCAGTACAGCACCCCGACATTCATTCATACATCATTACTCCCATTCCTCTTCAGTACAGCACCCCGACATTCATTCATACATCATTACTCCCATTCCTCTTCAGTGCAGCACCCCGACATTCATTCGTACATCATTACTCCCATTCCTCTTCAGTACAGCACCCAGACATTCATTCATACATTACTCCCATTCCTCTTCAGTACAGCAACCCGACATTCATTCATACATCATTACTCCCATTCCTCTTCAGTGCAGCACCCCGACATTCATTCATACATTACTCCCATTCCTCTTCAGTGCAGCACCCCAACATTTATTCATACATCATCACTCCCATTCCTCTTCAGTACAGCACCCCGACATTCATTCACATCATTACTCCCATTCCTCTTCAGTGCAGCACCCCAACATTCATTCATACATCATTACTCCCATTCCTCTTCAGTACAGCACCCCGACATTCAGTCATACATCATTACTCCCATTCCTCTTCAGTACAGCACCCCGACATTCATTCATACATCATTACTCCCATTCATCTTCAGTGCAGCACCCCAACATTCATAAATCACTCCCATTCCTCTTCAGTACAGCACCCCGACATTCATTCATACATCATTACTCCCATTCCTCTTCAGTGCAGCACCCCGACATTCATTCGTACATTACTCCCATTCCTCTTCAGTGCAATTCATACATCATTACTCCCATTCCTCTAGAGTACAGCACCCCGACATTCATTCATACATCATTACTCCCATTCCTCTTCAGTACAGCACCCAGACATTCATTCATACATTATTACTCCCATTCCTCTTCAGTGCAGCACCCCGACATTCATTTGTACATCATTACTCCCATTCCTCTTCAGTACAGCACCCCGACATTCATTCATACATCATTACTCCCATTCCTCTTCTGTACAGCACCCCGACATTCATTCATACATCATTACTCCCATTCCTCTTCAGTGCAGCACCCCGACATTTCATACATTACTCCCATTCCTCTTCAGTGCAGCACCCGACATTCATTCATACATCATTACTCCCATTCCTCTTCAGTACAGCACCCCGACATTCATTCATACATCATTACTCCCATTCCTCTTCAGTGCAGCACCCCAACATTCATTCATACATCATTACTCCCATTCCTCTTCAGTATAGCACCCCGACATTCATTCATACATCATTACTCCCATTACTCTTCAGTATAGCACCCCGACATTAATTCATACATTACTCCCATTCCTCTTCAATACGGCACCCCAACATTCATTCATACATTATTACTCCCATTCCTCTTCAGTGCAGCACCCCGACATTCATTCATTCATTACTCTCATTCCTCTTCAGTATAGCACCCCGACATTCATTCATACATCATTACTCCCATTCCTCTTCAGTATAACACCCCGACATTCATTCATACATCATTACTCCCATTCCTCTTCAGTACAACACCCCAACATTCATTCATACATCATTACTCCCATTCCTCTTCAGTACAGCACCCCGACATTCATTCATACATCATTACTCCCATTCCTCTTCAGTACAGCACCCCGACATTCATTCATACATCATTACTCCCATTCCTCTTCAGTGCAGCACCCCGACATTCATTCGTACATCATTACTCCCATTCCTCTTCAGTACAGCACCCATACATTCATTCATACATTACTCCCATTCCTCTTCAGTACAGCAACCCGACATTCATTCATACATCATTACTCCCATTCCTCTTCAGTGCAGCACCCCGACATTCATTCATACATTACTCCCATTCCTCTTCAGTGCAGCACCCCAACATTTATTCATACATCATCACTCCCATTCCTCTTCAGTACAGCACCCCGACATTCATTCACACATCATTACTCCCATTCCTCTTCAGTGCAGCACCCCAACATTCATTCATACATCATTACTCCCATTCCTCTTCAGTACAGCACCCCGACATTCAGTCATACATCATTACTCCCATTCCTCTTCAGTACAGCACCCCGACATTCATTCATACATCATTACTCCCATTCATCTTCAGTGCAGCACCCCAACATTCATAAATCACTCCCATTCCTCTTCAGTACAGCACCCCGACATTCATTCATACATCATTACTCCCATTCCTCTTCAGTGCAGCACCCCGACATTCATTCGTACATTACTCCCATTCCTCTTCAGTGCAATTCATACATCATTACTCCCATTCCTCTAGAGTACAGCACCCCGACATTCATTCATACATCATTACTCCCATTCCTCTTCAGTACAGCACCCAGACATTCATTCATACATTATTACTCCCATTCCTCTTCAGTGCAGCACCCCGACATTCATTTGTACATCATTACTCCCATTCCTCTTCAGTACAGCACCCCGACATTCATTCATACATCATTACTCCCATTCCTCTTCTGTACAGCACCCCGACATTCATTCATACATCATTACTCCCATTCCTCTTCAGTGCAGCACCCCGACATTTCATACATTACTCCCATTCCTCTTCAGTGCAGCACCCGACATTCATTCATACATCATTACTCCCATTCCTCTTCAGTACAGCACCCCGACATTCATTCATACATCATTACTCCCATTCCTCTTCAGTGCAGCACCCCAACATTCATTCATACATCATTACTCCCATTCCTCTTCAGTATAGCACCCCGACATTCATTCATACATCATTACTCCCATTACTCTTCAGTATAGCACCCCGACATTAATTCATACATTACTCCCATTCCTCTTCAATACGGCACCCCAACATTCATTCATACATTATTACTCCCATTCCTCTTCAGTGCAGCACCCCGACATTCATTCATTCATTACTCTCATTCCTCTTCAGTATAGCACCCCGACATTCATTCATACATCATTACTCCCATTCCTCTTCAGTATAACACCCCGACATTCATTCATACATCATTACTCCCATTCCTCTTCAGTACAACACCCCAACATTCATTCATACATCATTACTCCCATTCCTCTTCAGTACAACACCCCGACATTCATTCGTACATCATCACTCCCATTCCTCTTCAGTGCAATTCATACATCATTACTCCCATTCCTCTTCAGTGCAGCACCCCGACATTCATTCATACATTACTCCCATTCCTCTAGAGTACAGCACCCAGAAATTCATTCATACATTACTCCCATTCCTCTTCAGTACAGCACCCCGACATTCATTCATACATCATTACTCCCATTCCTCTTCAGTACAGCACCCGACATTCATTCATACATCATTACTCCCATTCCTCTTCAGTACAGCACCCCGACATTCATTCATACATTACTCTCATTCCTCTTCAGTACAGCACCCCAACATTCATTCATACATCATTACTCCCATTCCTCTTCAGTACTGCACCCCGACATTCATTAATACATCATTACTCCCATTCCTCTTCAGTACGGCACCCCGACATTCATTCACACATCATTACTCCCATCCCTCTTCAGTGCAGCACCCCAACATTCATTCATACATCATTACTTATTCCTCTTCAGTACAGCACCCCGACATTCATTCGTACATCATTACTCTTATTCCTCTTCAGTACAGCACCCCGACATTCATGAAGCAATAGAAGAAAGACTCCAATTTACTATGCGTCACTTTTCAAGGGCCACATATCTTCCCAAGTTTTACGCCACTGGATTTAAAGAAGCAATACTAATAAATACTGTACAGGCCATGCTTGGGTTTATATTACATATATTGCCACTTTAACTCTAGTGTCTGAACTTGCCGAAAGACGCGGCGGCTTTGACAAGCGCCACACAGTAAATCTACCTCTAAGTGGCTACAAGAAGTGTATAGAAGCTGTGATTTCTGCCCGTGGCGGTGCCACTGATTACAGACTGACATGGCGCCCAAACTTGGCACGAATGGTGCATTCACTGCTTTCCATTAATTCAATAAATATCAAGTGCCTGAAAATGTGTAGAAGTGTTCCATTTACGGTTGTACCTCGCGGATGTACGGTATATATACACACACTCACATCTACCACCACGTCGTGACACTTGTACTTTATCCCCAGGGATATTCTGCT
Source organism: Pseudophryne corroboree (assembly GCF_028390025.1). Taxonomy (NCBI): domain Eukaryota; kingdom Metazoa; phylum Chordata; class Amphibia; order Anura; family Myobatrachidae; genus Pseudophryne; species Pseudophryne corroboree. Next base: position 158,624,755 of record NC_086455.1, on the reverse strand, counting down.
TTCTGCATCTTCCACCAGCCGGATGTAATCCTGTAGGATCTGGACGGAGATAGGATCAGGCATTGAAGCTAATGGACAATTATTTAGAGGCCCACTTGTTGGTTGCACATGTACTTCAGCAGCTCAGGGCATTAGCAAAGCCATTATAAGCCCAGCCCACTCACCTGTGTGGGGGCTCCGTTCTTGTGCAGGATCTCCACCACACGATGGAAACCGACGGGTGCCCTCTTCTTGGTGTACCCCAGCCAGTTCTGTGGAGACGGACAAGTCACAATCTGCACATCACAGAGACTCCTCACCACCATTATCAAGCACAGGTGCTTACTACTGGCCACACGAGTGCCCGACTGTGTGCCCGCAAATGGACCAACATCAACCAGCTTTACTCTCGCTGGCAACTGGCGAGATTCCAATCCTCTAACCCACAATCCTGCAGATGCTCCTGACCACGTCCCGCACACAACCCACGTATCCTCATCCCGCCTGTGACTTCCTCACTACGCTGTCACAATGCACAGCACTCCCTGCTCCTACTAAAGGTCCTGTCAGGGTACAGAGATGTCACCAGACCTTGGTGGTAAAAAGGGCGTCCACATCATTCCATGCTCGGAGCTTCGCGCGCGCCGCCAGTGCTGTGAGTATGTAGAGCTTCTCTGGGATCTGTCATGGAGAAGACCGCTTCTATTAAGATCTTACACCACGCACACGCGCACAAGCGCACGCACAAATACACACTCACGACTCTCACCTTGAAGGTTTTGCGGAGGTTGGCCGGGCTGCTGAATGTGCCCTGTGGAGAGACAGAGAGAGAGTCCTGACCAGTGAGCTAAGCGGAGAACAAGCAAGAAACAGGAAGCGCTCGCTCACCTCGCCCTCTGTATAGTGGTAAATACAGGCGTAGAACAGAGTGGTGACAAGCGGCATGAAGAGAAGGGACGCTTTCCGAGGGTGTTTGCGGAACTGTTCCTGTCCAGAAGCCTCCAAGCGCTTATCACTGGCCTGCAATGGATCAGGCAGAACGCGTGAACTGGCTGCTTTCCACACCACAACAGAGAGGCCAGATACACACAGCACATCACACAACTGGTACACACATGTACACAGTATATCTACATGGGGTGGAGGCCAGGGCACACAGAAGCTCAGGGACAACAAGTGACAGATTGGTTGCGAGAGCCCACTTCTTACCTCAATGATAATCTGTCTCTCCAGCAATGTGTAGTGATCCTGTACAAGCGAAGCGTCTTCTGGGGAGAAAGGAAGGCTGGGAGGAGAAGGGGGAAGAGCAATGGGTTAGGGGTCAGTCCCATCGCTAGTGCACACTGCACTGTCGCTGTAGTTTACCAAAAGATAAAACCTTTGTGTATGGTCTTCTGCTCAGCTCTCAGATTATTACTGTTTTACCACTACGTTCTATAACTCCACTGTCGCAAATTGCTACGTATAAAACACCAACGATAAAGAGTTTTATTTGTTTTTAAAGGTGAAACGTACGTCACTTGCCCAGGGTCTTATTGTCACCATTCCACAATCAGGGCATTTCAGACCAGATTTATCACAATTCACATTTTTAATGCAGATGTGATAATTTTCTCCTAAATTCTTGATGTGAGAATGTAAATGACGCCATCATTCTGCTTCTTGGTTCAGGTCCTCCGCGGCTAAAGCGCCTAAGCAGCAGCTGGATAGGGTCGCTCTCTGCAAAATGTATGGTACAGTAGTCCATGGGCTACTATAGTCTAACGCCATCTTCAGATGGTGTTAACTGCTGAAGCTTGGTAAATCCAAAAGCATAGTAGCCCCAATGGAAACCTATATGGGATGCTTTATGATCAGAAAAGCGGTCCCCTCCATGTTAAATCCTGGGGATGCTTAATATTTGGGGGTTTCGGGGAGATATCCCACAAACATTCCTTTCATAAATTAGTCACTAGACAAATCCTACCCTAAGCTGATCATGGCTAGATACTTTGCTTGCGGATCTAAAACTTGGTCTTTACAGTTAAAATATTGCTAAAATCTTATTAAAGAAAGTCATTAAGTGTTGCTTTGTGCTGCCAGGAAACACAATTCATGGGTGCACAGGTGTCTGTGATCAATTAACAAAGGGGGTCATTCCGAGTTGATCGCTCGCTAGCTAGTTTTAGCAACCGTGCAAACGCTATGCCGCCGCCCACTGGGAGTGTATTTTAGCTTAGCAGAAGTGCGAACGATTGTATCGCAGAGCGCCTGCAAAAAAAATTTGTGTAGTTTCAGAGTAGCTCAAAACCTACTCAGCGCTTGCGATCACTTCAGACCATTCAGTTCCGGATTTGACGTCACAAACCCGCCCAGAGTTCGCCCAGCCACTCCTGCGTTCTTCCTGGTACGCCTGCGTTTTTCCGCACACTCCCTGAAAACGGTCAGTTGCCACCCAGAAACGCCCACTTCATGTCAATCACTCTGCGGCAACCAGTGCGACTGAAATGCATCGCTAGACCCTGTGCAAAACGACATCGTTCGTTGTGCCCGTACGTCGCGCGTGCGCAATGCGCCGCATACGCATGCGCAGAACTGCAGTTTTTTAGCCTGATCGCTGCGCTGCGAACAAATTCAGCTAGCGATCAACTCGGAATCACCCCCAAAGAGCGCATATACAGCCCAGCAGAGACCTGCTATTGTGGTCCTGGAAGGAGAAATGGACGGGTGCCACATTACCTCCCAGCATGGATCACACTATGCCACAAGTTTCCCAATAGAAAGTGACTTCATGATGATCCCCAACAAATCATTGCTGGCTTCTTGAGAGAACCTATAGAAATTGGAGCTCCTTACCCAGCTGGAGGGAGTAGGGGATACCGCATGGAAAATATCTGGAAGTTTCCCAAATTACCAACAAAAGGGTGAAACGTGGGACAGTGTAGAACGGCCGCCTGCATACTGTAGGCTGGAGACCCAACAAAGAACCTGCCTCCAATTCAAGCCTTACAACTGCAGAGGGAGTGGGAGAGGAAAATCTCTCTGTAAAAGCAGACCACAGTCTCTTGCTGCCACACTCTGGATGTAAGGGAGAAGCTGACCAACATATAAGGCTTGAAAGAAAGTGAAGATATAGGATCCTCTAGTGACTTTTACTTCCTTAACAAACATAGTCCTAGTTACCTGAGTGAAGGAGGAGCTTAGGAAGCAGTGATCGCGCAGAGCAAAAAAATTTGTGGGTCCCAGCGACCCCTCACTTTAAAAAATTGGGGTCCCAATCCACTATTTCTGGGTCCCATCACATATTATGGGGTGTGAGGGCAGGCGAGGAGGGGGTTGGGGGCAGACAGTACTGGGGGTTTGGAGGTGGTAAGGGTATATACACGTTTGGGCAGTACTAGGGGAAAGGAGGGGAGATAGGGGCAGGAAATACTGGGGGCATGGAGGGGATAAGCAGTTGGGGCAGTGCTGGGGGCAAGGAGGGGGGTATCCGGTCTTTAGGTTGACCCTGTCTAGGTCGACAGTCACTAGGTCGACCACGGAAGGTAGACAGTAAGTAGGTCGACACTGACTGAAGGTCGACAAATTACTAGGTCGACACACGAAGGACCTTTTCATACCTTCTCTATCCAAGTGTGCATAGAGTTGGTTATAAACCTTGTGGCAAGCGTAGCGAGTCACCGCACCCAAAGCGTGCCAAGCGCGTTTCAACTGCCGGTGGTCCCAGATGGAAATTTGGGTCAAGAAACCCCCCCAAAAAAAGTGTTGACCTTTTCTATGTCGACCTTCCATACCTACTGACCTAGTTATGTGTCAACCTTCAGTCAGTGTCGACCTTCAGTGGTCGACTTAGACAGGGTCAACCCAACGATCCACACCAAGGAGGGGGTTAGGGGCAGGCAATAGGATCCCTACTGTGACATTACACTGGGTGTATATATATATATATATATATATATATATATTTATATTATGATACTAGGTGTATATTATATACACACACAAACTGTATTCATGGCATATCCAACACAGTGCGGCACTTCCGGCTATAGACAGGCGACAGTTGACACAGCGGTAACTGATATCCCCCCCACCCCCTTCCTTCCTGTATGATCTTACATGCTTGAAGCACCTCTCCTACAGCCTCCCCAGAGTCATGTCCTCTGTCACTTCCTCCAGCCACTCAGCCCCCGCATGGTGCAGACATGGAGCCAAAGCACCAGCCGCGTTAAGATCTTCTCCTCCTGCACGAACGCACTGGGTACAGGGAGGAAGCTGCCGTCACACAGCACGGTACCGCGTGCCTGCAGCTGGTCAAACTCAAGCAGTCTCTAAGTTCTTGGAGGCTGGAGCGGCGCTGGTGGGCAGAACTCTCGGGAGGCGCCGGCGGTGATTGGCTAGGGAGACGGGCAATGAGCGGCTTTCTGCAGGACGCGCTGTGAGTCCTGTGTGTGCCTCAGCCAATACTGTAGGACCCGCTCATTGTGAGTCCCCAGCTGTCTGTAGCGCATAAAAACACGAAATAGCGGGTATTTTGAAAACAATGGGAAGGGGCTGAATGAGAAGTTTAGGAATATATAGGCGGAGGGGCTTAGGAAGATATAGGAGGGGGCTTTTCAATCTTCCCTGCTTCCTTCTTCTAGATCAGCACACCTGGACACGTGTCTCTATATATCAGTATGGTCAGTGTGTAATCCCCAGCGATCGGACACTGACCTGAAACACTTATTCTTCAGGAAGTCTCTCCGCTCCTCTGCGCCCGGAATATTGAGGTGTTCTCTGTATTTACATAGCTGGGGAAATATAGCCATAGGCTTTTTCATTAGGAGGCACTGAACGCAAAGGCTGGTAACCCCACCACACATGGATACTCACAGCTAGCTCCTCACTCCACTCCAGAAACCTGAAAGATTGCATGTCCATCAGTAACCGGGGGAAAGAATGTTACACCCCGAGGGGGCAATTATGAAATCTGGTGCACGGCAAGTGCTGTAACCTAGAGTGATGTGTGTGATTATCTGTACATCAGTTTCCATAACTGTCCCCCAGAGTGTGGGTGTCTCAGACTGATCACACAATACTAATCTCACCCACCAGAATCACTCGTATCCCCCCAACACCACCTGTACCTCCCACTGCACCCAGTACTCCATGCTCACCACCTGAAAGACCCTACCGTCAAGGTGTCTCCCTCCACCCTCTACCTGCAGAACAGTGTTCTATCCCCATCACCCCAAATCCTGTAGATCAAGTGTTCTCTCCCCATTATCTCCAGGATCACATTCTGTCTCCTCCATTCCCAACAGTGTTCTCACCCCTACTCATCCAACCACAGCCTCTTCCTCCCAACAATGTACTCTATTACTCTCCCTCCACCCCCTACCTGCAGAATCGTGTTCTCTCCCTTCCACCCCCTACCTGCAGAATCGTCTTCTCTCCCTTCCACCCCCTACCTGCAGAATCGTCTTCTCTCTCTTCCACCCCCTAACTGCAGAATCGTCTTCTCTCCCTTCCACCCCCTAACTGCAGAATCGTCTTCTCTCTCTTCCACCCCTACCTGCAGAATCGTCTTCTCTCCCTTCCACCCCCTACCTGCAGAATAGTCTTCTCTCCCTTCCACCCCCTACCTGCAGAATAGTCTTCTCTCCCTTCCACCCCCTACCTGCAGAATAGTCTTCTCTCCCTTCCACCCCCTACCTGCAGAATCGTCTTCTCTCCCTTCCATTCCCTACCTGCAGAACCGTGTTCTCTCCCTCCACCCCCTACCTGCAGAATCGTCTTCTCTCCCTTCCACCCCCTACCTGCAGAATCGTGTTCTCTCCCTTCCACCCCCTACCTGCAGAACCGTGTTCTCTCCCTTCCACCCCCTACCTGCAGAACCGTGTTCTCTCCCTTCCACCCCCTACCTGCAGAATCGTCTTCTCTCCCTTCCACCCCCTACCTGCAGAATCGTCTTCTCTCCCTTCCACCCCCTACCTGCAGAATCGTCTTCTCTCTCTTCCACCCCCTACCTGCAGAATCGTCTTCTCTCCCTTCCACCCCCTACCTGCAGAATCGTGTTCTCTCCCTTCCACCCCCTACCTGCAGAATCGTGTTCTCTCCCTTCCACCCCCTACCTGCAGAATCGTCTTCTCTCCCTTCCACCCCCTACCTGCAGAATCGTCTTCTCTCTCTTCCACCCCCTACCTGCAGAACCGTGTTCTCTCCCTCCACCCCCTACCTGCAGAATCGTCTTCTCTCCCTTCCACCCCCTACCTGCAGAATCGTCTTCTCTCCCTTCCACCCCCTACCTGCAGAATCGTCTTCTCTCTCTTCCACCCACTACCTGCAGAACCGTGTTCTTTCCCTCCACTCCCTACCTGCAGAATCGTGTTCTCTCCCTCCACCCCCTACCTGCAGAATCGTGTTCTCTCCCTCCTCCCCCTACCTGCAGAATCGTGTTCTCTCCCTCCACCCCCTACCTGCAGAACCGTGTTCTCTCCCTCCTCCCCCTACCTGCAGAATCGTATTCTCTCCCTCCACCCCCTACCTGCAGAACCGTGTTCTCTCCCTCCACGCCCTACCTGCAGAACCGTGTTCTCTCCCTCCTTCCCCTACCTGCAGAACCGTGTTCTCTCCCTCCACCCCCTACCTGCAGAACCGTGTTCTCTCCCTCCACCCCCTACCTGCAGAACCGTGTTCTCTCCCTCCACCCCCTACCTGCAGAACAGTGTTCTCTCCCTCCACCCCCTACCTGCAGAACCGTGTTCTCTCCCTCCACCCCCTACCTGCAGAATCGTGTTCTCTCCCTTCCACCCCCTACCTGCAGAATCGTGTTCTCTCCCTTCCACCCCCTACCTGCAGAACCGTGTTCTCTCCCTCCACCCCCTACCTGCAGAACCGTGTTCTCTCCCTCCACCCCCTACCTGCAGAACAGTGTTCTATCCCTCCACCCCCTACCTGCAGAACCGTGTTCTCTCCCTCCACCCCCTACCTGCAGAACCGTGTTCTATCCCTCCACCCCCTACCTGCAGAACCGTGTTCTATCCCTCCACCCCCTACCTGCAGAATCGTGTTCTCTCCCTTCCACCTGCTACCATACACAATTGTGCGTATCACCTGAGCAGGTCCATTAGCAGCTGCTGTTCCATCGTCTCTTTCAGGAAATTAATAAAATGTCTTAAAGCAACTTGTCTGTGTTTTAGCTCTCGGAACAGGATCTCTGTGGAGAAAAGAAAGAGTGGAAACACTTGGGGCAGCCTCTAGCCCGGATGTTACGCTGTGCATGCCACAGCCCGGACGTTACATGGGACATGCAGCTTTACACGGGGCAAGCAAGCGTTACACGGGACAAGCCGCAGCCCAGAAAAGAACAGCATCTAGTTGTGCTCTTGACCACGGGGCAGAAGCTGCAGCTGGCGCCTTTCATTGGCCGAGTTACCCTGAACATACTGTAAAATACATGTGGGATAATATCCATTATCTCACTGGCCTGGGCACAGACCAGGTTGGGGGAGGTGGTTTATATATATATATATATATATATATATATATATATATATATATATATATATACATACATACATACATACATACATACATACATACACACACACACACACACACACACACACACACACACACACACACACACACACACACACACACAGCAGACAGGACTGGTGCATAGGTGTCATTTAATTTAACCTCTGACCCCTGCGTAACATCTGGAAAAATCAAAGTTACTTCAAGTACGAAACAAAACGATGGCAGAATTTCCTATCCCCAGACAGAAAACACACAGAGAAGGGGGGAGGGTGACCGATCCGAGACTCACCTGTATGCAAAGTCTTCATCAGGAATATTAACACCTGCCAATGAAACATAACAGTGCTTGTATGAAGGAGGAAGCGGTGCCGGTCTATATAGCATGTGCCACACAGAAACCGGACGTTTAGCCAGACAGGAATATATGTAATAATTGGTGCTGTTAGGGAGATTTAATTGCTTTTCTAAACTCTAGCACTAACACGGCCGTAGGTAGCAGATGGTTTATTATGCTGCAGTTTGATAAGATTACTGATTACAGCGGGTAAAGCAAGCAGCGGTTGGGGAGTAACAGGGGGAACATGTTACGTACAGTACTTATCTCCGGGGTAATGGAAGGAACTGATGATTTAAGCTCCAGTCTCCGGAGAAATGGTAGATAAAGCAGCACTGCCCCCCTCCAGTAAGTGACCCCTCATCCCCGCCCCCTGGGCTAGCTGGACATGTGATATGAAATAGAAGTAGGAGTGTACAACTGCAGGACAGACACTTACCGCTGTGATCACATTGCCATCATGGAGTCCGACGGCTTCATCCAATAGCTGCAGTTTATCCTTTAGCGAGCGGAACCTCTCCAGTGAGCAGATCTACTGAGAGACAGGCTTTAGTTACAAGTTATCAGGAGAACGCAGGGGCAGCCTATGGGGTGATACAGGTGTGCCATTGCACTAAGAGTAAGGGAGCGGGGGGATTGGTACAGACAGCACATAGCATGTGATGTTGTGACATATCCTTATAGGCTGTACTCCCTGCCCCATCCCAACACCCCGGGAACAAACATACCTTGCCCTTCTGCATCCGCCGCACACACTGCTCAGGGTTCCAGTCTCCGCTGTAATCCTGTAATATAATCACAATCTTCAGTTTTGCGCACACACCACTCCAGGCCAGTGTCTGTGTCTCGCCTATCCCACACCAGTATCTATGTCTCTTTCCTCCTACCCTACCCCAGTCCCAGTGTCTCTGCCCCCAGCAGCCTGCTATGTTTTCCTCTTCCTTCCTCCCACCCACCCCAGTCCCATCATCCCCAGGCCTCTTGCTCTTCCCAGCCTACTTTCTCTACCCCTGCTCCATACCTACCACAGACCCACCACCCCTGGGCCAATGTTCCTTCACCTTCCCAGTCTGCTGTGTCTCCCCTGCTCCCTACCTACCCCAGTCCCATCACTCCCCAGCCAGTGCCTCTTCCCCTTCCCAGTCTGCTGTGTCTCCCCCTGCTCCTTACCTACCCCAGTCCCATTACCACTCGTGTCTCTTCTTCTTCCCAGCTTGATGTGTCTCCACTGCTCACCACCTACACCAGTCCCATCATCTCCCAGCCAGTGCCTCTTGCTCTTCCCAGCCCGTTATGTCTCCCCCTCCTCACTCCTTACCCCAATCTTTCCTGCCTGCTGTGTCTCCCCCCCTCCTTGTCCCTACCCCAAGTCCTCCCAGTCTGTTGTGTCTCCCCCTACTTACTGCCTACCGTATTCCCATCATCCACAAACTAGTGCCTTTTGTTCTTCCCAGCCTGTTGTATCTCCCCCTCCTCACTCCTGACCCCAAGTCTTCCCCTGCTTGCTATGTCTCCCCCTCCTCACTCCCTACCCCAATCTTCCCTGCCTGCTATGTCTCCCCCTCCTCACTCCCTACCCCAATCTTCCCTGCCTGCTATGTCTTCCCCTCCTCACTCCCTACCCCAATCTTCCCTGCCTGCTATGTCTCCCCCTCCTCACTCCCTACCCCAATCTTCTCACTCTCCACCCCAGTCCTATCATTCCCCAGGCCAGTGCCGTTTTCTGTACTATGTCTAATGCAGGGGTCTTCAACCCGTGGCCCGCGGGCCACAGGTGGCCCGCTGCTATGGTTTCCATGGCCCGCCGACGCGCCCGCCCGCAGCGCACATATGAACACAAAAATAAAAAAATAAAAATTTTTTCCCTTTCCCGGAGTCATGTGACTCCCCCGCACTGTCACTGGTTGCCTGTGAAGAAGGGGAGTAGCTCCTCTTAGGCTGGTCAGTGGTCTGGTCACCCTTACTGTGTCTCCCTCCCTGTGTCTCCCTCCGCCTGCAGTGTTGAATAGGTGGGTGAGAGCGGCGGGGACCCGGCTGGGGGGTGTGCGGCAAGTTACCATTGAGAGCAGGGGGCAGTGCGGGAACCCGGCGGGCGGGAGCGGAGGGGGTGCGGCAGCATGTATGCAGCCTGAGCATGGCTGTGTGCGGCGGGGACCCGGCGCGGGGGGGGGGGGGGGGGGGGGGGGGGGCTGCGGCAGGAGAATAAAAGTGTATAAGTGTTGAGGGCAGGGGGCAGTGCAGGAACCCGGCGTGCGGGAGCGGCGGGGACGGGGGTGCGGCAGCCTGAGCATGGCAGTGAATAAATTAGTATTGAGGGCAGGGGGCGTGGCGGGGGACCCAGCAGGGGGTGTATTAAGTATTAAGAGCAGAGATGGCAGGGAGCATGCTTTGACAATGCTGCTGTCTGTCTGTGATGGGGAGGAGGGAGGGTATGATAGCACCTATGTCTTGACATAGGCGCTATCATACCCTCCCTCCCCCCATCACAGACAGACAGCAGCAATATTGTGAAAGCATGCCCACATTATACCCACCAGTCCAGTGATACTGCCGTATGAGTCCAGTTCAGTGCTTACAGACCAACATCTTGAGAATACTCTGCGCATAGCGACTTCTAACATTGATGCCAACATCGACAAGCTGGCCAAGCAAAAACAATGCCAAGTTTCCCACTGATATGAACTTATTATAATAACAAAGGTAAAGTAGACCATGTTTCATTCATTAAATTACAATAATTATCTTTTGAAGTCTTTTTTATGGTCTTATGAGTCTAGAAAAGGTCTCATTACAATCATAAATTAAAATTTAGATTCTAAATACCGCAGTATAGCTTAGTGGCCCTCGGCTTCGTTTCATTTTTTTATGTGGCCCACACTGTCTTAAAGGTTGAAGACCCCTGGTCTAATGTGTCTAATGATTGCCCCTTATCTGCTAGGTTCCTCTCAGCCCAGTACCTGATATTCCGACTTGGGTTTTCGCAGCTCCGGAGCAAAATGTTTAATGTTTGTATCTAGTAAAACTGAGAAGATACAAAAAAATAAAAAAAAATAAAAAGTCGTCAATCCCTGCAACACAACTCTAATCTACACAATCACATGTAATGCGTCATCCGGATCTTACCGTCTGAGAGTGACTGGAAGCTTCCTGGCCTGGACCTTCCTGCAAATGACAAGTGGCAAGAGTCAGAGGGATGAACAAAAGGGACCGAAACACAATACAGAGGAGCAGCGCAATATATACAATAACCCAAAAACAGGCAATGGGCACAACATGTACAGACCCAAATACAGGGGATGGGCACCACATATACAACGCCCCAGATACAGGGGATGGCCACAACATATACAGACCCAGATACAGGGGATGGGCACAACATATACAGACCCAGATACAGGGGATGGGCACCACATATACACACCCAAATACAGGGAATGGGCACAACATATACAGACCCAAATACAGGGAATGGCCACAACATATACAGACCCAAATACAGGGGATGGCCACAACATATACAGACCCAAATACAGGGGATGGGCACCACATATACAGACCCAGATACAGGGGATGGGCACCACATATACACACCCAAATACAGGGGATGGGCACCACATATACAGACCCAGATACAGGGGATGGGCACCACATATACAGACCCAAATACAGGGGATGGGCACCACATATACAGACCCAAATACAGGGGATGGGCACCACATATACAGACCCAAATACAGGGGATGGGCACCACATATACAGACCCAGATACAGGGGGTGGGCACAACATATACAGACCCAGATACAGGGGATGGGCACCACATATACACACCCAAATACAGGGAATGGGCACAACATATACAGACCCAAATACAGGGAATGGGCACAACATATACAGACCCAAATACAGGGGATGGGCACCACATATACAGACCCAAATACAGGGGATGGGCACCACATATACAGACCCAAATACAGGGGATGGGCACCACATATACAGACCCAGATACAGGGGATGGGCACCACATATACAGACCCAGATACAGGGGATGGGCAACACATATACAGACCCAGATACAGGGGATGGGCACCACATATACAGACCCAGATACAGGGGATGGGCACCACATATACAGACCCAAATACAGGGGATGGGCACCACATATACAGACCCAAATACAGGGGATGGGCACCACATATACACACCCAAATACAGGCAATGGGCACCACATATACACACCCAAATACAGGGGATAGCCACAACATATACACACCCAAATACAGGGGATGGGCACAACATATACAGACCCAGATACAGGGGATGGGCACCACATATACAGACCAAAATACAGGGGATGGGCACAACATATACAGACCCAGATACAGGGGATGGGCACAACATATACAGACCCAAATACATGGGATGGGCACCACATATACAGACCCAAATACAGGGGATGGGCACAACATATACAGACCCAGATACAGGGGATGGGCACCACATATACAGACCCAAATACAGGGGATGGGCACAACATATACAGACCCAAATACATGGGATGGCCATAATATATACAGACCCAAATACAGGGGATGGGCACCACATATACAGACCCAAATACAGGGGATGGGCACCACATGTACACACCCAAATACAGGGGATGTGCACAACATATACAGACCCAGATACAGGGGATGGGCACCACATATACAGACCCAAATACAGGGGATGGGCACAACATATACAGACCCAAATACAGGGGATGGGCACCACATATACAGACCCAGATACAGGGGATGGGCACCACATATACAGACCCAAATACAGGGGATGGGCACAACATATACAGACCCAAATACAGGGGATGGGCACCACATATACAGACCCAGATACAGGGGATGGGCACAACATATACAGACCCAAATACAGGGGATGGGCACCACATATACAGACCCAGATACAGGGGATGGGCACCATATATACAGACCCAAATACAGGGGATGTGCACAACATATACAGACCCAGATACAGGGGATGGGCACCACATATACAGACCCAGATACAGGGGATGGGCACCACATATACAGACCCAGATACAGGGGATGTGCACCACATATACAGACCCAAATACAGGGGATGGGCACCACATATACAGACCCAAATACAGGGGATGTGCACCACATATACAGACCCAAATACAGGGGATGGGCACCACATATACAGACCCAAATACAGGGGATGGGCACCACATATACAGACCCAAATACAGGGGATGGGCACAACATATAGAGACCCAAATACAGGCAATGGGCACCACATATACACACCCAAATACAGGGGATAGCCACAACATATACACACCCAAATACAGGGGATGGGCACAACATATACAGACCCAGATACAGGGGATGGGCACCACATATACAGACCAAAATACAGGGGATGGGCACAACATATACAGACCCAGATACAGGGGATGGGCACAACATATACAGACCCAAATACATGGGATGGGCACCACATATACAGACCCAAATACAGGGGATGGGCACCACATATACAGACCCAAATACAGGGGATGGGCACCACATATACAATGCCCCATATACAGGGGATGGGCACCACATATACAGACCCAGATACAGGGGATGGGCACCACATATACAGACCCAAATACAGGGGATGGGCACCACATATACACACCCAAATACAGGGGATGGGCACCACATATACAGACCCAGATACAGGGGATGGGCACCACATATACAGACCCAGATACAGGGGATGGGCACCACATATACACACCCAAATACAGGGGATGGGCACAACATATACAGACCCAAATACAGGGGATGGGCACCACATATACAGACCCAAATACAGGGGATGGGCACCACATATACACACCCAAATACAGGGGATGTGCACAACATATACAGACCCAGATACAGGGGATGGGCACCACATATACAGACCCAAATACAGGGGATGGGCACAACATATACACACCCAAATACAGGGGATGGGCACAACATATACAGAACCAGATACAGGGAATGGGCACCACATATACAGACCCAAATACAGGGGATGGGCACAACATATACAGACCCAGATACAGGGGATGGGCACAACATATACAGACCCAAATACATGGGATGGCCACAATATATACAGACCCAAATACAGGGGATGGGCACCACATATACAGACCCAAATACAGGGGATGGGCACCACATATACACACCCAAATACAGGGGATGTGCACAACATATACAGACCCAGATACAGGGGATGGGCACCACATATACAGACCCAAATACAGGGGATGGGCACAACATATACAGACCCAAATACAGGGGATAGGCACCACATATACAGACCCAGATACAGGGGATGGGCACCACATATACAGACCCAAATACAGGGGATGGGCACAACATATACAGACCCAAATACAGGGGATGGGCACAACATATACAGACCCAGATACAGGGGATGGGCACAACATATACAGACCCAAATACAGGGGATGGGCACCACATATACAGACCCAGATACAGGGGATGGGCACAACATATACAGACCCAAATACAGGGGATGTGCACAACATATACAGACCCAGATACAGGGGATGGGCACCATATATACAGACCCAAATACAGGGGATGGGCACAACATATACAGACCCAAATACAGGGGATGGGCACCACATATACAGACCCAGATACAGGGGATGGGCACCACATATACAGACCCAAATACAGGGGATGGGCACCACATATACAATGCCCCATATACAGGGGATGGGCACAGTAGAGATGAATATACACACACAGCCGTACGGAAAAGGACAGAAACCACACAGGAATAAAGGACGGCCACTGACTTTGCATTTGCTGTGAAGCCTCCACTGATATTTACTAACCTTTAAATAAGTTGCTGAGTAAGTGTGAAGACCCCGGCTTGGGAAACAGATATGAGGAACTGGAAGTGTCTGAATGTGATTTTATAGGAGCTGGGCCCCTTGACTCGGGCCCCAGGCTATTTGATGAGGACTCTTTAATGGACCATGATATACCTAAGAGGAAAATACAGACAGGTACAGTAACTGGGGCAGCACGTGCCATCCGCCATAGCGGTACAGGCGTTATTACACACTGGTGAGCATTGTGTAGTTATTACTGTTAGGTGTTATACTCCAGGGCCTTTAAAAAGAGCTAATTTACACTTCCACTCATTCCTTGTGTCAGTGACACCACACTAGTGATCTGAGCCTTTACACGTGGCCACCAGCTCACTACGGATTTCTGCCCCTTCAGCCAGAGCTCAGTCTCGTTTTATACCCTACCAAGCCTCCTCGGCACATGCAGACATGTTCAACGATGACATTTCAACAAAGTTGACATAATAACCGACTGACATTATATATGTCATCTACATCTGTCTTTCTTTTGACAATATAGGTCATTTTGTTTCTTACTGAGCTTAAGGATCATGCACGAATCTTGAGGCGCATCAGAATGTCAATTACAGCACTAGACAGATCAAAGCTCCTCGCTGATTCCGTACGTGGACAGTGCAAATATTGCACCTGACTGCAATTGTATTCATTATTATTACCAGCTATTTATATAGCGCACATGTACCACTTTACAGGGATTATTTGCTCATTCCCATCAGTCCCTGCCCCACTGGAAGTTACAGTATATTATAGTATGGCCGTGTAGCTGTGAGGCAGTAATGCTAATAGTGAATGAGAAGTGTTTTCCATAGCGCGACAAATGTTAAAGGGCAGCCAGTGTTACGCCCACTGAGTAAAGAAACACCCTGGGGCGAGTGTATCAGAAAATGTGAAAGCTCTGAAGCCTTCAGGGACTGCACCATTACTGGGCGCCCGGGCTGGCTTGCTCAGAGTTTGGAGAAGAAGTAGGAAAAGCAGCAGGGCATGTTTCAACTCATCTGATGCTACAGATGGGACTGCAGCCCTAGAGCGAAGCCATATAAATGTACGGAAAGGGGACGCACAATGGAAGGAGGCATTACTGGTGCCAGTAATAAACATAAAATCATATAAAAAACAGGCTCAGATCTACACAAGAAACATCATTCACAAGCACAAGATCTGCGTTTCTCATCCACATGCATTACTTGTTCACACTCAAAATTACAGGACTTTATCTGGCCTTCACCCACCCTGTGGAATGCCCTCCCACACACAATAAGACTTGCCTCTAGTCTCCAAACCTTTAATCGTTCCCTGAAAACTCACCTCTTCAGACAAGACTATCAAATTCCAGACCCACCCACATAACCTTCAATGCTTCCCTAATCTAATCACATCCTCTCTGTACAGTCCACATAACATCACATATATTGTCTTTCTTTACTCTCACACCCTCCTGACACTTGGCCAACATTGCTAGGTGATCATATCATACAACCCATTAAGAACCTAGCAATCTGGTGGACCATTATGCAATAGGTAGCATCTATCCTTGTGTATCAATGCCTATTTCCCTATAGATTGTAAGCTTGCGAGCAGGGCCTTCCTACCTCTATGTCTGTCTGTTTTTACCCAGTTTTGTTCTATTACTGTTGTTCTAATTGTAAAGCGCAACGGAATGTGCTGCGCTATGTAAGAAACCGTTAATAAATAAAATAAATAAATCATTCCTTCAACAGGAACCATTCCACAGCTCCGCTGTACAGCAGCAGGGAGAATACGTCCCGAATGTCCTGTAAAGGAGGCTTTTCCCCCGCAACAAAACAATGACACAGGTGTAAACATTAAGGGGAGTATTCAATGCTTGTCGTTTCCTTTCCGACGGAAAGGATCCCACAATGCAGTATTCAATGAGCGGCCAAATCCAAATCCTGCCGTTCCTGACAACGCCAATCCGACTTTTTTTAAAAGTCGGATTGACATTGTCGGAACAGGGGCCAAAACCCGTCGGATTTGGCCGTGGAATCCAACAAAACACGTGGATCCGCAGCTAATCCGCCGGAAAAAAAGCAGCCGCATTGAATAGGTAGGAACAGTTTCCAACCTAAAAATGTCAAAAACTGCCGTCTTTCCGACAAGACGGCAGTTTCAGACTACAATTGAATACCCCCCTAAATATAGATTGCTGTAAACGACTGCCGGATTAATATTCATGGCTACATTTAACTTTCTCTACCAGAATCTACACTTGAATGGCCTGTATCTCTATTATAAAACGTTGCTGTATTCCCTAACTCTCCTTACATGCGGGAACAATCGCAGACACACTTGTATGATATTCTGTCATTTAGCCTAAGAAAGAATCATACTGGGTCTGATATGTCGCCACGTGCAGTAACAAACATCTCAGTTTTTTGCAAAATACCCGAGTGCTTTCTCCTCCATGCACAGCTGACTATGTATTCTGCCACCCATATGCCCATTTGTCTATATTATATAGATGCACGCATGTGCTACTCACTGCCCACAAGTTCCCCGTTACACGTAAACTTCTCCCAGTCTTCATCATCTTCATCTGCATAGACCCTCAGGCTGTTCACTGCCCGCTTTGATTCCTTCAGCTAGAAGAGAACGGCGATCAGTGAGAGGTCTTAAAATACAACAGAACTCACCAGGAGGCACTCTGGGGTGTATGTGTACAGGGTAACACAATGGGCACAGTTACACTTACTAACAAACAGGAGAAAATGTAAGTAATGTATGTATTGTCTCACATACACGAGCGTACACATCCCGACACATCCCTGGTGCCGTTTCCGTGTTGTGCACTTTTTGTTTAATTTTGCTTCTTACTTGGCATATAGTGTACAAGGGGGGTCATTCCGAGTTGTTCGCTCGCTAGTAGTCTTTAGCAGCCATGCAAACGCATTGTCGCCACCCACCGGGGAGTGTATTTTCGCTTTGCAGAAGTGTGAACGCCTGTGCAGCAGAGCGCCTGCAAAAACATTATGTGCAAAACAAGACCAGCCCTGTAGTTACTGTTCGTATGCGTTGATTCTAACGTTGGAGTGTTGGCTTTTGACGTCACACACCCGCTCAGCGTTCGCCCAGCCACGCCTGCGTTTTTCTAAGCACTCCCTAAAAACGGTCAGTTGACACCCAGAAACGCTCCCTTCCTGTCAATCTTCTTGCGGCTGCCAGTGCGAATGAAAACGTCGCTAGAACCTGCGCAAAACCACAAAGGACTTTGTACCCATACGTTGCGCGTATGCATTGCGGTGCATACGCATGCGCAGAAATGCTGATTTTTAGCCTGATCGCTGCGCTGCGAACGGCAGCTAGCGATCAACTCAGAATGACCCGCATAGTGTTCAAGGTACTCAGGATTAACTTTTATTTGTGCTAAGTAATTAGTATGTATTAGCAGATAAAGAGGAACATTGCTTGGCGCAGGTCAGTCATATCAGAACTGTCTTTTGCCTTTTTACACAGACTGAGGATAAGTGGATGTGTGGCCACATCAGTATGCGCCTACTTCACCACAAGTCATCATACAGTACAGCAAGTGCAAAACACACACCTATTTGCTGGTCTCCATGGCCTGCATTTGTATGAACACATACTGCAAGACGTCAGGGTTAGGCCACAGGACAGGTAGCAGAGGTCAAGGTTAGGCCACGGGACAGGTGGCAGAGGTCAGGGTTAGGACACCACAAAAGGGGCAGAGGTCAGGGTTTGGATAATGGAAAAGGGGCAGAGGTCAGGGTTAGGATGCTGGAAAAGGGGCAGAGGTAAGGGTTAGGATGATGGAAAGGGGGCAGAGGTCAGGGTTAGCATGAGGGAAAGGGGGCAGAGGTCAACGTTAGGCAACAGGAAAGGGTGCAGAGGACAGGGAAAGCACGCCGGAAAAGCGGCAAAAGTCAGGATTAGGACTCCGGAAAGGGGCAGAGGTCAGGATTAGGATGTCGGACAGGGGGCAAAGGTCAGGGTTAGGATGACAGAAAGGGGTCAAAGGTCAGGGTTAGGACGATGGAAAGGGGGCAGAGGACAGGGTTAAGAAGTCAGGGTTAGGACACCAGAAAGGGTGCAGAGGTCAGGGTTAGATGTCGGAAAAGGAGCAGAGGTCAGGGTTAGAATGTTGGAAAGGGGGGAGAGGTCAGGGTTTGGATGCTGGAAAGGGCACACAGCTTAATTATTACCTGGATGTCCCAGTCCCACATTAAATAAATATTTCTATGTACCCCATGATTGTTTCAGTGAGTACCCCTGGGGTTAATAATGCCCCAGGTGGAGAACCACTGTTGTAGAAGTAGAAGAGAAAGATTAGGATGAGAAAAACAGGGATAATTTACTGCAACAGCGGAAACGTCTCCACAATCACATGACTGCTTTCCCGACAACTGCCGACATACTCACATGTGCGAATGTAACCCCCATTACCTGAGACAAACCATCCTCATCATCGTCATCAAACGTGTAAGCCTTGCACTTGGACCCCAGCCAGTAGTCTTCTTCATCCCCCTTGAGTCTGGACATCGGACTTGGTGAACACAAAACAGGAACCTATCACATAGCAAAGAATAAATAACAACGCATTATTATAATAAAGTCTAAGTTTGTGATAATGAAACAGGTAGAGGTAGAAAAGACGTTATGAGACAGTTGAGGTACTGGAGACAGCCACGTAACAGGATAAGACAGCTCAGTGTGGGAAAGAGACAGGCAGATGAAAGGGGTGTGGTATGGAAGGTAGATAGTAACTAGGTCGACAGTAACTAGGTTGACAGGGTCTCTAGGTCGACAGGGTCTTTAGGGCGACATGATCTAAGTTGACAGGTTTAAAAGGTCGACATGAGTTTTTTTTTGTTTTTTTGGGTGTCGTTTTCGTCAGAGTGACCGGGAACCCCAATTAGTGCACCGTGTCCCCTCGCTTCGCTCTGCACAGATTACCGTTCCAATCGTAGTTCACGTGGATCGTTAAGTATGAAAAGGTTCAAAAAAAGAACAAAAATTGTGAAAAACTCATGTCGACCTTTTGACCTGTCGACCAATAGTGGTCGACCTGGAGACCGGATCCCGATGAAAGGATGATAAAGCTCAGTGGTGGAGAGAGACAGGCAGGTGACAGGATGAGACAGTTCAGTCCTGACGATAGACAGGCAGGTGATAGGATGAGATACATCAGTGCAAAAGAGAGACAGCTCAGTGCTGGAGAGAGACAGGCAGGTGACAGGATGACATAGCTCAGTGCTGGGGAGAGACAGGCAGGTGACAGGATGAGACAGCTCAGTGCTGGGGAGAGACAGGCAGGTGACAGGATGAGACAGCTCAGTTCGAGAGAGAGAGAGAGAGAGAGAGAGAGAGAGGTGACAGGATGAGGCAGCTCAGTGCTGGGGAGAGACAGGCAGGCGACAGGATGAGACAGCTCAGTTCGAGAGAGAGAGAGAGATAGAGGTGACAGGATGAGGCAGCTCAGTACTGAGAAGAGACAGAAAGCTGACCATATGAGACAACTCAGTGCTGGAGGGAGAGACAGGCAGGTGACATGATCAGACAGCTCAGTATTGAGGAGAGACAGACAGGTGACAGGATGAGACACCCCAGTGCTGTAGAGTAAGAGGTAGGTGACAGGATGAGACAGCTCAGTACTGAGGATAAACAGACAGGTGACAGGATGAGACACCCCAGTGCTGTAGAGTAAGAGGTAGGTGACAGGATGAGACAGCTCAGTACTGAGGATAAACAGACAGGTGACAGGATGAGATACCCCAGTGCTGTAGAGTGAGAGGCAGGTGACAGGATGAGACACCCCAGTACTGAGGAGAGACAGGCAGGTGACAGGATGAGACAGCTCAGTACTGAGGATAAACAGACAAGTGACAGGATGAGACATCTCAGTGCTGGAGAGAGACACAGGCAGGTGACAGGATGAGACACCCCAGTACTGAGGCGAGACAGGCAGGTCACAGGATGAGACATCTCAGTACTGTGGAGAGACAGGCAGGTGACAGCTCAGACAGGGAACCAGTCATATGCCGGTTTCCCCATCTCTCGTTATCCATGCAGTTACAGTATCTAATCCCGTCCATACAATACCTCTCCCAGTGATCAGGACAGTATTGACACAGAGCTGCATGCTGGGATTCGTAGTTTATACACTGTTACAAATAAGGTTACTGTACCCAGCCGGAACTATAACTCCCAGCATGCACCAGGCAGCTGCTCTTCCTAACACACTGTTACCCAGCGTACCCCGCGCAGAGACCAGAGCGTAGTGGCGTCAGAAGTCTCTGCCGCTGTGTACGAGAAACGTCTAGTGGTTGGCTAGTAACGTGGTGGGCGGGACTTCATACATACAGCTGCATGTATTGCAGTTTGTTATATTATAATTACAGTAGTGACTAGTGAGTGACAGCTGACACCCATAACTCACTAGTGTGCTGCTAAGCTTAGCCAGATGTCTGACACTCATATACATTACAGAGGATGTTCTACTAACATTATACTATACAGAGGGAATTCTACTGAACTTTAATATACTATACAGAGATGGCATTCATCTTACAATGTACTATACAGCGGGCATTCTACTAACAATGGACCTAATTCAGACCTGATCGCTGGGCAGCGATTTTTGCTGCTCTGCGGTCAGATAGTCGCCACCTACAGGGGGAGTGTATTTTAGCTGTGCAAGTGTGCGATCACATGTGTAGCAGAGCTGTACAAACAGATTTTGTGCAGTCTCTGCGTAGCACAGGACTTACTCAGCCGCTGCGATCACATCAGCCTGTCCGGAACCGGACTTGACGTCAGAAATCCTCACTGCAAACGCATGGACACGCCTGCGTTTTTCCAGACACTCCCTAAACACGGTCAGTTTACACCCACAAACACCCTCTTCCTGTCAGTCTCCTTGCGACCGCCTGTGCGAACGGATCCATCACACAAACCCATTGCTGAGCAGCGATCCGCTTTGTACCCGTGCGACACGCCTGCGCATTACGGTGCATGCGCAGTTTGGACCTGATCGCCCGTTGTGAGAAAACGCACAGCAGCGATCAGGTCTGAATTACCCTCAATATACCAACGAAGCACCAGGCAGGCGCCCAGAATCCCCTACGGACTATGAGAAAAGGATTTACCGGTAGGTAATTAAAATCCTATTTTCTCTTACGTCCTAGGGGATACTGGGAATCCATTTAGTAGCAAGGGGAAGTACCAAAGCTCCCAAACCGGATGGGAGAGTGCTGAGGTTCCTGCAGAACTGATTGACCAAACTGAAGGCCCTCAGAGGCCAAGGTATCAAACTTGTAGAACTTAGCAAACGTGTTCGAACCTGACCAAGTAGCTGCTTGGCAGAGCTGTAAAGCCGAGACCCTCCCAGGCAGCCGCTCAAGAAGAACCCACCGACCTAGTAGAGTGGGCCTGTACAGATTCTGGAACCGGCAAGTCTGCCGTGGAATAAGCATGCTGGATAGTGTGCATGCTATTGACTGCTTTGAAGCAGGACACACAATTTTATTGGGATCATAGAGAATGATCAGCGAGTCCATTTTCCAGTGACGAGCTGTTCTCTTTACATACACCTTCAAAGCCCTCATAACATCCAAAGACTTTGAAGTAGCAGAGGTGTCCGTAACAACCGGAACCGCAATAGGTTGGTTTATGTGAAACGCGGACACCATCTTAGGAAGAAATTGCTGACGAGTCCTGAGTTCAGCTCTGTCCTCATGGAAAATTAGGTAGGGGCTCTTGTAAGACAACGCCTCCAACTACGACACACGTTTTGCTGAAGCTAAGGTCAACAGTGTGACGGTCTTCCACATAAGGTACTTTATGTCTACCTCCTGTAACGGTACAAACCAGTCCAATTGGAAGAACTGCAGCACCAAATTGAGATCCCAAGGTGCCGTGGGAGGCACAAAAGGAGGTTGGATGCGCAGAACACCTTTCAAGAACGTCTGGACCTCAGGAAGAGAAGCCAATTGTTTCTGAAAGAAATTAGACAAGGCCGAAATCTGGACTTTTATGCAGCCTAGACATAGGCCCACATCCACTCCCGACTGCAGAAAAAGTAGGAAACGTCCCAGATGTAATTCTACCGCTGAATACTGTCTGCTCTCACACCAAGAGACCTATTTCTTCCAAATACGGTGGTAATGTTTAGACGTTACTCCCTTCCTGGCTTGGATCATAGTTGGGATGACCTTGTCAGGAATCCCTCTTTTGGCTAGGATCAGCCGTTCAACTTCCATGCTATTTAACGTAGCCGCTGTAAGTTTTGATAGACGAATGGGCCCTGTGTGCAGACGATCCTCTCGAAGAGACAGAGGCCACGGATCTTCAATCAGCATCTCGAGAAGATCCGTATTCCAGACCCTTCTTGGCCAGTTCAGAGCAATGAGGATTGCTTGAACCTTTTCCCTTTTTATTCTTTTTTGAATTCTTGGGATCAGAGGAAGTGGAGGAAACACGTACAGCAAATGGTTGTCAGAGCGTCCACCGCCACTGCCTGAGGGTCTTTCAACCTTGAACAAAATCGCTTAAGCTTCTTGTTGAGTTGAGATGCCATCATGTCGATCTGTGGGTAATCCCACTGACACGCCAGCCACTGGAACACCTCTGGGTGGAGGCCCCATTCCCTCGGGTGCAGGTCGTGTCTGCTGAGGAAGTCTGCTTCCCAGTTGTCCACTCCCGGAATGAAGACTACCGACAAAGTCACACTTCAACCTTGACAAAGAACCCAGTAGAGTTTGAAACGCATTGGTACAGCGTAGGTGACCCCCGCAGCGTTTTACTGAGGGACTGAGTACCGGACACCAGTGGACCATTTCCCGGGAGGCCATTTAGAATTACATTACACCTGTTTTGACAGACTGGGGTGGGGGGGATCCTTGTGCGACACTGACAGACTGGGGTGGGGGGATCCCTGTGCGACACTGACAGACTGGGGTGGGGGGGATCCCTGTCCGACACTGACAGACTGGGGTGGGGGGGATCCCTGTCCGACACTGACAGACTGGGGTGGGGGGGATCCCTGTGCTACACTGACAGATTGGGGTGGGGGGATCCCTGTGCGACACTGACAGATTGGGGGTGGTGTGACACTGACAGATTGGGGGTGAGGGGGACACCTGTGTGACACTGACAGATTGGGGGTGGGGGGACCCCTGTGTGACACTGACAGATTGGGGGTGGGGGGACCCCTGTGTGACACTGACAGACTGGGGGTGGGGGGACCCCTGTGTGACACTGACAGATTGGGGGGACCCCTGTTGGTATATTGTGGGGGTGAGGGAGTCACCCCATTTAGTGCAATTACGGTATAGGCTGCTCTGCGCACCAGAAAGATTTTTATTTTTCCTATACTTGAGAACGCTGCCCAAGGTGGGTCCTGATTGGCCACAGATGCTGCAGGTTGACTGGGTGTATGGCACTCAGCACCTGACCCATCAGCTAAAACTTCTCCCTCAGGTAAATCCGTGGCGCCAGGTACTGCAGGGTGCAGAAGCGTATGCGGATTTCCCGCGCTGTGTGGCAGACATATATAAGGAATGTAGCCCTAGGGCATAACAGTACAATATAGCTAGACAAACACAATACCTGCAATAACCCCCTATGTTATGTGACAGTAAATGCAAGACACAGAACAGAGGATTTAAGCGGTATAAGGTGACTGGAAAACACAGGAAGAATACCAAATTGTATATTCTGTGAGACTGTGTGTGTGTGTGTATATGTGTATATATATATATATATATATATATATATAAGACCCCGATGCACCTAGCCCCTAAGGGTACAGACCACACAACAGCTACGGGCATACTCAGTCACATCATACCCTCCAACTGTACTTTTTTGGCAAGTACAGTACCTTTTTTTATGGTCTGTACGGTGTGTGCCTGAAGTCCGGTGCGCCTCCGCCGCAAGTACATGGGAACCAGGCCGCAGAAGTATGCAGCGCTGCTGGGGAGGTGAAGGAGCCGCAGCATAGAATGTCAGGCTGACATAAAAATGCTGCGGCCCTTGAAGTCTTAAAAAAAACTATTTTCAGGGCTGCCTAGAGCAGCCCCACCTGTTAGCTGCCTGCACTGCAGGCACCAACTTTAAAACTGAGCCCCGATGCCTGGAGGCGGAGTTATAGAGGAGGCAGTGCAATGCATCCTGGGAACAGTCAAAGCTTTAACCTGCTGGTGCCTCGGATCAAGAGCCAACTCTACACCCCGATGTTATTCCCTGTGGAATTGTGTACCCCGCTGCAGAAAGTGTGGAGAAGTTGCCCATGGCAACCAATCTGCTAAGTATAATTTTATAGAATGCACTTTATAAATGTTAACCTCAACACTGATTGGTTGCCATGGGCAACTTCTTCACTGGCTCATTTCACTCTTTGCATGAGTGTCCCGGTGTAAAGGGATAGTATGGTAAGCCTATACATTTATTACTATAGAAGGACCTGTGCCATACTTGCCTACCTGACCCTCTCCATGAGGGAGAAAATGCTCTGTTCCTGGACTTTCCTGGTAATGTATGATTGCCATCACCTGTGGTGAGATAGTTAATTGATAAGAAAGGTGTTTCACCACAGGTGATGGCAATCATACATTACCAGGAAAGTCCAGGAACAGAGCATTTTCTCCCTCATGGAGAGGGTCAGGTAGGCAGGTATTGGCTGCTGTGCCCCAACAGAATTCGCAGGACATTTCTTACTACATTGCTAGAACTACATTTCCTATCAGTCCTGTGACAGGCAGAGGCGGCGGGGCATGTCGGGAATTGTAGTTTGTTTACTATCTCCCGCTGAGCAGCCAATGGCAAGGGGCCATGTCGCCGCGCGCTGGTGACGACGCTACTAAGCCGGAAATATCTCTGGGCTCCTGTGATTGGCTGAGCTGTGGCTCTCTCTCATGATTGGTCCAGGTGGAAGAGCAGAGCCCTCGGATTGGCTGCCGGCTCTATTCGGGTGGCTCTAGGACAGGTTATGGTTTAGGCCGCGGCTGGAGCCAGGGGCTGTCAGTTGGGTTCGTTGCGGAGTCAGGTCCGCTGGAAAATGGGGGGCCGGGCACTGCGGACTCTGCTGGTTTTTGGCCTTTCCTGTGGGGTCATAGCGACTCTTATCGGATACGGAGCATCCCAGACCGTGACTGGTGAGTGAGAGGGGTCTGAGGGATTCCCGAAGACACTGACAGACTGGGGGGGATCCCTGTGCGACACTGACAGACTGGGTGGTGTTCCCTGTGCGACACTGACAGATTGGGGGTGTGGGGACCCCTGTGCGACACTGACAGATTGGGGGTGGGGGGACCCCTGTGCGACACTGACAGACTGGGGAAGATCCCTGTGCGACACTGACAGATTGGGGGTGGGGGGACCCCTGTGCGACACTGACAGACTGGGGGGGATCCCTGTGCGACACTGACAGACTGGGGTGGGGGGATCCCTGTGCGACACTGACAGACTGGGGTGGGGGGGATCCCTGTGCGACACTGACAGATTGGGGTGGGGGGGGGTATCCCTGTGTGACACTGACAGGCTGGGGTGGGGGGGATCCCTGTGCGACACTGACAGGCTGGGGTGGGGGGGATACCTGTGCGACACTGACAGGCTGGGGTGGGGGGGATCCCTGTGCGACACTGACAGGCTGGGGTGGATCCCTGTGCGACACTGACAGACTGGGGTGGGGGGGATCCCTGTGCGACACTGACAGATTGGGGATGGGGGGGACACCTGTGTGACACTGACAGATTGGGGGTGGGGGGACCCCTGTGTGACACTGACAGATTGGGGGTGGTGTGACACTGACAGATTGGGGTTGGGGGGGATCCCTGTGCGACACTGACAGACTGGAGTGGGGGGGGGGTCCCTGTGCGACACTGACAGACTGGGGTGGGGGGGATCCCTGTGTGACACTGACAGACTGGGGTGGGGGGGATCCCTGTGCGACACTGACAGACTGGGGTGGGGGGGATCCCTGTGCGACACTGACAGACTGGGGTGGGGGGATCCCTGTGCGACACTGACAGACTGGGGTGGGGGGGATCCCTGTGCGACACTGACAGACTGGGGTGGGGGGGATCCCTGTCCGACACTGACAGACTGGGGTGGGGGGGATCCCTGTCCGACACTGACAGACTGGGTTGGGGGGGATCCCTGTCCGACACTGACAGATTGGGGTGGGGGGGATCCCTGTGCTACACTGACAGATTGGGGTGGGGGGATCCCTGTGCGACACTGACAGATTGGGGGTGGTGTGACACTGACAGATTGGGGGTGAGGGGGACACCTGTGTGACACTGACAGATTGGGGGTGGGGGGACCCCTGTGTGACACTGACAGATTGGGGGTGGGGGGACCCCTGTGTGACACTGACAGATTGGGGGTGGGGGGACCCCTGTGTGACACTGACAGATTGGGGGGACCCCTGTGTGACACTGACAGATTGGGGGGACCCCTGTGTGACACTGACAGATTGGGGGTGGGGGACACACCTGTATGACACTGACAGATTGGGGGTGGTGTGACACTGACAGATTGGCGGTGGGTGGGACACCTGTGTGACACTGACAGATTGGGGGTGGTGTGACACTGACAGATTGGCGGTGGGGGGGACACCTGTGTGACACTGACAGATTGGAGGTGGGGGGGACACCTGTGTGACACTGACAGATTGGGGGTGGTGTGACACTGACAGATTGGGGGTGGGGGGGACCCCTGTGTGACACTGACAGATTGGGGGTGGGGGCGACCCCTGTGTGACACTGACAGATTGGGGGTGGGGGGGACCCCTGTGTGACACTGACAGATTGGGGGTGTGGGGGGGGGGGGGACGCCTGTGTGACACTGACAGATTGGGGGATCACTGTGGGATACTGCCTGACGGCGGGGTCAGTGTGTGATATTTGATGATGAGGATGAAGGTTATTTTGGATACTGCCTGACAGGGCGGTCAGTGTGTGATATTGGGTGATGAGGATGAAGGTTATGTGGGATTCTAGCTGACGGCGGGGTCAGTGTGTGATATTTGATGACGAGGATGAAGGCTATGTGGGATACTAGCTTATGGTGACTGACTGGATCTTTCTTATTTGCTTTTGTTTTCCAGATAATGAAGATGAAGGTGACACTGAAGACATCCCGGTGAGTTTTCTTCAGTGTTCAACGCACAATAAACATTGTGTGGATCATTGGATTTACCATAATTAGGTCGACAGGCAACATGTCAATCCTATATTGTCGACACAAGTTTTTTTTCCGGTGGGGGTGGGGGGCGGCATTTACCATTTTAAACCACATGTGACCCCAGCTAGTGTACAGCGCCCTCTTGCGTGGCGAGAGAAGGTGCCTTGTGTGCTTGGCACAGGTTACTATTGGCACTTGTAGTCCACATGGATAGTAAATGATGACAATAGTTGAAAAAAATTCACCGCTCGGCACACTGCCGCAATCTCGGCACCAGCGTTGTCTGCCTGTTCCGGCTGCATGACTTATGCACCGTTTAACTAGAATACAAGGGTGTAAATGATCCCGGCCAGCCAACGGCATCCTACTTACTCTGTGGTGTTGTTGTTGTTAGGAGATTCCAGTACCTGACCCAGAGACGGAGTCTGCGTACCCCACTGGAGACCAACCAAAGTCCGAGTCCTTACATGTGCCCGATTCTGTGGAGCAGGAGAACGAGAAGTCCGCATGGTGGGCTGAGAGTGAGGTCCCGCAGGACAATACTGAGACTGATGTAGGGGCAGCAGAGCGTTCTTGGTCCTCGGAGTCTGTAAATCCAGACCTGGAGACACCACAGGCTGAATCTGACACAACCTCTGAGACCACACAGACTGTCACTTTCCTGGACATCACCGACGGTCTGGAGGAGGAAGGGGGGTCCGAGAGCTTGTCTCTGGATATGGGCTCTTGGCAGGAAGATACAACGGATCAGGAGAAGAGAGAGGCGGATAAAGCAGAGCTCCAGAAAACAGGTAATTGATATATACATGTCGGTGCAGGGTTATGAGCACACGTTCCACCATCCTGATATTGGAGCTCACTTGTGATAGTTTTAGTCTCTCCCATAGGTATGATGTCAGTAACCTGTCCAAGTGCTCCATATCATTGCTAAACCGGCATTATTTCCTAATGGGGCTGCTCTGAAGTGACTGAGTGTCAGTGGTAATTTATCAAGAGCTCTATATTGTAAGAACAATAATAACTTTCTACGGCTCAAAGCAGCTAATTTACTCTAATTTGTGCACTACCCTGAGGAAAGCTGAGGCTCGTGCTGTATGCGTCACACTGAGGAAAGCTGAGGATCGTGCTGTATGCGTCACACTGAGGAAAGCTGAGGATCGTGCTGTATGCGTCACACTGAGGAAAGCTGATGCAGGACGTGCTGTGTGCGTCACACTGAGGAAAGCTGAGGCTCGTGCTGTATGCGTCAAACTCAGGAAAGCTGAGGATCGTGCTGTATGCGTCACACTGAGGAAAGCTGAGGATCGTGCTGTATGCGTCACACTGAGGAAAGCTGATGCAGGACGTGCTGTGTGCGTCACACTGGGGAAAGCTGATGCGGGACGTGCTGTGTGCGTCACACTGGGGAAAGCTGATGCGGGATGTGCTGTATGCGTCACACTGGGGAAAGCTGATGCGGGACGTGCTGTATGCGTCGCTCTGGGTAAAGCTGATGCGGGACGTGCTGTATGCGTCGCACTGGGGAAAGCTGATGCGGAACGTGCTGTATGCGTTGCACTGGGGAAAGCTGATGCGGAACGTGCTGTATGCTTTGCACTGGGGAAAGCTGATGCGGAACGTGCTGTATGCGTTGCACTGGGGAAAGGTGATGCGGAACGTGCTGTATGCTTCACACTGGGGAAAGCTGATGCGGGATGTGCTGTATGCGTCGCACTGGGGAAAGCTGTTATAGGATACAGGACGTGCTGTATGCGTCACACTGGGGAAAGGTGATACGGGACGTGCTGTATGCGTCGCACTGGGGAAAGCTGTTACAGGATGCGGGACGTGCTGTATGCGTCACACTGGGGAAAGCTGATGCGGGACGTGCTGTATGTGTCACACTGGGGAAAGCTGGTGCTGGATGTGTCACACTGGGGAAAGCTGTTACAGGATACGGGAGGTGCTGTATGTGTCACACTGGGGAAAGCTGGTGCTGGATGTGTCACACTGGGGAAAGCTGTTACAGGATACGGGATGTGCTGTATGTGTCACACTGGGGAAAGCTGGTGCTGGATGTGTCACACTGAGGAAAGCTGTTACAGGATATGGGACGTGCTGTATGTGTCACACTGGGGAAAGCTGGTGCTGGATGTGCTGTATGTGTCACACTGAGGAAAGCTGTTACAGGATACGGGACGTGCTGTATGTGTCACACTGGGGAAAGCTGGTGCTGGATGTGCTGTATGTGTCACACTGGGGAAAGCTGTTACAGGATATGGGACGTGCTGTATGCGTCACATTGGGGAAAGCTGTTACAGGATGCGGGACGTGCTGTATGCGTCACACTGGGGAAAGCTGATGCGGGACGTGCTGTATGTGTCACACTGGGGAAAGCTGGTGCTGGATGTGTCACACTGGGGAAAGCTGTTACAGGATACGGGAGGTGCTGGATGTGTCACACTGGGGAAAGCTGGTGCTGGATGTGTCACACTGGGGAAAGCTGTTACAGGATACGGGACGTGCTGTATGTGTCACACTGGGGAAAGCTGGTGCTGGATGTGCTGTATGTGTCACACTGGGGAAAGCTGTTACAGGATACGGGACGTGCTGTATGTCACACTGGGGAAAGCTGGTGCTGGATGTGTCACACTGGGGAAAGCTGTTACAGGATACGGGAGGTGCTGGATGTGTCACACTGGGGAAAGCTGGTGCTGGATGTGTCACACTGGGGAAAGCTGTTACAGGATACGGGACGTGCTGTATGTGTCACACTGGGGAAAGCTGGTGCTGGATGTGCTGTATGTGTCACACTGGGGAAAGCTGTTACAGGATACGGGACGTGCTGTATGTGTCACACTGGGGAAAGCTGGTGCTGGATGTGTCACACTGAGAAAAGCTGTTACAGGATATGGGACGTGCTGTATGTGTCACATTGGGGAAAGCTGGTGCTGGATGTGCTGTATTTGTCACACTGGGGAAAGCTGTTACAGGATACGGGACGTGCTGTATGCGTCACACTGGGGAAAGCTGTTACAGGATACGGGACGTGCTGTATGCGTCACATTGGGGAAAGCTGTTACAGGATGCGGGACGTGCTGTATGCGTCACACTGGGGAAAGCAGATGCGGGACGTGCTGGATGTGTCACACTGGGGAAAGCTGGTGCTGGATGTGTCACACTGGGGAAAGCTGTTACAGGATACGGGACGTGCTGGATGTGTCACACTGGGGAAAGCTGGTGCTGGATGTGTCACACTGGGGAAAGCTGTTACAGGATACGGGACGTGCTGTATGTGTCACACTGGGGAAAGCAGATGCGGGACGTGCTGGATGTGTCACACTGGGGAAAGCTGGTGCTGGATGTGTCACACTGGGGAAAGCTGTTACAGGATACGGGACGTGCTGGATGTGTCACACTGGGGAAAGCTGGTGCTGGATGTGTCACACTGGGGAAAGCTGTTACAGGATACGGGACGTGCTGTATGTGTCACACTGGGGAAAGCTGGTGCTGGATGTGCTGTATGTGTCACACTGGGGAAAGCTGTTACAGGATACGGGACGTGCTGTATGTGTCACATTGGGGAAAGCTGGTGCTGGATGTGCTGTATTTGTCACACTGAGGAAAGCTGTTACAGGATACGGAACGTGCTGTATGCGTCACACTGGGGAAAGCTGATGCGGGACGTGCTGTATGTGTCACACTGGGGAAAGCTGGTGCTGGATGTGTCACACTGGGGAAAGCTGTTACAGGATACGGGACGTGCTGGATGTGTCACACTGGGGAAAGCTGGTGCTGGATGTGTCACACTGGGGAAAGCTGTTACAGGATACGGGACGTGCTGTATGTGTCACACTGGGGAAAGCTGGTGCTGGATGTGCTGTATGTGTCACACTGGGGAAAGCTGTTACAGGATACGGGACGTGCTGTATGTGTCACATTGGGGAAAGCTGGTGCTGGATGTGCTGTATTTGTCACACTGAGGAAAGCTGTTACAGGATACGGAACGTGCTGTATGCGTCACACTGGGGAAAGCTGATGCGGGACGTGCTGTATGTGTCACACTGGGGAAAGCTGGTGCTGGATGTGCTGTATGTGTCACACTGGGGAAAGCTGTTACAGGATACGGGACGTGCTGTATGTGTCACATTGGGGAAAGCTGGTGCTGGATGTGCTGTATTTGTCACACTGAGGAAAGCTGTTACAGGATACGGAACGTGCTGTATGCGTCACACTGGGGAAAGCTGATGCGGGACGTGCTGTATGTGTCACACTGGGGAAAGCTGGTGCTGGATGTGTCACACTGGGGAAAGCTGTTACAGGATACGGGAGGTGCTGTTTGTGTCACACTGGGGAAAGCTGATGCGGGACGTGTTGTATGCACTACACTGAGGAAAGCTGGTGCTTGATGTGCTGTATGTTTCACACTGGGGAAAGCTGTTACAGGATACGGGACGTGCTGTATGCACTACACTGAGGAAAGCTGGTGCTGTATGTGTCACACTGGGGAAAGCTGTTACAGGATACAGGACGTGCTGTATGTTTCGCACTGGGGAATGCTGATGCTGAACGTGCTGTGTGCGTTGCACTGATGAAAGCTGATGCTGAACGTGTCACACTGGTGAAAGCTGCTGATATAGTGTATACTGCCAGGTGCAAACAGCTGTGTCCTCATGCATCTTGCCTCAATACTCTGCACTGCAAGATTCCTGGCATGTGTGAGCCAGCAGTTCCTGTGCAGCTCTGCCAACATCAGGCCATATTTTGTTGTTGCCTAAAATGCTTCTTATTTGCATAGCAATGTGAATAAGACGCACAAGTGTACTCTGCTGATTAAAATGATATGCGGCCTATATTCCGTGCATGACCACAAAATGTTACGTTGCTGTGTTTTCCTGTAAAACACTGTAATGTGGCATTACATATGCAGATACAGCCGCAGTTGCACACAGATTAAAGGCATTACATAATTTTACTCCGCATAAGCTGCTTGTGCATCTTATTCACATTGCTATGTGAGTAAGCTGCATTTTCATTGGAAAAATGCACAAAAAGACACCCGTCGTCGGTAAACTTGCTCACAAGTAGGCGCAACTAGAAGGATTGTTTAACGTGACTGCAGCGAAGGATACAGGAGGTCAGATCTGTGCATCACTGTATTAGTTATTCCATTATGTTTTCCTCTCTGTACCACCCTGTACGTACATCACTGTATACATTGTGTCCTTTTATACAGCCATCATTGCTATACGTCACTTTTTATTACTTTAATTCCATGTATATAGGTCTAGCGCATCATACCTCTCTTCGGCCATTGTCCTAAACTAACCATATAAGCCAGAAACACTATTTTAACCACTTGCCTGGCATGATCGTATCCGATGTGACCACACCAGCAAGTGCTTTATCTGACCTGATCGCACAGGATGTGACCAGTCAGATACACAGTGTTTGCAACTGCAGGGAAGAGAAACTTCCCTCCGCTGCTGCTGTCAGAGGGACCCTCCCCAAGTGTTTGCCGAGCTGCCGATCACTGCTGATTCGTCAGCCTGGCAGGACCCCCAACTCGGCAGTTGCAGACAATAGTAGCTGCTGGGGTACTGTAGTAATCGAAGGCGGTGGGGGACAGCATGGCAGCTAGATGGGGGATGGCAGCTAGACTGTGTGGGGGCAGGATGGCAGCTAGATACAGCTATGGCGGTGAGAGGAAGCGGCTCCAGATTGATTTGTTTTTGCCAGTGTTAATTTTTAATTTTTGCAGATTTTATTCTTTACCAAACTTTTTTATTTAAAATGAATCTGACGAACATGGTGCGTTTACCTGCATCCAGCCCGGGGAAAGGTGGCGGCTTTGTCTGCCCCCCCCCCCCCCCCCCTGCCACCGCTCTCTGTTGTATTATCTTACACAGTCTGAGAAACCCCATTCTAAGGACGCCCCTTTTACTGATGCCTCCTGCTTTAGGACGCCCGCCCACCAGTGTAACTGAAATGTGCTTTACTTGCATATTGCAATTAATCTGAACCTTGCCTGCAGCGTTTCCATACACCTCTGTGTTGTAGTATGGGTTTCAGAGCACTATATGTTACAGAACCTAAAACCGTCCATGGATGCCAAATGAAATGTCCTTTGTGTGTTGTGTTTTATTTTTTTGTTATTGTTAATCCAGTCTCTGACCGGTTGACATGAAAAGACGATTCTGTAGACTGTAAGTCCGCGAGCAGGGCCCTCTTACCTCTGTGCGTTACCCAGTCTCATTTTATTACTGTTCTTTTAATGTTTTGTTCCTAATTGTGCAGCACAACGGAAGTAAATGGTAATAATTTTATGTTTGCCGAGTAGGGATTTAGAGGCTTTTATAGCTCTTCAGACTATCCAAATATAAAGGTGGTGGCTGGAAGAGTTAATCTAGTGGTTAGACCAGCCTTGGCAGTAACATCCGGTACCTGCAGAAAGTAACTCATTGTCTGCATTGCTGCACATAACATTTGAATTGTCGTTCCCCCCCCCCCCCCCCCCCCCTCTTTGTCTGGGATAAGCTGGTAATCACACAGCCAGAGTACTGCGGTCGGCTCAGACTGCACTATAATGCCTCCACTACCCCTGGCCGGCCATGCAGGCATCACCGTACTGCCAGAAGAAACTGCGCAGATCACCCTATCACAAGGATTCCGGACAGACTCGTTGAGGCAGTGCAATCACTGTACTTTACACACTGCCAGGAGTAACGTGTATCCAGGGTTTCATCATCCAGGTGTCTGTGTGAAAGCGCCATCTGCCTGGCTGTGTGCGATTGCCCCCAGGCTCAGGGGAGTTTTGCCTTTTCCTTCCTCTTTATTGGACCACGACATTGTTTCACATTAACCCTTGTGCGTCTGTGGTCAGAAAGTGAACTGAAACCCACTCCTGTTGCAGCCAGGTGTGCGAAGCCGTGCTAGTGGAGGAGAGATGTGCCACTTCTGTTACTGATAACAAACGGAACCTTTGTACTTTATATCCTACATCACACGACCGGCTGCATCAGAAAATGCAGGTAGATTGGGAGCAGTGAGATTTAGGGTTCTGCATAACAAGTGCACTGATGGTTTTGAAGTCACCCGGTTTTATGTCATGTATATTATGTTTATTTCATTATGTTCTGCCCCAATTCCCAACCCTTACCAGCTAGTTTGTGCCATTGAAGACCTGGGGGTAAATTTACTAAGATGGGAGTTCTATTTAACATGGAATGTTGCCCATAGCAACCAATCAGATTCCATGTTTTATCTTCTAGAAGGTGCTAAATAAATGAGAAGTAGAATCTGATTGGTTGCTATGGGCAACATCCCATCTTGAATAGAACTCCCATCTTAGTAAATTTACCCCCTGGTGCTTCCTGATGACATGGTGATCTGATTACTCCAAACATCCTAACGTGGGCAGCCACTGATAGCACACCAATAGTGTGTGTGTATATAAACAATATCAGCACCTATGCAGTCTGTCTTGTCCGGCTTTCCCCACACGTGGCCAGGTTGTCTGCAGCAAACAGCTGGCATCCGCATATGCATCTTACCACACAAGACACGTCACAGCCTAGATTTGGCAGCATGTTCTACATATGGAAAGAGGATAGTAAAGGATGGAGCTGTTACACTGATTCCCCTGTCAGAGATAAAGTAAAGCAGACTTGGTTGCCTCTGAGTTATACGCCTCCGCTAGCGTTGTGTTCGGTGTTATGTGACCCTTTCAGGTGTCAGATGTTCGCTACTGGAGTTCCCTGCGTTACCCCATCCAGGGCAACAAGCTGCGTCCCAGGCAGATGTGCATGCAAGAAGCCACAAAGCAAAATGTAAAACTTGATTCATTGTCAGAAATGCGCCTGGGGATGTCCCCAAGTTCCTGAGTGATAACTGCTATACGCTCTCTCCCCCCTGGCGAGGGCGCTCTCTCTCAGTCCATGGTACTGAGTACAATGCAGCGTTGTGCCAATATAACTTTGCACCTTTTGTAGTTTGGTTGCTCTGATTGTGTTGCTGCTTTATGTACAGCTGTTGTGTTTCTCTCCTGTCCTGGCAGTCATCGGCGGCACCTCTGACGGGGAACCCTGCCACTTCCCCTTCCTGTTCATGGAGAGAGAATACGCAGAGTGCACTTCTGACGGGCGAGAGGATGGCAGGCTGTGGTGCGCAACCACTTATGACTACAAGAGCGACCTGAAGTGGGGTTTCTGTGAAAGTGAGTACTCCCAGGAAATGGAGCTTTAGATACAAACTCTGTGTCATAGGATTTGGCGTCAGTATGTTAATATAGTATAGGATACTGGCTGCTAAGGGATCCATACATTGGTCCTCATTCCGAGTTGATCACACGTAGCAACTTTTTGCTGTTCATGAGATCAACTAGACGCCGGCTATGGGGGAGTGTATTTCTGCATAGCAGGGCTGCGATCGCTTGTGCAGCCCTGCTGTGCTAAAAAAGTTTCCTGCAAAACAAGACCAGGGTCAGTCCTACTTACCCCGTGCGACGGATCCAGCGACGAAGGTCCCCCCTGGATTGACATCAGACATCCGCCCTCCAAATGCCTGGACACGCCTGCGTTCGTATCTCCACGCCCGTAAAACAGTGAGTAGATGCCCTG
The DNA here is from genome assembly GCF_028390025.1 of Pseudophryne corroboree. Classification (NCBI taxonomy): domain Eukaryota; kingdom Metazoa; phylum Chordata; class Amphibia; order Anura; family Myobatrachidae; genus Pseudophryne; species Pseudophryne corroboree. The sequence continues at coordinate 158,588,213 of NC_086455.1, read as the reverse complement.
GAACGCCTCCACGCTGTCACTCCTCTTGCGATCGCACTAGCGATCACTTTCTTCTTTGTTCTGTCCGCTGGCCGTGACAGCCGTTGCCGGGCAACGACGCGCGTGCGCATTGCGGCCGCGCATGCGCAGTTCTGACCCGTTTGCACCGCAGCGAGGAACCGCTGCGTGCGAACTGGTCGGAATGACCCCATTATACGGCATTACAGTTGTGTAGCCGTCTGCCTGGCTCTGTAATTGTGCACAGGTTACATACGTGATGCCACCTGTAACCAGCTTTCCCCAGACCTCACCCCCTGTTGTAGTCCCTAATGATTCTGCAGTGTATTATGGGCAGCCGTGGCTGGCGTATGGTTTTAAGGCTCTATGTTTGTTTTCTCGCCCCTGCAGCGGAAGAACAGGCCGCTAAAAGGCGACAGATGCAGGACGCCGAGGACCTTTACCAGTTGGGGATGAAAATACTGAACGAGAGCACAAAGAGATCTCAGAAGAAAGAGTATGTTGTGTGTCCGTCCTGAGACCTTTCCGTGTCCCTCCATCCTGGGACTAGTCGGCACCCGTTGTGTACAGGCTGATCCGTGTCTCCGTGTCTGCGTGTTGGGAAACGCGTGGTTGCCAGGACACTAACATTGATGGGTGTTCTCTTTCTCATAGGGCTTTCCAGTATTTCCTGAAAGCCTCTGACTTGAACCATGGAAAAGCGATGGAGAAGGTGGCTTATGCGTTACTGTTTGGGGACCCTCTGAAACAGAATATCCCTGACGCCAAGGATCTCCTAGAGAAACTGACTGAGCAGGGATCACCTAGAGGGCAAACGGTATGATGCAGTGCACCAGCTGCTGATACGTAGCAGGGATAGCCGCCTCGTTCTGTCCCAGGACAGCGGACAGTGCTCAGGGTTTTCTTATCTGTTACAGGTTGAGTATCCCATATCCAAATATTCCGAAATACGGAATTTTTTGAGTGAGACAATGAAACCTTTTGTTTTCTGATGGCTCAATGTACACAAACTTTGTTTAATACACAGTTATTAAAAATATTGTATTAAATGACCTTCAGGCCGTGTGTATAAGGTGTATATGAAACATAAATTAATTCTGTGCTTAGACTTGGCTCCCATCGCCATGATATCTCATTATGGTATGCAATTATTCCAAAATATGGAAAAATCCGATATCAAAAATACTTCTGGTCCCAAGAATTTTGGATAAGGGATACTCAACCTGTACCTAATTATTTAGGTTAAATATACATACATACATACATACTAGGTTCTACCTTTAAACCCTCCAGATGTTCCAGCGGAAGACAGAAATCCATACAGGCTAATATGCGCGGTGCTCTTAGCCACTCCAATAAGCTCCGTACATTCTATTGTGTTACATGTACGTGAGGTGGTGTGGAATAACCATTCTTATGAGACGGCAAATGGTAATCCTTGTTGGTAATGCCGATCAGTTACCCAGTACTACTTCCTATGTCCAGGTTGCTGAATGCAGTTCTCAGTATCTGTATACTCTGTCCACAGCTGACAACTCTTATATTATTTCTCAGTATCTAGCCCCAAAACTACTGACCTCTGGGAATTCCAGGGATAAATTCTGCCACTACCACATCCACCTCTGACATAATCCTATACCTGAGTATTAAAATCCCCCTAAGACAGGAATCAGGGTGCGGAGGGGACAGAGCCCCTATAGCTGAGTATTAAAATCCCTGTAAGACTGGAATAAGGGTGCGGAGGGGACTGAGATGCCTACTGCTGTTCTGCAGCTGGTGACTGTGAAGGCTGGAGTGGTATAATGGGTATTGTAAGCAAAGCTGCCTCTATAGAGAGGGTGGGGAAGGAGACGGAACCCTGTGTTACGGTATATCATTTGCAGTTATGCCATAGTTGGATGTAATGACCCCGTGTCCTCTACCCGCAGGCTCTGGGATTCCTGTATGCATCTGGTCTAGGCGTGAATTCCAGTCAAGCAAAGGTAACCTATGCACCCATTTGTCTGTGTACTTATATAGACTGTATAAGTAGGTAATTCTGGAATATTCATTTCTCCAGGCCCTGGTGTATTACACGTTTGGCGCGCTGGGAGGGAATCTGATTGCGCACATGGTTCTGGTAAGTCTTCCTTGTCTCTTCTAGAGCTGATCCCATGATTCTTCTTCTCCTTTCTCCTTGTAGCACTACTAATTACGGGATCAGTACGTAATCCCGCTGGACGGGATCCCGGCGGTCGAAATACCGACGCCGGAATCCCGACCACACAATCCTGACAGGGGTGGCGAGCGGAACGCAGCCCCTTGCGGGCTCGCTTCTCTCGCCACGCTGCCTCGCTACGCTCGGCACACTATTATATTCTCCCTCTATGGGTGTCGTGGACACCCACGGAAGGAGAATGTCGGGATTGTGCCGGTCGGGATTCCGTCGTCGGTATTTCGACCGCTGGGATTCCGTCTGGCGGGATCTTGACCGCATCCCCTAATTACGCATTGCTGTACAGACGTTATGTGTGTCACTTGTCAGCCACTTGCAGCTTACAATCTAATTTCCATTAGGCGCACAAACTGGGCAACACTCTAGGGTGCATTTATAGGGCCTAATTCAGACCTAATCGCAAAAGCAAAATCTTTCTCTAGTGCAGGCCTGGCCAACCTGCGGCTCTCCAGCTGTTGTAAGACTACACATCCCAGCATGCTCTGCCACAGTCTTGGCATTTCCCAATAGCAAAAGTGTAGACAGGCATGCTGGGACTGGTAGTTTCACAACAGCTGGAGAGCCACAGGTTGGCCAGGCCTGCTCTAGTGGGCAGAACCATGTGCAGTGCAGGTGGGGCAGATGTAACATGTGCAGAGAGAGTTAGATTTGGGTGGGTTATATTGTTTCTGTGCAGGGTAAATACTGGGTGCTTTATTTTTACACTGCAATTTAGATTTCAGTTTTAACACACCCCACCCAAATCTAACTCTCTCTGCACATGTTACATCTGCCCCCCCTGCAGTGCACATGGTTTTGCCCATTAGAGAAAAAAATTTGCTGTTGCTAGCAGGTCTGAATTAGGCCCATAGTCATTAGCCAGTTAAGCTAGCAGTGTGGTTTTGGAGTGTGGGCAAAAGTCAGAGCATGTGTCAGAACATAAAAACTCCACACATCAAGACCGTGGTGACAGATCAAACCCATCAATGATAACCATTTTATTATAATTTAAACTCCATGGGGTCATTCCGAGTTGATCGCTCGCTAGCTATGTTTTGCAGCGCTGCGAGCAGATAGTCGCCGCCTATGGGGGAGTGTATTTTCGCTTTACAAGTGTGCGATCGCATGTGCAGCCGAGCGGTACTAAAAAGTTTTTTGCAGTTTCTGAGTAGCTCAGAACTTACTCAGCCGCTGCGATCACTTCAGCCTGTTCTTGCCTGGAATTGACGTCAGACACCCGCCCTGCAAACGCTTGGACACGCCTGCGTTTTTCCAACCACTCCCAGATAACTGTCAGTTGATACCCACAAACGCCCTCTTCCTGTCAATCTTCTTGCGATCGGCTGTGTGAATGGGTTCTTTGTAAAATCCATCGCTCAGCAACGATCCGCATTGTACCCGTACGGCGCGCGTGCACATTGCGGTGCATGCGCAGTTCTGACCTGATCGCAGCGAAAAAGCCTAGGGTGCGATCAGGTCGGAATGACCCCCACGTCTGGGATACATAATGTGGCCCCAACTCATCTCTCACCGTAACTCGTGGTTTAATAAAAGTTTTATAGTTTAGATCTTCATACTGTTTACCTGCAATTAGTAATGGATGTTTTGTTCTGTTTATATATTTCATCCAGTTTTATGAGATCAATGTCACTCCCGCCTGCATGTCTGTAATTAATTATGATTCCACCCATTCTGTGCTGGCCCCACCCGTGCGCCCTGAGTGCTGGCCCCACCCGTGCGCCCTGAGTGCTGGCCCCACCCGTGCGCCCTGAGTGCTGGCCCCACCCATGCGCCCTGAGTGCTGGCCCCACCCGTGCGCCCTGAGTGCCGGCGTACAATACAGTTCCTGTGGTCTCTTCTTTCTATTCTTACAGGGTTATCGCTACTGGGCTGGGATCGGTGTTCTACAAAGCTGTGAATCTGCCCTCACACATTACCGCTTGGTGGCAAATCATGGTAATATTGTATGTATGTATGTATGTATGTATGTATGTATGTGCTACATTTGCTCCATTAACCTATCAGCCAGTTGCAAACACAGGCCCTCGCTGGCTACAGGTCATCACCTTTTTAAAAGTTCTTTTGTTTGTATTTTTTCCATCCGCTAGAATTTGCTGGGCTTGTATTATGTCACAGCAGTGTAAGCCACAGGCTGCGGGCTGTAGTCTGTAACGCCTGCAGTTCCTGCCATTGTCTTGTGTCTCTGCCTTTTGTAACGCGACGGTTTCCGTCTCTTGCTTTCTCTCTACTACACGCAGTGGCAAGTGACATCTCGCTCACAGGCGGCACGGTGGTGCAGAGGATTCGCCTGGCGGATGAGGTGGAAAACCCCGGCATGGCTAGCGGAATGCTGGAGGAAGATTTGATCCAGTATTACCAATTTCTGGCTGAGAAGGGAGATGTCCAAGCTCAGGTTGGATTATAAGGAGACTTATTTGACCTTTTAGTCTGACGCGCTGCTGTAAGAGTGTTGTCACATGGGGTAATAGTAACGTCTAGGGGAGGCAGCTGCTCAGTGTATCGGCAGGAACCCTTATGCTTGTCCGCAGCTGATCGTTTGTGTGATGGATGCAGTAGAGATCCATGAAGCTCCGTTATGCCTGCAACTATATAACCGCTGTCCAAGCAGATACCGGCTTTACGTGGCACGCTGCGGGCAAACTTCATTACTTCTGTTGCCCTCCGATCAGTCTCGCTAAATGCGCCCGCTCCTCCAAGCACTGATAACCAGCAATCCGCGGCCAGTTATTAATGTGATCTTCTCCCCGCAGGTAGGACTGGGGCAGCTACACCTACACGGGGGACGTGGAGTGGAGCAAAATCACCAGGTAGGGTGAGAAACTTCATTGCATTTTGTGTGAATAGAATGGGGCTGTCCCCGTGTTATAATCAGTGTTTGGTGTAGAGTAATGGAAGTTGATTTGAAATCGTGCTATAACCCATAGCAACCTACAAGGTGTTCATTTCTTTCTGTATACTGCTGGAGTGCATGCCCATCCCTGTACCAGGGATGGGCATCCACTCCAGGGATGGGCTATGGTTGGCTGCACTCCTTGTCCAGGGATAGGCTATGATTGGCTGCACTTCTTGTCCAGGGATGGGCTATGGTTGGCTGCACTCCTTGTCCAGGGATGGGCTATGGTTGGCTGCACTCCTTGTCCAGGGATGGGCTATGGTTGGTTGCACTCCTTGTCCAGAGATGGGCTATGGTTGGCTGCACTCCTTGTCCAGGGATGGGCTATGGTTGGCTGCACTCCTTGTCCAGGGATGGGCTATGGTTGGCTGCACTCCTTGTCCAGGGATGGGCTATGGTTGGCTGCACTCCTTGTCCAGGGATGGGCTATGATTGGCTGCACTCCTTGTCCAGGGATGGGCTATGGTTGGCTGCACGCCTTGTCCAGGGATGGGCTATGGTTGGCTGCACTCCTTGTCCAGGGATGGGCTATGATTGGCTGCACTCCTTGTCCAGGGATGGGCTATGGTTGGCTGCACTCCTTGTCCAGGGATGGGCTATGATTGGCTGCACTCCTTGTCCAGGGATGGGCTATGGTTGGCTGCACTCCTTGTCCAGGGACGGGCTATGGTTGGCTGCACTCCTTGTTCAGGGACGGGCTATGGTTGGTTGCACTCCTTGTCCAGGGACGGGCTATGGTTGGTTGCACTCCTTGTCCAGAGATGGGCTATGATTGGCTGCACTCCTTGTCCAGGGATGGGCTATGGTTGCTGCACTCCTTGTCCAGGGATGGGCTATGGTTGGCTGCACTCCTTGTCCAGGGATGGGCTATGGTTGGCTGCACTCCTTGTCCAGGGATGGGCTATGGTTGGCTGCACTCCTTGTCCAGGGATGGGCTATGGTTGGCTGCACTCCTTGTCCAGGGATGGGCTATGGTTGGCTGCACTCCTTGTCCAGGGATGGGCTATGGTTGGCTGCACTCCTTGTCCAGGGATGGGCTATGGTTGGCTGCACTCCTTGTCCAGGGATGGGCTATGGTTGGCTGCACTCCTTGTCCAGGGATGGGCTATGATTGGCTGCACTACTTGTCCAGGGATGGGCTATGGTTGGCTGCACTACTTGTCCAGGGATGGGCTATGGTTGGCTGCACTCCTTGTCCAGGGATGGGCTATGGTTGGCTGCACTCCTTGTCCAGGGATGGGCTATGATTGGCTGCACTCCTTGTCCAGGGATGGGCTATGGTTGGCTGCACTCCTTGTCCAGGGATGGGCTATGGTTGGCTGCACTCCTTGTCCAGGGATGGGCTATGGTTGGCTGCACTCCTTGTCCAGGGACGGGCTATGGTTGGCTGCACTCCTTGTTCAGGGACGGGCTATGGTTGGTTGCACTCCTTGTCCAGGGATGGGCTATGATTGGCTGCACTCCTTGTCCTGTTTTCCAGCTTTTAGAAATGTAGTTTATTTGTTTAATGTGCAGCTATTTTTTCCCACCAGAGAGCTTTCGAATACTTCAATCAAGCGGCCAATGCTGGGAACTCTCACGCCATGGCGTTCCTGGGAAAGGTACGGTTCTTTTCTAAGTATGTAACGCAGCCATTCCCAGGAAAATGTGAGGGTAACCGTGGGAAGTGAGCCAAATGTCTGCACCCAGCAGCATGCATCATCCGTCTCTTACCGCAAGTGTACTCATCGTTACCAGAGCTTACCCTACTACACTCACTGATCTCCAGTCTCCAGCCTTATGTTTAAACGCTGACTGTTTCCCGATAGATTGTAAGCTCTCATGGACAGCTCCTCCCTGCCTTGTGTTTTCACCTCTATATTTATGTCATGTGCGCTGCATTATATATCGCTTTGCAGATCAGCGATCACATTACTGATCAGTGACGACACTAATAGTCGTAATAATTGTCTAAAAGGGATGTAGTTATGTGACCGCCGGTCACATGACCACCTCCTACATCCCGCACCCTCACAATCCCAACAGTCGGCATGCCGACCAACAGGGACTATTCCCACTTGTGGGTGTCCACTGCCAGGATGCCGGCGTCGGTATGCGGTCACGCGATACACATCCGTCTAAAAGCCTTTGCGATATACTATATATTATATATAGATAACCTATTTTATACAAAACGCAGATATGAGGCTGATGGGCAGCAGTTACTGTATATAAGGGTCTCGCATTGTCCCCCTCCCCCGTGTATACATAACACAGATATAAGGCTGATAGGCAGCAGTTCCTGTGTATAAGGGTCTCGCATTGTCCCCCTCCCCTGTGTATACACAACGCAGATATGAGGCTGATAGGCAGCAGTTCCTGTATATAAGGGTCTCGCATTGTCCCCCCTCCCCTGTGTATACATAACGCAGATATGAGGCTGATAGGCAGCAGTTCCTGTATATAAGGGTCTCGCATAGTCCCCCCTCCCCTTTGTATACATAACGCAGACGTCAGGTTGTTAGGCAGCAGTTCCTGTATATAAGGGTCTCGATTGTCCCCCCTCCCCTGTGTATACACAACGCAGATATGAGGCTGATAGGCAGCAGTTCCTGTATATAAGGGTCTCGATTGTCCCCCCTCCCCTGTGTATACATAACGCAGACGTCAGGTTGTTAGGCAGCAGTTCCTGTGTATAAGGGTCTCGATTGTCCCCCTCCCCCCATGTATACATACCACAGATATAAGGCTGATAGGCAGCAGTTCCTGTGTATAAGGGTCTCGCACTGTCCCTCTTCCCTGTGTATACATAACGCAGACGTCAGGTTGTTAGGCAGCAGTTCCTGTATATAAGGGTCTCACATTGTCCCCCTCCCCCCATGTATACATACCGCAGATATGAGGCTGATAGGCAGCAGTTCCTGTATATAAGGGTCTCTCATTGTCTCCCCCCCCCATGTATACATAACACAGATATGAGGTTGTTAGGCAGCAGTTCCTGTGTATAAGGGTCTCGCACTGTCCCTCTTCCCTGTGTATACATAACGCAGACGTCAGGTTGTTAGGCAGCAGTTCCTGTATATAAGGGTCTCACATTGTCCCCCTCCCCCCATGTATACATACCGCAGATATGAGGCTGATAGGCAGCAGTTCCTGTATATAAGGGTCTCTCATTGTCTCCCCCCCCCATGTATACATAACACAGATATGAGGTTGTTAGGCAGCAGTTCCTGTGTATAAGGGTCTCGCACTGTCACCCTCCCCTGTGTATACATAACGCAGATATGAGGCTGATAGGCAGCAGTTCCTGTATATAAGGGTCTCGCATTGTCCCCCCTCCCCTGTGTATACATAACGCAGACGTCAGGTTGTTAGGCAGCAGTTCCTGTATATTAGGGTCTCACATTGTCCCCCCTCCCCCCATGTATACATACCGCAGATGTGAGTCTGATGGGCAGCAGTTCCTGTATGTAAGGGTCTCGCATTGCCTGCCCCCCCCCCCCCCCCATGTATACACACCGCAGATATGAGGCTGATAGGCAGCAGCTCCTGTATATAAGGGTCTCTCATTGTCTCCCCCCCCATGTATACATAACACAGATATGAGGTTGTTAGGCAGCAGTTCCTGTGTATAAGGGTCTCGCACTGTCCCCCTCCCCCCTGTGTATACACAACGCAGATATGAGTCTGATAGGCAGCAGTTCCTGTATATAAGGGTCTCGATTGTCCCCCTCCCCCCATGTATACATACCGCAGATATAAGGCTGATAGGCAGCAGTTCGTGTGTATAAGGGTCTCGCACTGTCCCCCCTCCCCTGTGTATACATAACGCAGATATGAGGCTGATAGGCAGCAGTTCCTGTATATAAGGGTCTCGCATTGTCCCCCCTCCCCTGTGTATACATAACGCAGACGTCAGGTTGTTAGGCAGCAGTTCCTGTACATTAGGGTCTCACATTGTCCCCCCTCCCTCCATGTATACATACCGCAGATATGAGTCTGATAGGCAGCAGTTCCTGTATGTAAGGGTCTCACATTGCCCCCCCCCCCCCCCCCCCATGTATACATACCGCAGATGTGAGGCTGATAGGCAGCAGTTCCTGTACATAAGGGTTTCTCATTGTCTCCCCCCCCCATGTATACATAACACAGATATGAGGTTGTTAGGCAGCAGTTCCTGTATATAAGGGTCTCGCACTGTCCCCCTTCCCCCTGTGTATACACAACGCAGATATGAGTCTGATAGGCAGCAGTTCCTGTATATAAGGGTCTCACATTGTCCCCCTCCCCCCGTGTATACATACCGCAGATATGAGGCTGATAGGCAGCAGTTCCTGTATATAAGGGTCTCGCATTGTCCCCCCCCCCCCCCCCCCGTGTATACATAACACAGACGTCAGGTTGTTAGGCAGCAGTTACTGTATATAAGGGTTTCACATTGTCCCCCTCCCCCCATGTATACATACCGCAGATATGAGTCTGATAGGCAGCAGTTCCTGTATATAAGGGTCTCTCATTGTCCCCCCCCCCCCCCCCCCCATGTATACATAACACAGATATGAGGTTGTTAGGCAGCAGTTCCTGTGTATAAGAGTCTCGTATTTTATATTTCTTGTTTTTCAGATGTATTCCGAGGGCAGCGACACCGTGTTGCAGAGCAATGAAACCGCTCTACAGTACTTCAAGAAAGCTGCAGATATGGTATGTGTGTGTCTACGGGACAGGTGTGTGTGTGTGTGTGTGTGTGTTCTGCATAATCCTGGATGTTGGTGGCAGTCTGAGCTGGATTACCTCTGGCTGGATTAGTCGTGGCTCTTAGTAATTTACATTGCACAGCTGTGTACCATATTACAATACAGAGTGTAATAGGCACAGTAGTGCGATGGAGCTTGCACAGATTATCAGAGGCACTTGACTGCACTTATTTCCAGGGTGGCAGGATGACAAAGTCAGCAGCCATGTTCACATCCAGCAGTTTCATAAGAAAACCCTGGAACGCTGTCACTGATTATACAAACTTCACCTGTCTAGTGACCGCCAATTAGTTCAGTGTCTGTCACCCTGCCCTCGATTTATCCTTTTCCCCAACCAATAATTATCACAAGAAAGTAATTATTCTCGTGTCCCCCACCTGTGTGTACCTGACTGTGTGCAGCATGTGCCTGCAACCCCCCCGACAGCCTGTACCAGTTACACCCATGTCCCCCACCTGTGTACCAGCTACCCCATGTCCCCCATCTGTGTACCAGCTACCCCATTTCCCCTACTTGTGTACCAGCTACCCCATGTCCCCTACCTGTGTACCAGCTACCCCATGTCCCCCACCTGTGTACCAGCTACCCCATGTCCCCCACCTGTGTACCAGCTACCCCATGTCCCCCATCTGTGTACCAGCTACCCCATGTCCCCTACCTGTGTACCAGCTACCCCATGTCCCCTACCTGTGTACCAGCTACCCCATGTCCCCCACCTGTGTACCAGCTACCCCATGTCCCCCACCTGTGTACCAGCTACCCCATGTCCCCTACTTGTGTACCAGCTACCCCATGTCCCCTACCTGTGTACCAGCTACCCCATGTCCCCCACCTGTGTACCAGCTACCCCATGTCCCCCACCTGTGTACCAGCTACCCCATGTCCCCCACCTGTGTACCAGCTACCCCATGTCCCCCATCTCTGTGTATCTCTTCTGTGTGCGGCTTGTGCCTGCAGCCTCCCCGACAGCCTGTACCAGTTACACCCATGTCCCCCACCTGTGTACCAGCTACCCCATGTCCCCCACCTGTGTACCAGCTACCCCATGTCCCCCACCTGTGTACCAGCTACCCCATGTCCCCCACCTGTGTACCAGCTACCCCATGTCCCCCACCTGTGTACCAGCTACCCCATGTCCCCCACCTGTGTACCAGCTACCCCATGTCCCCCATCTCTGTGTATCTCTTCTGTGTGCGGCTTGTGCCTGCAGCCTCCCCGACAGCCTGTACCAGTTACACCCATGTCCCCCACCTGTGTACCAGCTACCCCATGTCCCCCACCTGTGTACCAGCTACCCCATGTCCCCCACCTGTGTACCAGCTACCCCATGTCCCCCATCTGTGTACCAGCTACCCCATGTCCCCTACCTGTGTACCAGCTACCCCATGTCCCCTACCTGTGTACCAGCTACCCCATGTCCACCATCTGTGTATCTCTTCTGTGTGCGGCATGTACCTGCAGTCTCCCCCACCCGTATAACCGTTACCCCCATGTCTCCCACCTGTGTGTACGATGTGTCTGCAGACTGCCTGTCAGCCTTTCCACCAGAGAGTCATGGCAAACTGCTGTCTTTTCCACAGGAGCAATTGAATCTATAGAAGGCATTATTATATTATGTACAGTATAACAACTTAATTGAATATACAACAAAAATGAAATAGAAACAGTAGGATTGAGAGCTTGCCGCTTATATTCAGTAGAGAATGGATATGAGCTGGTGTGTAGACATTTCATTGAAGCCAGTGCTTATGAAGCACCGAACACTAGGTGGCAGTGTCTGACCATAACGTCTATCACAGTATTCATTGTGTCTCCTCACTGACAGGGAAACCCCGTTGGTCAGAGTGGTCTGGGCATGGCGTACCTGTACGGCAGAGGAGTCCCTGTGGTGAGTAGTCTTTCTCTTCCATCCACTCCCTCAGTCATCACACAATGCTGCTTCTTCATTGTATATCTTCGGTCGGTTACGTTATTGAGGGATAGATAAGCTCGGCCGTCACAGTGAACATACAGCAATCATTTAGGGCAATGTCCTGTTCCCACAAGCGGCTCTGCTGAACACCTAGAAGCTGAAATACATTTATCCAGCCTCCCATAGTGAGAGCAGCTGCTTACCCTGTCTGCTCTTCTCCTCCGCAGAACTACGACCTGGCGCTGAAGTATTTCCAGAAAGCCGCTGAGCAGGGCTGGGTGGACGGGCAGCTCCAGCTGGGCTCCATGTATTACAGTGAGTTCCGCTGGTGGGATATACATGACACAGGTTACGTGGCCAGCATGACGGATTTCCGGGAAGAGGGTCTTCTGAGCTCATGCTGGACAGTTTGGGGTTAGAGTTGGTCGAGGGTTGATCTGGTGATGGGATTGTTTTCAGGGTTTATGGATGATGTGGAGTCATCATTGGTTGGTGGCAGAAATAGGGAAGTGACACTGGTGGATGGGAAAGGGTGATGGTAATGGGTAACAGTTGGTGGCAGGGGTAATGTTTAAGGGACACTGGTTAGTGATGGGGAATGTAGAGGAGGGCATTGGTCTGAGGCGGTCAGGGAAATGGTTTCAGGCAGTGGTAATGGCTAAGTTTGTGGTGGGGCTGATGGGTAATGGGTGGGGAATGTTGATTGGAAGTGGTCAAAAAACTGTTGGAGGCAGGGGTAATTAGAAAAGAGATGCTAGTTTGTGGTGGGGCTGATGGGGGAATGGGTGGGGGGACATTAGTTGGAGGGAGTCAGAGTTATGGTTGAAGGCAGGGGTAATTAGGAAGAGATGCTGGTTTGTGGCGGAGCTGATAGGCACGGAGGATGGGATGCCGATTGGAGGACGGCAGGGAAATGGTTGGAGCCATGGATAATGGGGAAAATGACGCTGGTTATTGATAGGGGATGTTGGTTGGAGGGGGTCAGGGAAATGGTTGGAGCCATGGATAATGGAAAATTTCGCTGGTTATTGATAGGGGATGTTGGTTGGAGGGGGTCAGGGAAACAGTTGGAGGCACGGGTAATGGGAAAGAGATGCTGGTTTGTGGTGGGGCTGATGGAGAATGGGGACGGGATGCTGGTTGGTGGGGAGGATGGGACGTGGTCACCAGTTGGGTCAGGGTTGGTGGTTACATCTTACTTTGCGTTTACTTTGCAGATGGTGTCGGAGTAAAGAGAGATTATAAACAAGCTCTGAAGTATTTTAACCTGGCGTCCCAAGGGGGTCACATTTTGGCATTCTACAATCTGGCTCAGATGCACGCCACTGGCACCGGAGTCCTGCGATCCTGCCAGACTGCAGTAGAAGTACGTGTGTGTGTAATGTATATTTAGCAGACCCGGGAATACTGTGCTGCATTTCAATGTGTACGTCATGCCTGGGGTGGAAAACCCAGCCAGTAGCCTATATTGGCAGAGTCTTGTCACTTGGGCAATGTAGCTGGAGACTGCCTCTGTCACTCCCATTGGGCTCAGAGTTATATTCTGCTGCACATTCAGGCCACATTGTAATATATTCCCAGGATTGGGAGTCAGATCTGACCAAAGGGGGAGGCTGTCTTACAATCCTTTAGAGCAGCAGGGTCAACGGCAAATCCAGCCTAGTGTGCGGTGGCCAAGGCCAAATAGTTGGGCCACGTCAAGCCTCAGATAGATAAGCTAGAGGCAGTAAAACAATGGTCTAGGCCTGATGGGAAAACTCAAAACTATGATATTCTGGGTCTAGTTGGCTAGTACAGGAGGCGTGCAGGTCACTTCACCACTAGGGCCATACCAGTAACAAAGCTGTCCAGATTTATTAGTTTGGTGTGATGCTGTATAGTTTGTTAGGCTGTGAGCAGGGCCCCCTTACCTCTGTTCTAGTAAATAACTGGTATTTGGCAGTAAAACCGGCTACAGAAATTCTTTTTTATATATTTACACACTGGGTAGGGAGGTCACACTAGTCACCAACCACAAAGCCCCTCTGGTGGAAGTAGACCAATCACAGACTTGGTGACAGTTACGTAGTATGTTCCGGGGTAAGTAACGTGTGGTATTCTGGCTGCTGTGGAACCACATATGCCCTGCCACGGTTTAGTATGCCCTTACAGCAAAACTGTAGCAGTGTATGCTGGGATGTGTAGTGCTACCCCTGCAGTAGGTGAGGTAGTAGTTTTAGTCGTCATCGCCTACATGTGTGGAGGCAGCCATTTTACGTCGTGACCAATATTTCTGCAATGCAATTTGCGATTTCTAGCAAGTTGATTGGCTGAATTCTCATAACAAAGATGGCCACCTCTCTCTTATGTGCGTTTTCCGTTGTGACATGCAATAACCTTCAAATATTACATTAATTAACTAGACTGTAAAGACAGCTCTTCAGTTCTGTACTAAGTCTCCTTCTGTTCTTATTGCTGTTGGGAAATGGAAGCTCCAGCTGAGGCCAGGAGAACATTAGTAATATACATAGCATAGCTGGGGAGTATATTGGAGGTTACACTACACCAAATGGCCACTCACATCTTGTTATTGCATCTGGTGACAGAAATGACCACGTTGCAAGTAATTATATTCAGTAGGAAAACTTGTTATAATTTGTTTTTTCTTTTTACACGACCAGCTGTTTAAGAACGTGTGTGAGCGCGGCCGCTGGTCGGAGAGGTTGATGAATGCGTATAACAGCTACAAGAATGGGAACTCCAACACAGCCGTCGTGCAGTACCTGTTATTGGCTGAACAGGGCTATGAGGTGTCGCAGAGCAACGCGGCCTTCATCCTGGACCAGCGTAAGAAACTGTCCCAACAATAGCACAAGAGGCCTGGCCGCAACAAGGCTAAACTAGCACAGCCTACAGCTTCGCATAGGAAACGTAGCATAAAGCAAATCTTCCAGTGTTATACTCTGTGATGTCCAGTCCCCAGCAGGGGGCAGTTGTGTACGGTGAGCCGTTCCCTGTATACCCAGCAGCCAGGAACTCCTGAGGTCTCATTGCAGTTATATCAGTAGAAGGTTCCTGCAGTGGGTGAACAGCTATGTGTCACTGTGTACTGTTATCCCAATGTGTGATTTGTGGCAAAGTTATGTTATTGTGCATAGTAGATGTGTGTAGTGATAGAGGTTTATCTTTACGCTGCACATGGGCCCTCATTCCGAGTTGAACGCTCGCTAGCTACTTTTTAACAGCCGTGCAAACGCATAGTCGCCGCCCACGGGGGGAGTGTATTTTCGCTTTGCAAGTGTGCGAACGCGTGTGCAGCCAAGCGGGCCAAAAAAGTTTTTTGCAGTTTCTGAGCAGCTCCGGACTTACTCAGCCCTTGCGATCACTTCAGTCTTTTTGGTCCCGGAATTGACTTCGGACACCCGCCCTACAAACGTTTTTCCAACCACTCCCTGAAAACGGTCAGTTGACACCCATAAATGCCCTCTTCCTGTCATTCTCCTTGCGATCGGCTGTGCAAATGGATTCTTCGTAAAACAAGGCCAGCAACGATCTGCTTTGTACCCGTACGATGCGCGTGTACATTGCGGTGCATACACATGCGCAGTAGTAACCTGTTCGCTGCGCTGCGAAAAACGTCAGCGAGCGATCAACTCGGATTGACCCCCTAGAAAAGCACTGGCCGCACAGAGGTATACATGGTGTGCCCAGACTGCAGTATGGAGCACCTAGTACAGCAGTCTCTTCCTTTCTTCTTGTGTATTACTTGCCCTCTGTCTCTCCGCAGAAGAAGCCAGTCTGTTTGGTGAGAACGAGACTTTCCCAAGAGCTCTCCTGCACTGGAACCGGGCAGCCGCACAAGGTTGGTTCTCTAGAGGTACAGGCTTATTGCAAATACGTCTATTCACCTTCACTAAAATGTGACAGACACGCCCTAAAGTCGGAACTGTGCGAAAGGTGTTTTGTGTAAAGACAGTACATTGGAGAATTGTTTTGCAGAAGAGACTGTAAAAGCTGATGATGCTTTCAGACTGAATAGACAATAAGGATCCATTATTTATGTCATTTTGGCTAATAAGGCAGCAAGGAGACCTGTGCAGATCCAGATATACCCTTTTATACCCGCTCCCGGTTAGTACTGAGGATTAGAGCAGACGCTCTCTATACTGATGGCCATCGACCAGCTATGGTTTGTCACCGCTGGTCAATGGCTTTGCCATAGATGGTGGAGATCCGATACTTCTTTGCTATCAATGCCGAGAGCCCGCAATATTTTATTTAAATTGTCTTTTCCCAGATTGGCCTACCCCCAAAGCCCCACCCCCTTTTGGAAATGGTCCGCTGTCTGACACTGTCTTCTGCGCTGATGTCCATCAAGGGTGCAAAAACCATTGATGTTCTTCTTCAATGGGTTTGTGCCCTTGATAATCGCTGGTAACTGTCCCTTTTTAAAAAAAAGGTTCATGGGTTACTGAATAAGAAGCATGATGTCGGACTCTCCAATATTCATCTGCAAGCCAATATTCATGTTGCCGGTCTCTTCAGCTTGCTTGCCATCCATCAATAAGTCTATCTTCCATCAGTGACAGGTCTGAGTTCCGTCCTCCTGAATGACCAAGTTACAAAGAGAGCCTTTAATACGTACATGGGAATTAATCGAAGTGACTGGGCCAGTAATTAAGGGTATAATTCAGAAATACAGGTTTCAGAGAGTCTGTCCAGTGATAAACGTCTTTACATGGGGGGTAAATTTACTAAGGTGGGAGATTTTTAGAACTGGTGATGTTGCCCATAGCAACCAATCAGATTGTATCTATTATCTTCTAGAAGCAGCTAGACAAATGTTAAGTAGAATCTGATTGGTTGCTATGGGCAACATCACCCGTTCTAAAAATCTCCCACCTTAGTAAATTTACCCCATGGTGTCTTCTGCTAGCCACCTTCCTGTAGTGACTGCTTCCTATCTTGTAGGATACACGGTGGCTCGGCTGAAGTTGGGGGATTATCATTTCTACGGCTACGGAACGGAGGTAGATTATGAGACGGCATTTATCCACTACCGCCTGGCCTCTGAACAGCAGCACAGCGCCCAAGCCATGTTTAACCTAGCATACATGCATGAAAAGGGCCTGGGCATCAAGCAGGTGAGTTCTGGCCAGTCCGTGGTCAGTAGGACTTTGCTCCACTGCCTACAAGGAAACAATTTTACGGGTCCGCAGACCGTTATTTCCAGCATATGGCTTACCTGGCACAGGGACTGATATATAGGTGGACGCAATGCCGATGCTTGCGCAGCTGAGCAGTAATTTGCTACTGCACATGTGCTGTTCTGAACGCAGTAGCGTCCACTTGAAAAAAGGCCCACAATGTAATGTGCTTGGTACCACTATAATGGAAGCATGGGTCTGCAGACCCGTAGAATCGATTACAGTGCTGAGCAGCGAGGAGAGTGGACACCACAATACAATCTTACCATACAGGTGGTTTGAGACACCTGTTCGTGTGGTGGTAAACTCATCTAAGGTCCAGCTTGTATGTTTGATTAGTAAGTATGTAGGATCTTGTCTTCCTGTGTAGTTCATGGTTTTAGGGGTTTTTTCAGGTTTGCTAGCAAACCAAAAAAGCACATTAATGGGCAAAACCATATTGCTATTCAGGTGGGGCAGATGCAACATGTGCAGAGAGAGTTAGATTTGGGTGGAGTGTGTTCCAACTGAAATCTGAATTGTAGTGTAAAAATAAAGCAGCCAGTATTTACCCTGTACAGAAACAGTATAACCCACCCACATCTAAATCTCTCTGCACATGTTACATCTGCCCACCTGCAGTGCAATATGGTTTTGCCCAATTGCTAACTTTTCTTGGTTTTGTACATTTTAGCACAATCCGTAAGAAATCTCTCTGTATCATTTGTGACCTCACAGGACATCCATTTGGCCAAGCGATTCTACGATATGGCGTCTGAGGCCAGCCCGGATGCCCAGGTTCCCGTGTTTCTGGCACTGTGTAAACTGGGCATCCTGTACTCGCTGCAGTACCTCCGAGAGATGAATGTAAGTTTACAAGTCAATGCTATTGATTGTTGGGGTTTCGTTTACAGTATATTTAGTTTGGGGAAGCGATTTTAGACCATTAGTCAATTCTTTGACCCCTTCAGTTGTATTTTCCAAGGTCTGTGTAATCTTAAATGGGATCAGTGAGTGGTCAGTCAATCCGTTACTGCTGAATAAACCTCTATCCCGATTCTTGGACTAAATGAAACCACAGAATGTTATAACGGGTAATATCCGTTTCAACTTTGTTTGAAACTGCCTCATTTTGTGAAAGGAGACACAAGGTGGTAGATGCCTCCTTGTACTGCCAGATGGGAGGCATCACATTTTAAGTCACTGGTGAACATGGCTGGACTGCATCTCACTGGCTGTTCCTGTGCTTTATAGTGAATAGACATTGGGGGTCATTCCGAGTTGATCGCTAGCTAAAAATGTTCGCTGCGCTGCAATTAAGTAAAAATCTGGCACTTCTACGTATGCTGCGCAGTGCGCACGCGCGACGTGCTTTCACAACGGCCGATGTATTTTTACACAAGGTCTAGCGAAGCTTTTCAGTCGCACTGCTGGCCGCAGAGTGATTGACATGAAGTGGGCGTTTCTGGGTGTCAACTGACCGTTTTCAGGGAGTGTTCGAAAAAACGCAGGCGTGCCAGGAAAAACGCAGGCGTGCCAGGAAAAACGCAGGCGTGGCTGGGAGAACGCAGGGCGTGTTTGTGACGTCAAATCCGGAACTGAACAGTCTGAAGTGATCGCAAGCGCTGAGTAGGTCTGGAGCTACTCTGAAACTGCACAATTTTTTTTTGTAGCCGCTCTGCGATCCTTTCGTTCGCACTTCTGCTAAGCTAAAATACACTCCCAGTGGGAGGCGGCATAGCGTTTGCACGGCTGCTAAAAACAGCTAGCGAGCGATCAACTCGGAATGACCACTATTGTCCCAGTGTCAACGTTCTAAGACCACAGGGACGGTGTTTTATTTATTTTTTGGTTTAATTCCCCAGTCTGACAGTAGGCCTAATTCAGCTCGAGTTGTAGTAGCAGCACATGCCGCACCGTACAGATGTTCGGTACTTTGTGCATGCGCTGGAACCCTGCTGTGCGTTTGCTGCTTATGTGGAGGTTGCCTGCTACACTACAGACCTACAGTAATGAATGCATAGCCTATATATGGGCTATAGTAGCCTTTGTACACTGTCTAGTCCAAACTGTGCTCTTCCATGCTTGGTCTCCCATGATTCATTGCTGTTTCCCCTGTCAGGTGAAGGAGATGCTCTTGCACGTAGATATGGACCAGTTACTGGGGCCAGAGTGGGACTTGTACCTCATGACTATCATCGCCTTGCTGCTTGGGACAGTCATTGCATATCGGCAACGGCAGCCGCAGGTAGTGCCAAGACCCCCAACGCCTGTGCCGAGACCACCGCAAGACCCTGCCCCCGCACAACAAGACCAACCCCAGCAGCCTCAGGAAGCTCAGCAACCACAGTGAGAACATTGTTTCACGTTACCACAGACTGTCATGGCGGTGGCTCGTTTCGGCGTAGGGTCTGGACATATGCAACCACTTGGCAACACTGACGGATCTCTGAAGCGAAACAAGATTCCTTCTGGGTTTTGCCACCTCTCATTTATTTTGGTTGTTCTACGCTGTATAAAGAAATCTATTTTAAGCAGCGGAGCACAGTCCGCCGGGATCGCCACTATTTATTAAAGACTTCCAGCAACCAAGAGGGCAAAAAACTTTACTGAAGAAATATTCTGAGAGAGCTTATTATTTTATCGTAAACTCCGGGCTTCTGTAAAAGCGCCAACAGTTTGTCGTCATCCACCTGACCACACAGCCGTTCTGCTGCCGGCCTGCCTCTGGTTAACGTGGCCTGACTGGTGACGTGTTTGACCTGGCGTACGGGTATTATTTGCTCCTACAAATTGTCCTGGACCCTCCGTTATCTCAGCAACACCTTGTTCGCCAATAGCAGCGTCTTCATTGTTTCATTATTATTTTGTAGAGCCCGCCCCCCCCCCCCCCCCCATTACAGTTGTCTTTCTTCCTGGCACCTGAGCGAACGTTTTGATGCACTAAGGACTCTGTATTGTTCCGGTAACTGCTGGCTTGTGGACTATGTCAGATGTTTGCTGTGTGCCCATCGCTACCTGCAGTACACATGCTGAAGTTCCCGCAGCCTAGTGACTGGGAAGTGCTGCTGTGTTTCTTAATGATAAGTGCAGGGCTTAGCAGGGGCTGTAAATTATGACCAGGCTTGTGAGTTTTATTTAAGTAATAAAATCCGTAAAAGGAATCTGTATCCTGTCATATCTCCCAGCCGGTGGGCAGAGGGCACAGTCCTATCACCTTGTTCCACAGGACAGGTATTTATTACAGCCGCACACTCTGTACTAACGTGCAAAACAAGACCGTTCACCATCAAAGCACAGACACTATGCAGCATTTACAGAATAGGTCTGTAATGCATAAAACACAGAACTGTCCTGCGGGGAAAACATCACTGTGTTGTAACCCTCAGGTTTTCATTTAAAAACACAATGTAATCCTTGCTTTACCAGTCCGTAACTTGTGAGCGAAGACGTTGTCAGGCAGACTTTATAATAAACTCGTTCCTTTTAATGTGAGATACACGTTTAATATACTCGTGATTTCATCTTGCAGATATTTGAAGTTGTTTCACAGTATAATCGCATCAAAGGTTTCCGATTGTGTTCTCCAATAAGAAGAGCTGCGGTCACCTAGCGTACAGTCCTTTAGGTGTGATATGTTGCTGCTATTTGTACAGTCATTTACCTGCGATATATTGCTTCCCAATTGCTGCTACTTACAGGTTTGTCTTACACTGACCATGGTGGGGGTCCGTGTGCACCTCCCATTGCTGGGACTCCACGCGTCATCATTTGTACAACGCCCTGCTTCCTCCCTGGTTTAATCGTCGGGATTTTGACAGTCGGTCAATTGCTGTCGGGATTTTGACCGTCGGGATTTTGATTGTCGTTAAATTGACTGCATCCCTGTATGCCTAATAGCTTGCATACGGATGCGAGTAAGGGTAAGCGTTCGCTGAGAGACCACAGCTACAGTATGTGGTCTGGATGTGAGATAGGGGCTTATTCAGAGTTGTTAGCAATTGGGCTAAACCATGCTGCACTGCAGGTGGGGCAGATGTAACATGTGCAGAGAGAGTTAGATGTGGGTGGGGTGTGTTTAAACTGAAATCTTAATTGCAGTGTAAAAATAAAGCAGCCAGTATTTACCCTGCAGAGAAACAATATAACCCACCCAAATCTAACTCTCTCTGCACATGTTACATCTGCCACACCTGCAGTGCATATGGTTTTGCCTGATTAATAACTTTTTTGGTTTGCTGGCAAACCTGAATACCCCCCATAGTCCTAAATAGGGTGGAAGTCTGAGCTGTGATAAATAACACAGGAAAACGCTCTAAAGTAACAGTAAAAATGATCAGGTGCAACGTCTAAAACATTTGTAGATAAATCAATTTAAAATACAAATCCGAATTAATTACAGAAATGCGTAAGCTGTGAAGTTAAAATCCGTTCCTGATGTAAAACCAGTGTTGTTGATCAGTTAATGGAAAAACTAAAAACAAGAGTCCATAGTTACCGGCTGCCTTGAATAGTTGTCTCTAAGTTCATTATGTGAAAAACAGAATTTAGTGTCCGCTAATGGTCTGTTATTTCTGCGCGGTTGTGCCTGTCCTGGATAGTATGCCAAGTGTTGGTCTCCCCTCATCTGGCCGCAGTCAGAGTTCATCCCCTGTGTTTGGCTGCTGTTACTGTTTTCCGAAGGCTCCTTCACAGTTGTGTGCCCCGTCGGTGCCCGCCGACTTGGTTTAAAATACAGTATGGTCCATCTGAAAGTATGGTAATCCGTTTCTTATCTATCCTACATTTCTCGTGTCCTGACCACATGATATTCAGCTAATACTCTCCATAACTCGCATCCATAAACTAAATTATAAGGAATACCTAAAGTTACTGCTAATTTCTATCTCTAATTTAAATGCCTTAAGTTGAGGTCATGGCTACATGTTAGCTCCAGGACACACACAATGGCCCCTATCTGGAGCTGGCGTTAGTTAGGCTTTCATCTAAAACCACCGTAAGTGCAGCTCACCACAGAAGACTGAATGCTTGTGGGTTAATAATTATTATTATTATTATTATTATTATTATCATTATCTGAAACTTGGGGTGACGGGAGAAGAAAACAGAGGAGGTAAGCCGCTCCGTGAGTAGCACATAGCTGTGACAAACCTGTTTATCACAGGAGACGGATGATAAAGGTACTATTTCTGCGCTCAAGAATGGATATCCTTAAAACCTGGACTGTAGTAGTGGAATTTGGGAATCTCTGGTGTAGTTAAACATTTTCTCTGCCCTGCATTCCTTTGTATCTTTCCAGATCTGCCCGGCTTCACTCCTCTGTCTGTGACGCCACGTTTTCCAACACACCTATGTGCACGGTAGAAAATGGTCAAGGCCAACATCTCTATTTATGTGACTGCGCTCTAGGGATGCGTGTGTTGTGGCCCTGGCTGGTAAATTTAGTATATAAATGTTGCCTATGCTAAAATGAGGTAGCGGCAATTTCCAAATCGCAACAAGTCAATGAGAAACCAGCTTTGGTCTGGTATGCGCCAAAGTGCATGCGTTTGCTGAGAAGCAGAATTTTCACAGACAGTGCGTTCTTTACAAAGTGCAGATATGAGGGGTTACTGCTCCCGGTGAGATGATTGAAAGGGCGTAACGGAGTGGCGAGCGTGCGTCGGTAGGGCGTCTTGCCTGGCTGCCATGGAGTACGCTACCACTTCCAATCAGGGGCCTCCTGTTGCATATTCGCGTTTCACTTCAGCAAAGACAGTGAATCTAGATGTAGGACCTGTAATACACACAGAATGGCCACGTGATAAACTCACTCCCATGGTTAATTCGCTCGGCCGACCAGTATTACAGGAGACTGCTATGAATGTTGTAAACGGGTACCGGGAAACCCGTTCACACTGCACCTGACCTGGTAATAACCCTTCTTTATTCCTGGGTTGAATTACCAGGTCAGGCGACCAGGGGATTCGGGAGTGACCCCTTTCACACCGCACAGCGACCTGCGTCAGCCCGTCAATATACCGGGTCCATAGCAGGTTATTTGTGCGGTGTGAAAGGGGTATCTGTGAGTCCTGTGCAGTAATCTCTGCCTCTGAGCGGTCTCTAGGGCCTTATGGTGGCTTTGTCAGTAATCGCGCATTCATATGCAGCAACGTCAGGATATCAGGGGTACGATTTGCCACCCTAATGATTGGTTCAGTGTCCCTTTCCCTGATTCAACTTGTACTTTTCCTACATTCAGGGGTATTCGATTACCCGCCGTCAATGACCGCAGGTAATTGTAATGCCGGAGGCTATCCTATTAGCCAAGATGCGGCGCACTCCTCCCACCGGTGCTGGCGCCCAAAGCATAATCAGCGATAAGCAGGCTGCCGGATCCCCGATAACACATAATTGTTTTCAGGACAATGAAAACTGCCTCTAATTGGATACCGTGATGACGACAATCGGTCATTAATCGGGATATTCTGCTGTTTTTCTCAGCCGAAAATGGAAAGTGTTAATTGGATACCGCCCCCCATTGTCTTGAACTGTAAATCGTTGTATTCTTGTTTGGTTTGTTTGTGTACTTTGTTAGGCGCTGTGGAACCCTTGTGGCACCATTTAAATAAATGATAATAGTTATAACGTTCTCTGAAGGGTTGGACATGATCGGTGATAGCGGTAAAAATGCTGATGTGTAAGTATTTTCTGTCTTGCACACAACTAATATGAGGGGTAATAATTGCAGGTTCTGTGCCAGGCAAATAATCCCAGTTCCTGCTACAAAGCTCCTATCACTGACTGCGGACTTTGAAATCATGAAGTGACAAGTGATCTGTTCGCAATCAGTAACCCCTAACTTGTTTATACCATTTAGTACTGTCCAGGTGTCATGGCCCTCTAGAATCATAGCGCTGCCGCAGCCACCTACCACACCATTACCGCAACCGGCCGGCCAGGTACCCAACGTATGACGTAATCGGTGAATACCACCAGGAAGATGGTCTCCGTCCCGGCAACATTGGCTTTCTGCGTCTTGTACCTGCCCTGTGTGTACGGTGAGTGTCTTATCCAGATGACTGAGAAAAGCAGAGGGGCAAAAATAATGGCGCAGCGACTTCCCAATTCATTGTAACTGGATATATTCATCTGTAACTTTACCAATCTGTGCTTCCTAGTATCTCACATAAAGAGTATTCCTGTAGCTTTATTTTACTAGTAAATAGAGGATTACGAGGTATCTGCAGAACATTGCTCTGTCCCATCTACCCCCTGACAGATACGTAGTGATATAGTCTGCAGATTATTACATTACTGACCTCTCTAGTGATCTGCAGAACATTGCTCTGTCCCATCTACCCCCTGACCGATACGTAGTGATATAGTCTGCAGATTATTACATTACTGACCTCTCTAGTGATCTGCAGAACATTGCTCTGTCCCATCTACCCCCTGACCGATACGTAGTGATATATTCTGCAGATTATTACATTACTGACCTCTCTAGTGATCTGCAGAACATTGCTCTTCCCATCTACCCCCTGACAGATACGTAGTGATATATCCTGCAGATTATTACATTACTGACCTCTCTAGTGATCTGCAGAACATTGCTCTGTCCCATCTACCCCCTGACCGATACGTAGTGATATATTCTGCAGATTATTACATTACTGACCTCTAGTGATCTGCAGAACATTGCTCTGTCCCATCTACCCCCTGACAGATACGTAGTGATATATTCTGCAGATTATTACATTACTGACCTCTCTAGAGATCTGCAGAACATTGCTCTGTCCCATCTACCCCCGGACAGATACGTAGTGATATATTCTGCAGATTATTACATTACTGACCTCTCTAGTGATCTGCAGAACATTGCTCTGTCCCATCTACCCCCTGACCGATACGTAGTGATATATTCTGCAGATTATTACATTACTGACCTCTCTAGTGATCTGCAGAACATTGCTCTGTCCCGTCTACCCCCTGACCGATACATAGTGATATATTCTGCAGATTATTACATTACTGATCTCTCTAGTGATCTGCAGAACATTGCTCTGTCCCATCTACCCCCTGACCGATACGTAGAGATATATTCTGCAGATTATTACATTACTGACTTCTCTAAGGATCTGCAGAACATTGCTCTGTCCCATCTACCCCCTGACAGATACGTAGTGATCTATTCTGCAGATTATTACATTACTGACTTCTCTAGTGATCTGCAGAACATTGCTCTGTCCCATCTACCCCTGACGGATACAAAGGGATATATTCTGCAGAGTATTACATTACCGACCTCTCTAGTGATCTGCAGAACATTGCTCTGTCCCATCTACCCCCTGACCGATACGTAGTGATATATTCTGCAGATTATTACATTACTGACCTCTCTAGTGATCTGCAGAACATTGCTCTGTCCCATCTACCCCTGACCGATACGTAGTGATATATTCTGCAGATTATTACATTACTGACCTCTCTAGTGATCTGCAGAACATTGCTCTGTCCCGTCTACCCCCTGACCGATACATAGTGATATATTCTGCAGATTATTACATTACTGATCTCTCTAGTGATCTGCAGAACATTGCTCTGTCCCATCTACCCCCTGACCGATACATAGTGATATATTCTGCAGATTATTACATTACTTACCTCTCTAGGGATCTGCAGAACATTGCTCTGTCCCATCTACCCCCTGACCGATACGTAGTGATATATTCTGCAGATTATTACATTACTGACCTCTCTAGTGATCTGCAGAACATTGCTCTGTCCCATCTACCCCCTGACAGATACGTAGTGATATATTCTGCAGATTATTACATTACTGACCTCTCTAGAGATCTGCAGAACATTGCTCTGTCCCATCTACCCCCTGACAGATACGTAGTGATATATTCTGCAGATTATTACATTACTGACCTCTCTAGGGATCTGCAGAACATTGCTCTGTCCCATCTACCCCCTGACCGATACGTAGTGATATATTCTGCAGATTATTACATTACTGACCTTTCTAAGGATCTGCAGAACATTGCTCTGTCCCATCTACCCCCTGACAGATACGTAGTGATATATTCTGCAGATTATTACATTACTGACTTCTCTAGTGATCTGCAGAACATTGCTCTGTCCCATCTACCCCTGACGGATACAAAGGGATATATTCTGCAGAGTATTACATTACCGACCTCTCTAGTGATCTGCAGAACATTGCTCTGTCCCATCTACCCCCTGACCGATACGTAGTGATATATTCTGCAGATTATTACATTACTGACCTCTCTAGTGATCTGCAGAACATTGCTCTGTCCCATCTACCCCTGACCGATACGTAGTGATATATTCTGCAGATTATTACATTACTGACCTCTCTAGGGATCTGCAGAACATTGCTCTGTCCCATCTACCCCCTGACAGATACGTAGTGATATATTCTGCAGATTATTACATTACTGACCTCTCTAGGGATCTGCAGAACATTGCTCTGTCCCATCTACCCCCTGACCGATACGTAGTGATATATTCTGCAGATTATTACATTACTGACCTCTCTAGTGATCTGCAGAACATTGCTCTGTCCCATCTACCCCCTGACAGATACGTAGTGATATATTCTGCAGATTATTACATTACTTACCTCTCTAGGGATCTGCAGAACATTGCTCTGTCCCATCTACCCCCTGACCGATACGTAGTGATATATTCTGCAGATTATTACATTACTGACCTCTCTAGTGATCTGCAGAACATTGCTCTGTCCCATCTACCCCCTGACAGATACGTAGTGATATATTCTGCAGATTATTACATTACTGACCTCTCTAGAGATCTGCAGAACATTGCTCTGTCCCATCTACCCCCTGACAGATACGTAGTGATATATTCTGCAGATTATTACATTACTGACCTCTCTAGGGATCTGCAGAACATTGCTCTGTCCCATCTACCCCCTGACAGATACGTAGTGATATATTCTGCAGATTATTACATTACTGACCTTTCTAAGGATCTGCAGAACATTGCTCTGTCCCATCTACCCCCTGACAGATACGTTGTGATATATTCTGCAGATTATTACATTACTGACCTCTATTTACGACATATCCCCAAAACAGATAATGTACAGCAGTAATGGTGTACTATGATGAATGATATGAGGAGTGCAGATGGAGGAGATGGCCCAGGCTCCGTTATGGTGGGATAGTCATAGCACTCGCTCTCACTATTAGTAATGATATGATTTCTGTGCTCTCCTGTGCAGGTCTGGACTGGATGGGTAACTACATGGATGGAATGAAAGAGCAAATCTCTGTGCACGGCTTACAGGTAATGTTAGGACTGTATGGGTTAGGTGTACTATCACAGGTTGGGTTTGCTGAGTACATTAGGTGATGTCCTGATAACAGTATGTTCTGTCTACTGGGTCCCCTTTCTTCATTGTTCCTTATAATCAGCACAGTCCTGACTTTTTATTAACGTTAATGTCCCATTATTAACCATATTAAACAAGAGATTATGTACTCCGATAGTGTCAGCTCTTTATAACAAGAGCCTCACTGTAGCCATAACCTGCCCCCCCCCCCCCCTTCCCGAAATGTGTCCTCTCTAAAACAGGGGCCTCAAATTGTCCTCACATAGGGGGTAATTCAGACCTGATCGTAGATGTGCGAATCAGCACATGGCAATTCTGTTACACATACCTTACAGGTGTACTAAACAGACGCAACTGTGACACATACCTTACATGTGTACTAAACAGACGCAACTGTGACACATACCTTACATGTGTACTAAACAGGCGCAACTGTGACACATACCTTACAGGTGTACTAAACACACGCAACTGTGACACATACCTTACAGGTGTACTAAACACACGCAACTGTGACACATACCTTACATGTGTACTAAACACACGCAACTGTGACACATACCTTACAGGTGTACTAAACAGACGCAACTGTGACACATACCTTACAGGTGTACTAAACACACGCAACTGTGACACATACCTTACAGGTGTACTAAACAGACGCAACTGTGACACATACCTTACAGGTGTACTAAACAGACGCAACTGTGACACATACCTTACAGGTGTACTAAACAGACGCAACTGTGACACATACCTTACATGTGTACTAAACACACGCAACTGTGACACATACCTTACAGGTGTACTAAACACACGCAACTGTGACACATACCTTACATGTGTACTAAACAGGCGCAACTGTGACACATACCTTACAGGTGTACTAAACACACGCAACTGTGACACATACCTTACATGTGTACTAAACACACGCAACTGTGACACATACCTTACAGGTGTACTAAACACACGCAACTGTGACGCATACCTTACAGGTGTACTAAACACACGCAACTGTGACGCATACCTTACAGGTGTACTAAACACACGCAACTGTGACGCATACCTTACAGGTGTACTAAACACACGCAACTGTGACACATACCTTACATGTGTACTAAACAGACGCAACTGTGACACATACCTTACAGGTGTACTAAACACACGCAACTGTGACACATACCTTACAGGTGTACTAAACACACGCAACTGTGACACATACCTTACAGGTGTACTAAACACACGCAACTGTGACACATACCTTACATGTGTACTAAACAGACGCAACTGTGACACATACCTTACATGTGTACTAAACAGACGCAACTGTGACACATACCTTACAGGTGTACTAAACAGACGCAACTGTGACACATACCTTACAGGTGTACTAAACACACGCAACTGTGACACATACCTTACAGGTGTACTAAACACACGCAACTGTGACACATACCTTACATGTGTACTAAACACACGCAACTGTGACACATACCTTACAGGTGTACTAAACAGACGCAACTGTGACACATACCTTACAGGTGTACTAAACACACGCAACTGTGACACATACCTTACAGGTGTACTAAACAGACGCAACTGTGACACATACCTTACATGTGTACTAAACAGGCGCAACTGTGACACATACCTTACAGGTGTACTAAACAGACGCAACTGTGACACATACCTTACAGGTGTACTAAACAGACGCAACTGTGACACATACCTTACATGTGTACTAAACAGACGCAACTGTGACACATACCTTACAGGTGTACTAAACACACGCAACTGTGACACATACCTTACAGGTGTACTAAACACACGCAACTGTGACGCATACCTTACAGGTGTACTAAACACACGCAACTGTGACACATACCTTACATGTGTACTAAACACACGCAACTGTGACACATACCTTACAGGTGTACTAAACACACGCAACTGTGACACATACCTTACAGGTGTACTAAACACACGCAACTGTGACACATACCTTACATGTGTACTAAACACACGCAACTGTGACACATACCTTACATGTGTACTAAACACACGCAACTGTGACACATACCTTACAGGTGTACTAAACACACGCAACTGTGACACATACCTTACATGTGTACTAAACAGACGCAACTGTGACACATACCTTACATGTGTACTAAACAGACGCAACTGTGACACATACCTTACAGGTGTACTAAACAGACGCAACTGTGACACATACCTTACAGGTGTACTAAACAGACGCAACTGTGACACATACCTTACAGGTGTACTAAACAGACGCAATTGTGACACATACCTTACAGGTGTACTAAACAGACGCAACTGTGACACATACCTTACAGGTGTACTAAACACACGCAACTGTGACACATACCTTACATGTGTACTAAACAGACGCAACTGTGACACATACCTTACATGTGTACTAAACAGACGCAACTGTGACACATACCTTACATGTGTACTAAACAGACGCAACTGTGACACATACCTTACAGGTGTACTAAACAGACGCAACTGTGGCACATACCTTACAGGTGTACTAAACAGACGCAACTGTGACACATACCTTACAGGTGTACTAAACACACGCAACTGTGACACATACCTTACATGTGTACTAAACAGACGCAACTGTGACACATACCTTACATGTGTACTAAACACACGCAACTGTGACACATACCTTACAGGTGTACTAAACAGACGCAACTGTGGCACATACCTTACAGCGGGTTACATACGAATTACCTACGTTTGGGATGCTGGCGGTCCCTGATGGTGAGAATCCCAATAGGGGTAGGTCAGTATGCTTACCTTCCCCCAATACCCCCAACGCTAACCCTCTCTTCCCGCAGTCTAACCCTAACCCTGGTGGTGCATAAACCCTCCCCTTCCAGCAGCCTAAACATAACCCTCCCACCCCAGCAGCCTACCCCTAACCCTCCCCGAGGGTGCCTAAACCTAACCCTCCACCCCGCAGCCTAACCCTATCGCCCCCCCCCCGGGAGAGATTGTAACAGCTCACCGTATCTGTCTTGTGCATTGACGGCGGAGCCACAACTCGGAAGCGTGTAGAACTGTCAGACGTCTTTAATGTTGCCTTTAGGGAGGCCGCGGCTGTGACATCACTAAGCCCCGACCCACATAGTGAAAACGCAGCGATTTGCAGGTCCGCGGGAAGGGACGGGGCTAAAATGATGCGTTTTGCATAATTTTGCAGAATTTTAACCCCTTCCCCGCCCCACAGACTCGCGTATACGGGAGTGTATCTCTTCATCCTGCCCGCATCACTAGGGTGCGAGCTGGATGCAGGAGACCTGCCTACTCTTCTGGGGGTGCGGGGGGGGCTACCCCAAAAAACAGGAGCCTCCCGCAGCTTCCGGGAGAGTAGGTAAGTATGCCCTATGTTCCATAAACTCCACCCTATAGTGGGGAGGAGCCTATCCCTCTTATTGTGGCGCATCAGAGGTCCGCATTATAGGAAAATATGCGATACCACAATTAAATACTCTTGTCCAAATGTATTAAGCCTTAAAAAGTGATAAAGTGAAAACGGATAAAGAGAGATAAAATACCAGCCAATCGGCTTCCTAACTGCCATGTCACAGGCTGTGTTTGAAAAATGACAGGAGCTGATTGGCTGGTCATTTAACACTCTTTATCCGTCTCCACTGTATCACTTTTTAAGGCATAATACATTTGGGCCTCTACTTACATAGGAATAGGAGGCTGTGATTGCAATTCTGAGCAAGCATCAAGTCAGTATATTTCATTATTATATCTTTTACAGCAATTCCCTAAACAGACCAGAGGGCAAAACACAGATGTCAGAGATTTTGTGTGTCCCGATATGTCCCCTTCTGCAGAAGTACCTACGTCAGGTCAGTACTATGACAAGTTGGCAGTGCCGCTCCATTCTCTGCCCAGTAATTGTATACAACACTTCTGTTGTTCCCAGAATTCCCTGCTTCCCTGGCTATTTACTAACTGATTCCTTTGTAACTAGATTTGTCTTGTTATCTATGGAGACACATTGTACCAGATTTGTCAATGACTAAATCAATCCCCATCTCTCCCTTGTCTTCCCGAAAGCTGACCGAGTGAGACCGGCGGATGTGAAAATTGTGGCTGCTCTGGGGGACTCTTTAACGGTGCGAGAGCATGTGGCAATATGTGGGCTCTCGGGGGTTATCTCTGTGTTTTCTGTGGGTGTTCTGATTAGTGTTCGTCTTATTTACAGACGGCAATCGGTGCAAATGCTACACACATACTGGAGATTCCAACGGAATACCGACAGTACTCCTGGAGGTAAGTGTGAGAATGGGAGGATCATTAAACGTCACTTATGGACTGTACTTCTGCGTGTAGCGCCCTCTCACCTCTTTGTCTTTCTGTTATGACCCAGTACTGCTTTATTACTGTATTTCAGTTGTAACACGTAACGGAATATGCGGACGCTATATAAATAACTGTTAAATACTGTGTATGGCTTATAGGTGATCTGTACCACATATCGGATACATCCTATCCCTCATCATTATACTAAGAGTCTGTCTCTTCTCCTCCAGCATCGGAGGGTACGGGAACCTGTCCGACATTATCACATTACCCAGTGAGTCATTTACTCATCTCTATCTCCTTGTTACATCACACACGGTAAGAGTTACTCTATACAGGTGACTTACAGACAGGGCCGGTTCTTGGGCTTCTAGCGCCCCGGGCGGCCAAATAGGGGCGTGGCTTCATACAGGGGGCGTGGTCAGTTACGCCCCCTGTACAGTAGTAGCGCCGCTGAAATTACGTGCGGTGCGCGATGATGTCATCGCGCGCCGCACAGTAAAGGTCCTCTCCACGAAGGGAAACTAGACGCTACGCGTCTATTTCCCTTACCAGCGGGGGGCAGCGGGACAGAGCGGGCAGCGGGGGGCACAGCAGCAGCGGATCTTGCCATGGTGCGGCACCCTCCGGAAGGCGGCGCCCCGGGCAAAAGTCCTGCTTGCCCGTGGCAAGATCCGCTACTGCTTACAGACAGTGGTGCAAGTAGAAATTTTTTCTTAGTGGTACTAATAGTACAAATGGGCGTGGTCACACAAAACTAGGGTAGTGGCTACATGACAATAGGGGCATGGCCACATTATGCCACACACCGTTATGCCCCTTACACATTATGCCAAACACCGTAATGCTTATTACACATTATGCCACATACCGTAATGCCCATTACACATTATGCCACATACCGTAATGCCCATTACACATTATGCCAAACACCGTAATGCTTATTACACATTATGCCATACACCATAATGCCCATTTCACATTATGCCAGACACGTAACACCCATTACACATTATGCCACACACCGTAATGCCCATTACACATTATGCCACATACCGTAATGCCCATTACACATTATGCCAAACACCGTAATGCTTATTACACATTATGCCATACACCATAATGCCCATTTCACATTATGCCAGACACGTAACACCCATTACACATTATGCCACACACCGTAATGCCTATTACATATTATGCCACACATAGTTATACTGACAACATTTTACAAAAATGCCCCTTATAAATTATGCCCCAGTGGTGGGCTGGTGGTACAGCGTACCGCTACCATATTTCTTAATGGTACTCCGTACCACCCTACTTTCCAGGGACGTGCAGTCAGGGGAGGTAGGAGGTAGTGCCTCCCCTGTCATAATGATTAAAATAATACAAAGAAGATATTTATAACAGATTCTGTGTCATAGATATCCTCTATTACTATTCTAATCATTTCCCCGCTGTGAAATTGCTGTATTTGGGGATGGGAATTAGCGCGAGAGGTGCCTCCCATTGCTAATACTAAAGTTCGGGAAGCAGGGGGCGGGGCCAAGCCATGGGCTGTAAAAGCCCATTGAAAAAGTACAGGGAAGCGGCACCTGTACATGTGCCTCAATGACAGGGGCGTGCATTTAGCCCACCTGAAAGCACGCCCCTGTGAGTCCCGCAGATGCGATTGGACCAGCGGATCATTCGTGCACATGCGGCGGGCATTCGTGGCGGCAGGACCCGGCGGAGAAAGGGTGGCTGGCGGCAGACCTGGATCTGGGAGGATCCAGTCCCTGTCAGCCATTTTGCAGAGTTTGGCAGCGGAGAGACGGCTTCCCATTTAAAAAATGGCGCCTCAGCGTCAATTTTGAAATTCAAGATGGACGCCGCGATCCAATCACGAGGCAGCGGCGAGGCAGCAGTGGTCAGTCCGGCGGCGGGGAGGGAGCAGGCAAGAGCTCCCGAAGATAGAAGATGACGGAAGCCCTGGGGATGCGGCAGCCATGAAAAAAATCTTAAAGGCCTCTCCGCACTTCACTGCTACTTTCCGCACTGCTTACAGAACAAGACTATGAAAGATATTGGGAAGAGATTTACACTGTATTCTATAATAATCCTGTAAGGGAATTTCCAGATAAACATTTGTTTTGGCGCATACCTGACACTTCAAGTGCACTTCTATCTACACGTGGTTGTATCATCTTCAGTATACACCCACCTTCCCCACAGGCCACAAGTAATATATATCACTAATTAATATATTACACAAAAAGAAGCTAGAATCCTGATGTACACTGCTGGTCCTCTGAGCTCCAATGACTACAATACTCCATCACCCGTCCTGACATGTAATAAAACAAGAGCTACAGGATCCAACGGGGGTACTATATTTAAGGCACCGTCATTGCGTTTCCATGACATAAGATATCTGAGTAAAATGTCTTTATAATCTGATGCCATGCGTATATAGCACTGAGGAGGATATGTATCAAACGTTTGAGAGAGATAAAGTATCGACCAACCAGCTCCGTCCTGTCACTTTTTAAACACAACCTGTAACATGGCAGCTAGGAGCTGATTGGCTGGTACTTTATCGCCAACCACTTTATCTCTCTCCGAAGTTTGATCCATTTCCCCCTGAGTATAGTGCAGTGACATCACAGCCATGTGAGCGCAGCCCCCACTCTGTACTCCCCTCTATGATCTGCCTCTGAATATCCCTGACAGTCACTGGACTCTCTCTGCATGTCTCTAGATATTTTGAAGAAGTTTAATCCCAGTCTTGTTGGCTTTGCGAAGAGGAGCACACTGAGCTACAGACCGCCCCCCCTGGAGGATGCGGGGCTCAATCTCGCCGTCACCGGAGCCAACACCTTGTAAGACTCCGCATACTGCATAAGGCGTAGTACATCAATGCACATATTACTATGAACCACATGTATATACAGCATCAGTGCTGTCAGTGTGTAGGCCTACTGTATACTCTGTGAGCAGCTGAGCTGTGGGGGGCTGTGATGGAACGTTAAAGGCTTAATTTAGAGCTGGCCAAAAATCCTCTTACATCACATATATGGAGGTGATTCTCTGAGTTGGGCGCAGTGGTATCCATGTTTGTTTCTTTTGCCGCAGTTGTTAATGCCAGAATAGGCCCTTCCCTGGTGTACAGTCGTACAACTTAATGTGCCGGGATTGAGGCGCCCACTTTCTGCGGCTTTTGATGCAACAAGCTCACGTGGTGCGACTTTAGACGCCATCGAAGCGAAGGACGCACCATCTAAACTTGCATTAACCTCAAGCTAGGTGTGGCTATGTCTAACTACCCCCTAGTGCCTAACCCTCCCCCCTCCTCTGTGCCTAACCCTACCCCCCCCCCCCCCTGCGTTTGCCTGTGCTGTGTACAGTATCTACATGTAGCTGCAATGCACTCTGTTACTACGTCGGCAACACAATGTGTCTACAGCGTTAAGTATGCCTTGTACTGCAGAATGACAGGTCTGGTTCCATTGCAGCTTGTTCCCGGAGCAGGTCAGACGCCTGATCGACACTCTGAAATCTCTTCCGGTAATTATCTTACTCACCAATATCTTCACTGGAACTTGGGAGTAACTCTCACAGGGTCATTAAGGGTCTCTGTGTCTCTTCTCAGGGGGTAAACTTTGAAGATGACTGGAAGGTGGTCACCATATTCATCGGTTCCAATGACTTGTGTGATTACTGTAAGAACAAGGTGAGAGTGGCTGTTACATTTCCCTCTACTCGTCCCCTATCTCCAGCTATCCTTATTTCCAAGCAGTGGAGAAATGGCCCCAGCCTCCCCCACATATGACAGATAGGTGGAAGATATCACTGGCTCATCCTGCCAGTGATTGTACGGTCACATGTCTATGCACGGCGCTTCCGCCACACCAGTCCTGTGCCTAGATGACCTGAGCACTTACATAGTAAGTACTTATAGTATATGTACAGCCATCATGTGTCACTAACCATCTGGGAATTCTGGCAAATGCTTGATGGGCCGGTCCAAAGGTTTGAAGGCCCGGTCTAGCAACTCCACCTCCCAACGCTCTGCTCAACCAGCATGTTCATACATGGCATGCCGCCAGTGATAAGATGTGTAGACACGCCCCTTTATCAGTGCAATATGCAAGTTATATGCAGAGCTAATCCTACCCTTAACCCTAACCCACCCATCCCACAGCCTAACCTTAACCTCCCCTCTCACAGCCTAACCCTAACCATCCCGTCACTCAGACTAAACCTAACCATCCCCTCCCGCTGCCTAACTCTAAACTCCCCTCTTACACCCTAACCCTAACCTCCCCTCCCACAGCCTAACCCTAACCTCCCCTCCCGCAGACTAACCCTAACCATCCCCTCCCTCAGCCTAATCCTAACCATCCCCTCCCTCAGCCTAACCCTAACCTTCCCTCCCTCAGCCTAACCCTAACCATCCCCTCCCGCTGCCTAACTCTAACCTCCCCTCTCACAACCTAACCGTAACCTCCCCTCCACAACCTAAACCTAACCTCCCCCTCCCACAGCCTAACCCTAACCTCCCCTCCCACAGACTAAACCTAATCTCCCCTCCACAACCTAAACCTAACCTCCCCCTCCCACAGACTAACCATAACCTCCCCTCTCACAGCCTAACCCTAACTATCCCCTCACTCAGACTAAACCTAACCATCCCCTCCCGCTGCCTAACCCTAAACTCCCCTCTTACACCCTAACCTCCCCTCCACAACCTTAACCTAACTTCCCCCTCCCACAGCCTAACCCTAACCTCCCCTCCCGCAGACTAACCCTAACCATCCCCTCCCTCAGCTTAACCGTAACCTCCCCTCCTGCGGACTAACCCTAACCATCCCCTCCCTCAGCCTAACCTCCCCTCCCGCTGCCTAACCCGGTTCCGGTATGAATGGTCGACCATGTTATGGTCGACAGTCATTAGGTCGACCACTATTGGTTGACATTGACATGGACACATGGTCGACACATGAAAGGTCGACACATGAAAAGGTCGACATGAGTTTTTTTACTTTTTTTGGTGTCGTTTTTTGCGTAAAGTGACTGGGAACCCAAATTAGTGCACCGCGTCCCCTCGCATGGCTCGCTTTGCTCGCCATGCTTCGGGCATGGTGCCTTCGCTCCGCTGCCGCTTTGCTCGGCACACATTACCGTTACAATCGTAGTCCACGTGGATCGTAAAGTATGGAAAAGTTCCCCAAAAGAAAAAAAAGTTAAAAAACTAATGTCGACCTTTTCATGTGTCGACCATTTTTATGTGTCGACCATGTGTCCATGTCGACCATGTCAATGTCGACCAATAGTGGTCGACCTAATGACTGTCGACCATAACATGGTCGACCATGTGAACGGATACCGCCTAACCCTAACCTCCCCTCCACAAACTAAACCTAACCTCCCCCCTCCCACAGCCTAACCCTAACCTTCCCTCCCGCAGACTAACCCTAACCTCCCCTCCCTCAGCCTAACCCTAACCATCCCCTCTCTCTGCCTAACCCTAACCTCCCCCTCCTGCAGACTAACCCTAACCTCCCTCCCACAGCCTAACCTCACCTCCCGCAGACTAACCCTAACCTCCCCTCCCACTGACTAACCCAAACCCTCCACTCTCACAGCCTAACCCTAACCTCCCCTCCACAATCTAAACCTAAACTCTCCCTCCCACAGACTAACCCTAACCTCCCCTCCCTCAGCCTAACCCTAACCTCCCCTC
This sequence comes from Pseudophryne corroboree, assembly GCF_028390025.1. NCBI lineage: Eukaryota > Metazoa > Chordata > Amphibia > Anura > Myobatrachidae > Pseudophryne > Pseudophryne corroboree. The sequence goes on along the minus strand of NC_086455.1, from coordinate 158,550,839 downwards.
CCTCAGCCTAACCCTAACCTCCCCTCCCTCAGCCTAACCCTAACCTCCCCTCTCACAGCCTAACCCTAACCTCCCGCTCCTATAGCCTAACTCTAACCTAACCTCCCCTCTCGCTACCTAACCCTAACCTCCCCTCCCGCAGACTAACCCTAACCATCCCCTCTCGCTGCCTAACCCTAACCTCCCCCTCCCACAGCCTAACCCTAACCCACCCCTTCTGCAGCCTAACCCTAAATGTCCATTACCACAGCCTAACCCTAACTGTACCCCCCCCTGCAGCCTAACCCTAACCATTCCCTCCCACAGCCTATCCCTAACCTCCCCCCTCCCCCCTCGCAGCCTAATTGTAAATTGTCAGTAGTGTCTAACCCTAACCTTAAGACCAGTACTTACCCCTGGGATCTGTCGGGATTCTGACCGTCGGTACTCAGCTATCGGTATTCTCCCTTTCGGGATCCCAGCTACCGGGATCCTGACCACATCTCGTGTAGACCTATTGCAAAAAATTCACTACAGAAAGTTTGCTCTTGACAAATATTTTTCCAGGATTTTTTTTATGACAATACGAAAATGATCCCCATTTAACAGATCACATAGATTAGGATACCACCGTCTACACCAATGGTTCACAAACTCTGTCCCCAGGTCCCCACACAATCCATGTTTTCAGGTCACCTGTGAATCTTTACAAAGTGGCAGTTGGTGATACCCCTCTGCCCTGCTGGGTGACCTGGAAAACATGACCTGTTTGGGTCCTGAGGACCAAGTGTGAGAACAGCACAGACAAACACAGATAGAAGCCAGGCATCAGTATGTAAAGTTGTGTATTTTGTACAAGTAGCAGGCGGGTATGTAGAAACATCAAAGTTGTCTGAAGGTGGAATTACCCTCTTCCCTGCCCTGGCATTTCCACAGAGGCGACGTCTCTAACAGAAATGTATAATAGATGGATTACGACAAATTCAGAACTCCATTGGTAATAATCAGTAACAGATCAGGATATCAGCGGCCACCCATCCTTGTGCTAACGACTCCCTGCCTTATTTCACAGACCCTGTTCTCAGCTGAGAGTTTTATACACAATGTGACGGTGTCTCTGGATCTGCTGAAAGCAGAGGTACAGTATGTGTATCCCCCAAATGTTCAATACTTCTCTGTACGTTACCGTAGCGAGATTTAGTGGCTGACACTGAGCCACAGGAAATATGGTGGGAGTTGGTGGCAGCCACAGAAGCCAGATTTACTGCCTTATGCTAATGTGAGAATCCATAGGGGTAATGCGGGGTCCGTGCCTCTGCAAGCGGAAAGTCCGTGCTGTCCATTACCCCGGCCGCAGGGACTGTCGTTAGTATCTGCTGTTGCATCAGCCCCACGCTAGGTGCAGGAGCACCATCAGGCACGGGCTTCCCTTCCCCGTACGTACAATTCAGAATTGCATGGAGCATTTGCTACACAACCGTGGCGCTCGCACAAGTCAGGAAGGTGCAAAACCCCCACAGAGAACGGGATATAGTATAATACATAGGAGCCAGCTCTGTGGGTGCGAGAGCACCCCAATATTTGTGCCGCCACTATCCACATCTATGCATCCTGTTGTTCAGTCATATTGAGGAGGAGGGGTGCACATGAACACCTCTAAACATTCTAAAAAGTTGTCTCCCATAATATAATATGTTTCCATTAGAACTCATCTACATTTTTTGTTAAACAGAAACTAAGAGGTCTATTTATCATTGGTTGCAGACTGCGCCAGAAACTATCACCCCTTATCGCCGTATATGGCGGCTATACAGAATATTGGGGCAGATATATTAAGCCTGGAGATGGCATAAGGAAGTGATAAACCAGTCATAAATGCAAGATGATAAACGCACCAGCCAATCAGCTCATAACTGTCAATTTACATATTGGATCTGATTGGCTGGTGCGTTATCACCTTGCACATATCACTGCTTTATCACTTCCTTATGCTGTCTCCAGGTTAATACATCTGCCCCTATGTTTGGGTAATTTTATCAGCCAGGACAGCTGCTGCAGCCAATGCATTTTATTGGATTCCGTCCCAGCAGTGTCTCTAAACATGTGTGCTAGAAGAGGTGTGGATTATAGGGTCAACCACACTTAGGTCGCCCACTATTGGTCGACAGTGACTAGGTCGACACCTGGAATGGGTCGACACGGTCATTAGGTCAGCATGTATACGGTCCACATGAGGTTTGTTTGTTTTTTTAAAATGCTGTAATTTTCTTTGTAAAGTTATCGGGAACCCCAATTAGTGCACCATGTACTAAGCTCGCCATACTTCGGGTAAGGTGCCTCGCTCTGCTACCGCTGCGCTCGGCACAGGTAACTATTCCCAATCGTAGCTTGTGAAATTGCTCAACTGCACAGTCCCCACATCTGCAATATCTCCGGCATTAACCAGTAATAAATAGGAAACATCAATCATGCTTAAAGGTGTTGAAAAGCTTAAAAAATAGGCCCCTAAATTTAGCTCATTTCTTGTACTGCATGTATATAATAGTACTACATCTATATACGTCACCTATATGATACTACATCTGTATATATAAGGTGTGGCTATGAAATAATGAGACTGTACTTAATAAACCATACTGCGTGAACTAAAAGGAGTGGGGGATCACTGAGCTTGGTCTATCCCTCTTGCACAGTTTGCTGTGACCCAGCATTCAAAGAAGTTGTGTCTTTCCCGTGCGTTGTAAAAATGCTTCGTTCAATAGTAGAGCAACGTGTTAATATAAAACATTCCGTTAAATTGAACAAAACAACCCCAAAATCTTACCGTATGCTAAGCGAGGCTTACGCGGCAGATTGTATGTCACATGCACGTGTGTTTGAGTGGCACAAAAGATTTAGTGATGGTTGTGAGGACGTGGAAGATGATGAACATCCCGGAAGGCCTTGCTCATCAAAAACAAATGAAAATGTGGAAAATATTGACAAAATTGTTCGAATTGACCGGCGCTTAGAATCTGAATGACAGCAGAAATGGTAGACATCGTCAGAGAAACTATGAGGCAAGTTTTGCAACAAGATCTTAACATGACAAAAGTTTGTGCTCAGATGGTTCCAATTCACTGCCGAGCAGAAAGAAAATAATAAGTGAATTTGTACAGACATTTTGGAACAAATTCAGGCGGATTCACATTTTTTAGATACAGTTATTACTTGTGATAAAACAAGGATCTTCCAGTACAATCCTGAGACAAAACACCAGTCCATGCAATGGGAAACACCATCATCACCAAGAATGAAGATAGCACGTCAGAGCGAATCCAGATTCAAAGCCATGTTAATTGTTTTCTTTGATATCAAGGGTGTTATTTTGGCAGACTGGGTACCAGAAGGCGCAACAGTGAATCAACATTACTACAAACATGTTCTAGCAACTTTTGCGGGAAAGAATCAGAAGAAAGAGGCCAGAGTTGTGGAAAAATGGTTTCATCCTCCATCAGGACAACGCACCAGCCTACACAGCTCTCTCTGAAGCAGTATTTGGCCTAGAAACAGATTGCAGTGCTAGAACTCCCTCCACACTCACTAAACCTAGTACCGTGTTACCTCTTTCTTTTCCCTATCGTCAGATCTGTACTCAAGGGAACCCGTTCTGCATCAGTTACTGAGGGAAAGAAGAAAACAATTGAGCTGGTGAGACAGCTGACAGATAATGAGCTACAGCGCGGCTTTGACCAATGGGAAATAAGAATACAGCGGTGTGTGGATACAGAGAAAGGAGCACATAGAAGGGGAATGGAGTTAAATGTACTTAATATAATTAATTGTAAATTAAAGCATCAGTCTCGTTATTTAATAGCCACACCTTGTATTACACTGCGTCTATGTTATACTATATTTATATCATACTATACAGATTTGATACTGTAACTATACTATACTAGATATTATACTACATCTCTGTATTACATTATACATATGTTACACTGCATTTATATCATATTAGATCTATGGGCCTGCTTCAAAGATGTGCTTAAACCTGATGGCTTACGTACGTCTCCGATGTTTGTTTATCTGCGCGTGCGCAGGACCTGTTTCTGCACAACAAGTCCTGCACGATCGCTCGCAGTCACCAATAAGCCACAGTGTGACTGACATGCTGCGGTGTTTGGGAGTGGCAACGGGGACCGTTCCACAAAACAGGGCATGTCGTGCTATACGGTATCTGTGCTATACTATACCAGCAGGTAAGGGCAATGTCTGGCATGTTTTGAGTGGGCTTGGCAGAGCTGTGCAGTCTGGGATACAGCGGTCTCCGCTTATTCAGGTGCATTCACACCCTTCACCCACAATTGAATCCCCCCCCTCATTTTTTCATTTATATAACAGTGCTGTAGAGGGCTGTCGGGGTAATGCTGAATGGTGGGGGGGCAGATGTACATTGTGTGTGGGGTTGAGTTGTTCTGAAGTGTCCCCTTGTTCTGTCCGCAGCTGCCAAGATCCATCATCAATGTTGTACAGCTCCTACACGTCGCACATCTGCGGCAGGTCAACGACAACAGCTTTGGTTGTATTCTGCAAAGGTGAGGATACTGAGCGCTTGCTAGTACCATCCGTCATATGCATCTCAGCCGCATCTACATCTGAGACCGAAGGAGCAGAAGTGGGTGGCAGCAGGGCACATACACATAGGAAAAGCTTGGTGAGAGAGTGTCTATGAACTTTCAGGAGGTGCAGTGTTTCCAGCAAGGCTGGCTCTCTTCTGAGACAAAGTTGTAAACCCTAGCCCAAGCTGATTATAAAATCATGTCCAGAGCTGTAAAGCAAGCCATAAAAGATATAAGTAGCAGACTTGCTAGGATGTCTGAGAAACCCCCCACAGTGTAAGCTGAGACTCACTCCACTCTGGTTTTGGGAGGGTTAAAATGCTTCCAGGAGGGGTGAGAGGGGGCCTGCAGTGGGTTTAAATATGAAAAACTCTGGCTGCAAGTTGTTCATTGTCAGAAAGGTGGGTTCAGTAAAAGACTGGATCTTGTAATGTTATCAGCATTTGCAGAAAGGCCTCACTCAACCAGTTTCTGTACTACAGGTGACTAGAACATAGTTTTTTCCCTATTTTATTTCTTGGAATTGTAATTACTTGTGTCACTATTTAAACTATTATTTCTACAGTGGGGTACACTGGGTTCCATTGGGGTGTAGAGCGGGATATTGGATCCAGAGGCACCATCAGGCAAAGCTTTGACTGTCCCAGGATGCATTGGGGCCTCCTGTATAACACTGCCTCCAGGCACTGAGAGCTCAGTTTCGAGTGGTGCCTGCAGGCAGCAGATCACCTAACAGGTGGGCTCCACTTGTTCAGCCCTGAAAAAGCTGAAGACTTCAAGGGACGCAGCACTGTTATGTCAGGGTGATATTCAGTGCTGCATCTCCGTCTTCTCCCAAGCGGCACCGCATACTCCCGCGAAGCAGATCCCGGGTACTTGCGGCGGAGACACTCCGGCTTAGGCACATGGTCGCAGACGCTCTCCTGGTTCGCATGGCTGCTATGAAGGGAAGAAGTAAGAGAGTCCCCCAGGTGGGTCCCGCCACTAAATCGCATTCCTGTTGCAGTCTAGGGAGATGGACTGTGACGCTGGCGTGGACACTGTTACCGAGAAGAGATCCACTATATCCACCAGGGCATAGGAGTAGAGGTCGGGTGTACAAACGCCCTTATTGGTAAGGCTCCGTAGTCAAAGCTTTTGCCTGATGGTGCCTCTGGATCCAAGATCCGGCTCTACACCCCAATGTTTTCCCTGTGGAACCCAGTGTACCTCGCAGAAAGAGATTTAACCATGGTAAGTCTACCATAACTCTCCTTATTCTTGTAACCTTTCTTTTTGTGTAACTATAAGCTTTAAAGTTTTGACTTGGATTAAAAATCTTAATTTTAGTTCTGGAATCTGTGTTTTCACAACCAAACCCAGAGAGGCTCATGCTACCTAATTTTTACATATTAATACTTGTGTGTGCAGGTGAAAGCAGGAGCTCACCCTGGGCTTGACCCAAATGGTACTTTTGCTGGTGGCAGTTACCGTGTTGATTTACCACATGCACTGAGATGATCAGTAAGGTGTCACGGGCAGCATCCTCAGATAGACGTTTATCTGGAGAATTGATGCGCCTAGAATCATGACACCGGTCTGGTTTCCAGGCGTATCATTTGCTTCTAGTATAGGATTGGTGCAAGTGTTCATTGATGATGATGATGATGATGATGATGATGACTAGCAGCTAGCCGGTCGTGCACACTGGGGACAGGCGCAGTGCAACATGCGCACACAGGGGGCGGGCGCACCACAAAATGCTTATATACTGAGGACGGGTGCACCCCAGTAGGCGCACAACTGAACATAAAGCAAGTATACACTTATTTCTATGCTCGCAGTTGTGGCGCAGAATTCTGTATGGCTGATTTGCTAACACCTCACCATCAGGAGCACATTCTCTCATGGGGGGTAATTCCAAGTTGATCGCAGCAGGAAATTTTTTAGCAGTTTGGCAAATCCATGTGCACTGCAGGGGTGCAGATATAACATGTGCAGAGATAGTTAGATTTGGGTGGGTTACCTGTGCAGGGTAAATACTGGCTGTTTTATTTTTACACTGCAATTTAGATTGCAGATTGAACACACCACACCCAAATCTAACTCTCTCTGCACATGTTATATCTGCCTCCCCTGCAGTGCACATGGGCCCTCATTCCGAGTTGTTCGCTCGTTACTTTTCCTCGCATCGGTGCGATTAGTCGCAAACTGCGCATGCGCAACGTTCGCAGTGCGCCTGCGCCAAGTAAATTTGCTAAAAGTTTGGTATTTTACTCACGGCTTAACGGAGAAATTTCTTCGTTCTGGTGATCGGAGTGTGATTGACAGGAAGTGGGTGTTTCTGGGCGGAAACTGACCGTTTTATGGGTGTGTGCGAAAAAACGCAGCCGTTTCTGTGAAAAACGCGGGAGTGTCTGGAGAAACGGGGGAGTGTCTGGCCGAAGGCTGGGAGTGTTTGTGACGTCAAACCAGGAACGAAACTGACTGAACTGATCGCAGTGGCAGAGTAAGTCTCGAGCAAAGAAATTTCTATTCGCAATTCTGCTAATCTTGCGTTCACAATTCTGCTATGCTAAGATTCACTCCCAGTAGGCGGCGGCTTAGCGTGTGCAATGCTGCTAAAAGCAGCTAGCGAGCGAACAACTCGGAATGAGGGCCATGGTTTTGCCCAACTGCTAACAAAGATCCTGCTGCGATCAACTCAGAATTACCCCCATTATCCTAACATATAACATTTCTCCCAGTGTGACTTCAGCCTTTAGGCTCAGTCTCTACATCCTCATTTCTGCAGCCTGTCCTGGCCATCTATTGTACTCAGTAATATAACTTGTATATCTCCTATGACAATGCTAAATTCCTTTGTCGTATAAACAACCCTTTATGAAGTCTAAGAACACTGTACGCTGTTTGCTTAAGAAGTACCGTAAGGGTACGCTATTTGCGTAACGATCGCTCCGCCGTAGGCGAGACGCTCAAGCGTCACGTTCGCTCACGGCCCAGTGATCACAGGACACGTTATTGGTTATGACTAGAGTAATGATTCGCTATGGCGTAGCATACGCTCGAGACCACGAGGAGGTCACCAGCGGCGCAGACGCTCACAACGCTATACCTTTGTGTTAAACCTTATACCAATGAAATACACAGAATAACTTAATGTGAATACAGGGTGTAAGTGCAACCTTGTGTAACCTGACTAACTACAAAGCTGCTTGAGCGTCACCGACGCTCAAGTGAACACTTAACACTATAGAAAATACACAGATACTGGTTTAGGGTCCAAAGCCTATTAACTGTATTATATCTAATATACTTGTAAAAGGGGATAACAGTACAAATGATACACTACAATATAACAGAGACTTCCTAACCAAAATACAATACTATCTAATACAATTCAATACTAGTCTAGGGGAGATGTGAGAGAAACGAGAAAGAGGGAGAGAGAGAGAGAGAGAGAGAAGTGGAGAGAGATGAGAGAAATTGGCTCACAGTAAGACAATGATTACGGAGAGAAAACTTACGCACAAGGGGAAACGATCGCATGCGCCTGGACATCCAGCACCCGATTTTCAGCAATGAGAACCGTTGAAGAGTGAGAGCTGGATGTGGTCGGCCTGCCTATTTATGCCCCACACACAATGCAATCCAATGGTCCCTACAATCCCATTGTCCATTGGACGTCGGAATTCGGCCCTGTATCATAACAAAAGGTCATAGGGTGATTCATACAGGTGGGCTGTGACGATTTCAAACAGCTCAGGTGGGTGGGAAACTAGGTTTCCCGCCGCATACCTGAGTATGAGTAAATAATAGAAATGGACATAAACTTCTTATGTCCATAACTATTCGCACGAGCGATTAATACGCTCCAAACCAACACCGGAATATTGCTAATTAAATACTCTTCCGATGGGTACCAAACACTGCTGTATGATTCCTGTCAGACCCTTCGTACAATACAAAGAGGGATTCCTCAGCTCAGGGACATTCTATATTAACCAAACTTTCAGAATCTATCAAAGGGATCATGATCTACAAACTACATTAATTGTGAAAATGTGTAACGAATGAGTCGCACGCTACGACTACATAAACTCTACCGTAAATACGCATACCGTGCGCCCGCGGGTGCACGCTATTGCGGGTATGCGCCTTCACGGGAGAGCGTACGCATGCGCAGCGCGGACCAGTGTGCGGTGCAAATATGGCAACGTGCATAGAGATATTTTTCTGACTTTGACAGTCCACCCTTTGGCAGTCAATAATAACTGCCACCTTCTAAAACATTTCAAAAGGAGAAAAATATATGTCAGGGGTTAATTCATTTCCATGGTTGGGTAGTGGAGAAGAGTGGAGTAGGTGTGAAGAGGGTATGACCTAGTGAGAAAGCAGAAGCATGTGTGTATGAGTCCATGTTTGGAGGGTCATGTATCATCGTGCCGTACGTGTGGTAAATCAAGCTTCGAGGTATTGCGAAGTATACATTTGAATTCCTTCTTATCCTGTGGTACAGGTCTGTGGATGGGCTGTCAAACTCTACCGAGCTCATTTCGGCTGTGGTTGTAACAAAATGGGGATGCACATTTTAGTTGATGATACATGAATGGGGGGGGTATGTGGTTGCTGATATCTGTGCCTGTATTCCCTATCGTCTATGTGTGTCGTTACCTGAGGGTTGTAGAGATGAAGATAAAGAACACTTACGAAAAATGCAATGATATTCTATGTCAGGGAAATGTACATCTGTTGTTGAAGTTGTGTTCGGTATCTGTTGAGAGTCGTCTTCTTTGCGCTGTTTTGCTCCTTAGGCATGAGCAACAAGCTTTGTCAGTGCCATCAGATTTACAAAAAATTGTTGGGCTAGCGTGAGTTTAAAAATACTAGGGAAACTGGGGATCCATGGCAAAGTTCATCAAGTGTCCATATCATAGGTTGTCAAAACTTCATCTTTGGTGCTTGTCTGTTGTCTGTATACATCTCGTCTCGTCAGCTTCCTCGTCCAAGGGGGTCTTTGTATCTGGGAGAAAAGCAGAAAAACAGGTGAAAGAAACGGACCGTATAATCGCATTTTCATCACATCCTGGTTTCTATCATTGGGTCATAAATCAAATCCAGGTTAATTACGGTTTCCTCACTCTTCAAGCTCATCACTTTTGTACTTTGTTTGCACCTCATTAAAGCCTGCCCGCATCTAAATATCAATCCAATCGATATAACGACACCCAAGATACATAGTAGAAACTTTCCAACATCCATTATGACTCCTTGAGCCCAGTCTCCTAAACCGGAGAACCAATTTCGCGGGTTCAACCATGACACCCAACCAGTCAGCTCATTACCTACAGCAGCAAGAGTGAGATTGTGTTTTCGACGGAATTCCCACTTTAATTGCAGAATATCGTCCATCTTTTGGTCTATGACCTCTACCGGATCCTCGGTGCTATTTGTGATATACGTGCAACACTTTATGCCGTACTGTGTTGCCAATGTAACACAATATCCGCCTGTTACTGCTGTAAGATAATTAAGAACCATCCTATGCTGAACTAGTTCTGTTTTGTAGGCTTGAAGTTCTCTTCCAGTGTATCTAAACGTGTCATCATACATTTCAGTGATATTATCTAACAAATTGGCGAGTGCGGAAATGTATCTATAATTCATCACTCCTCGAGCGGTGCGAGTGAAATCTAACGCTACCAGAACCTGAATCCCGGTGGATTCATGGATAAGATCAGAGGCCGGATGCTCTAACCTTTCTGACAGTTGTCTTTTAACTCGGTGCTCGTAATGAGTGTGAGTATAAGGAGCTTGGGCACCACGGTGTATGTCCATCATTTTGTCATGTGTAACAGTCATCACTTCAGGCAATACTTTTCCAATATAACACAATCCTTCAGAGTTTGGGGCAAGCCACTTGTACGCCTTTCTCCCGCATATGAAATATGCATCATCGGGGAGAACATATGGGACGGAGAAGGACATTACCATGTTACACACCTTCCAGGTGAACTCTCCTGACCCTAATTCTTCCATCTGCTTAATGCACGTATCAGTTTGTACGATATGTGCACAGTATCCTGGTGATACCTCTCCAACTCTAGTAATCCTATTTCCTAAGGTATATCGATACCGGAAAGATTTTCCTCTACTGGCTATGTGGCGTACAAGCTCTGTATCTGTAGGCATTCTATCTGCTCTATGTGAAAAGGTCATGGTAAGGTTGCTCCATGACACTTCCCAATTTCCCGGCTTACGGGGATTGGAGATATTAAAACATAAGAGGGACCTATCCACATGGTATTGGTGGAGCTTCAAACTAGGAGGGCTGGAGATGTTAAACCTCCGGTCCACCGGTCTCCCACCACTTAGCTCAAGTACCTCCCCTAACGTTAAAGGAAATGGTACTAGCCCTGATTTGCTGTGACCCTGAGGTACTTGAGAGCATACCCAACAATCTGTTTGGTTTAATACGTTACCCACTAAGGAGTGATAGTCATTCAATGGATGCCGGTCCATATGGATATTAAAACTGGATTGGCATTTCTTTATGCATCCATCTTCAATCAAATTGTCACAAAGCCTACAGATACAGTTTTCTTCAGCTAACAATCCATCACAATTTCTTCTATCGGATCGTTTTCTGATACTCGCCTTTGCTTGTTGGTTTGGTTGATCTTGGAAAACTACGCCTTCATCATCATAATCGGAACCCATTCCAGATCCTCTCTCGACCTCTATGGTACTCTCGCCGGAACAGACTGCTCTGGTCAACATCATGGTTAATATCAAAATCCGGATCACAGTCTCTTGGGGCAAGTCCATCTTTGAGGAGGAAATGGAGAAGAATGAGGAGGGGGAAAAAGAAATTTTCTAGGGAGAGGGGATGGGAAGTGGAGAAAAACAATAAAAGGGAGAAGGGAGTCGACAACTGCTTTCGGTCTTCAAGGCTCAGGTGCCGCCTCAGTCCTCCTGGAACAGACACTCCAGTGATACAACCTCTACCGCCTGTTCCTTATCACGGGACTTCTCTGGATCAGCAACCTTCTTGCAGTGGGATGAATGGACCCAAGTCTCTCTCTCAGCAACCTTCAATGCTGTGGTGCTAGTCAATAAGACCTGGTATGGTCCTTCCCATCTATCAATAAGACAACCTGAGCGTAGAAAATTTCGTATCATTACATAATCCCCAGGTTCAATGTCATGACAATTACTATCTGGTAAATCAGGAATCACCAATTTCAGATTATCATTTTGATTCCTCAACTGCTTACTCATGTTAATCAAGTATTTTACAGTTACTTCATTGTTACATTTCAAATCATCCTGAGGGTTAATCATGACATGCGGTTGTCGACCAAACAAGATTTCAAAAGGAGACAGATTAAGAGGGGACCTGGGAGTGGTTCTGATGCTATACAAAACAATGGGTAAAGCTTCTGGCCACGTCAATCCTGTCTCTGCCATTACTTTACTCAATTTATTTTTAATAGTGCTGTTCACTCTTTCGACCTTCGCACTCGCCTGTGGACGGTACGGAGTGTGCAGCTTGCTATCAATTCCCATCAACTTACACATTCCTTGAAAGACATCACCGGTAAAATGGGTACCCCTATCACTTTCAATGATTCTAGAGATACCATATCTACATACAAATTCCTGCACAATTTTCTTAGCTGTAAACATAGCGGTATTTGTAGCTGCTGGAAATGCTTCGACCCAATTCGAGAAAACATCTATACAGACAAGTACATATTTCAAATTTCGACATGGGGGTAATTGAATGAAGTCAATTTGTATTACCTGGAAAGGGCCGCCGGCAGGTGGGATATGGGATGGTTCTGTAGGTATTGCCTTTCCAATATTCTTTCTCAGACAGGTAAGGCATGACATTGCTCTTTTACTCGCATGAGAGGAGAATCCTGGGGCGCACCAGTATGCTCTTACCAATTTGCACATCCCCTCCTTGCCTAGATGAGTCAGCCCGTGAGCTGCTTCAGCCAGACATGGAAGGTATGCTCTGGGGGCCACTGGTTTACCATGTCCATCCGTCCAGAGCCCTGAGGACTCCTGGCCATATCCCTTTGCCTTCCAGACTGCTCTTTCCTGTGTGGAACACAAATTCTGCATCTCACACAACTTTTGTGTGTTGATGGTATTGAATACCATCAGTTGTGTGGTGTCTGTCTGTATGGGGGTAGCAGCTGCAAGCTTTGCGGCTTCGTCTGCTCGGCTGTTACCAAGGGACACTGGGTCTTGGCTATATGTATGTGCTTTACATTTGATAACAGCCACTCTGTCGGGTTCCTGTATCGCTGTTAGAAGCCTTTTTATATAAGCTGCATGCGCTATCGGTGTACCAGCTGCCGTCATGAAATTTCTGAGGCGCCATAGGGCTTCGAAATCATGTACTACCCCGAAGGCGTATCTAGAATCGGTGTAGATATTGGCTGACTTACCCTTAGCCAATTCACATGCTCTGGTTAGGGCGACCAGTTCAGCAACTTGGGCTGAGTGAGGTGGGCCTAGCGGTTCCGCTTCTATGGTGTCTTGGTCATCTACGACTGCGTATCCAGTACACAGGTCTCCCGAGTCTGACTGTCTATGACAACTACCGTCAGTGTAGAACGTGAGTTCTGCATCTTCCAGTGGATTGTCACTGATGTCAGGCCTTGCGGTAAAATTTTGGGTCAAATATTCCATACAATCATGTGTATCTTCCTTTGCATTAAATCCTCCTTCCCCATCACTCTCACCTTCCACCCTTTGTGTCTGACCAGGCACACCTGGGAGAAATGTTGCAGGGTTTAATGCACTGCATCTCCTTATGGTGATGTTTACTGGGGCCATTAATGCCAATTCCCATCTTGTAAACCTTGCAGATGAGACGTGTCTGGTTTGGGCAGAATTCAATAAGGCAGATACCGCATGCGGTGTATGGATTGTGAGGTTGTGGCCTAGCACGACATCTTCGCTTTTTGTCACTAGCAATGCTATCGCCGCAACGCTACGCAAGCATGTGGGGAGGGATCGCGCTACTGTGTCTAGCTGAGCGCTGTAGTATGCGACTGGCCTGCTGGCGTCACCGTGTTTTTGGGTTAGTACACCTGCTGCGCACCCAGCACTTTCTGTTCCGTATAATTCAAAGGGTTTCCCATAGTCTGGCATACCTAGTGCTGGCGCCTGCGTTAGGCACTGTTTGAGTCTCTCAAATGCTGTTTCGGATTCGTCTGTATGCGAAATCCGATCAGGTTTGTTTGAAGAGACCATTTCCTGCAAAGGTAACGCCAATATGGAAAACCCTGGGATCCAATTACGGCAATACCCACACATTCCTAAAAACGTCCTGATCTGTTGCTGGGTTTGTGGCAGTGTCATGTCTCTAATGGCTTGGATTCTATCAGCGGTCAGGTGTCTCAGTCCTTGTGTTAGACAGTGTCCCAAATATTTTACCTTAGTTTGGCATAATTGCAACTTGTCTTTGGAAACCTTGTGACCTGTGTCTGAAAGATGAAACAGGAGCTGTTTCGTATCCCTCAGGGAAGCTTCCAATGAATCAGAACACAGTAGTAGATCATCCACGTACTGTATCAACACTGATCCACTCTCCGGTTGGAAAGACTGTAAACAATCATGCAAAGCCTGAGAAAATATACTTGGACTATCTATGAAGCCTTGGGGTAACCGAGTCCACGTGTATTGGACTCCTCTGTATGTGAATGCAAACAAATATTGGCTGTCAGGGTGCAGAGGTACCGAAAAGAATGCGGAGCAGAGGTCAATAACAGTGAAAAATTTGGCAGTGGGAGGAATTTGCATTAGGATGACAGCTGGATTAGGCACTACGGGGAACTGACTCTCAACTATTTTGTTAATCCCCCTTAGATCCTGCACTAGCCTGTAACCCCTCCCCCCACTCTTTTTAACAGGGAAGATGGGACTATTTGCTGTGCTGGACGTTCTTACTAGAATGCCCTGTTGTAGCAAGCGCTCTATTACTGGGAAAACTCCTAACTCCACCTCTGGCTTCAGAGGATACTGTGGGATTTTTGGAGCTATCCTACCATCTTTTACTTGTACAACTACTGGAGCTACGTTTGCCATTAATCCAGTGTCCTGTCCATCTTTTGTCCAAAGTGACTCTGGTATCTGCGATGTCATCTCTTCTACTTGGGATGGATTCCTATTTGTCATAATGGTGTGTGACATTAATTTTGATGGGGAGTCTAACATGTCTCGCACTTCCTGAGCGTGATTCTCAGGAATGTCCAAGAATACACCTTCAGGAGTACAATAAATGACGCACCCCATTTTACATAGTAGGTCTCTACCCAGGAGATTGGTTGGTGCAGATGCAGCCAGCAAAAAGGAATGCTTGGTATGCAAAGGCCCTATTGTAATCTCGGCTGGTTTGCTAACAGGGTAGTGCTGGACTACTCCTGTTACTCCCATGGCTGGAACTGTCCTACCAGTGGTTCTCATGCCCACTGTCGAATTTATCACTGACTTGGCCGCCCCTGTGTCTACAAGAAAGTTTAAAGTTTTACCAGCTACATTGATTGCAATCTCTGGTTCACTTCCAATACTGGCAATCAATTTAACTGGCTGCAGATTACAGGTATGGCCACACCCCTATTGGGTATGCTGACCTCCCTGAATCCCGCTGGCAGCAACTACTTGTGAGGGAGTTAGTTGGGAACTATCAGAGGCATGCCAGTCTCTGTTCGGGGGATATCTTTTTGTTTCCCCTGTATGTGGCTCAAAACTCCGCCTCTGTGGACCCTGCTCCCAATGTCGTGTGTCATGTCGTTGTCTAGGGGGTTGAAAAGATCTTTGTACACTCTTTGTTCTACAGTCTCGTGCATAGTGTCCCTGTCTGTTACAAGAAAAACATGTTATTACACTTGCCTTACCCACAGGATTCGGTGGTACATACGCAGGCTGCCTTGTGGTCAGCGCCTGTATACTTACTGACATCAACTTATCACTTTGCGACTCCCTGTGCCTAGTGATGTTTCTGTCGTGATCAATAGCGCCTCTCTCAATGTGGACACCGACAGACCTCGCCAACATGGCTGCGTGGTCTGGACCCTAGTCTTTAATGTTTCCTTTAAACCATCCATCAGTACAGATACTGCTACTTCTCGGTGGTTTGGGTTGGTCTTAATGTCTTCTATACCAGTGTACTTTGCCATTTCTACTAGTGCCCGGTGAAAATATTCTGTTGCCGTTTCGGACTCCTTTTGCTTAATGGAGAATATCTTGTTCCATTTAACAACGGCTGGGAAATACTCCTTTAACTGTAAATTTATCCTTTTTACATTATCCTTGTTGTACACGTCTGTAAGCGGTACATCTTTATCTAGTCCACAATCAGCTAAAAATTGAGTTGCGTCAACATTGGAAGGTAAACAAGCTCTTAGCAGTATCTGCCAATCCTTGTTGTTGGGTTCTACAGTGTTACCTAGATCCCTGATGTATTTTTGGCTGGCAACTAAGTCCTTCCTGGGGTCAGGAAATTCGGACACTATTGTTCTTAATTCCATTCTGGAAAATGGAGTGTACATGGCAATGTTCCTTATGGGAGTGGCTCCAGACACATCTGTTTTTCCATTGGGAACTGCTATTACCCTTACAGGAGCAATTCTAACAGCCTCTTCCTGTGTAGATTCTACAGCTTGTTGTGGTACAATTGTTTCAGTGTAGTGCATGGTGCCGTACTTACCCGTTGACACGACCTCACCTATCCCTCCGCTAGGGGCTTTCGCTAATCTCGTGGGTGTCGCTGTGCCTACTGTGGTCTCTGCTATGGTGGCCGCAAGAGAGAGAGCTGAAATTGTTGCCGAATCGTCTTCTTGATCACACTCCTGAGGAGGGTTCAAAACAGGGTACAACTTGCACGGGTTAATAATTGCATGAGTTACTTGGTTACCATCATTTACATTTACAGGGTTACTAAGTGTTTGTGTTTTACAACCCAGTGCGTTTCTCTCCGCAATCAACTTCTCTCCTGCTATATATGGTGGAGGAGGAGCTGTGGCTATCAGTTTCCTTACTGCCCCAGATCCCGCCGCCAGAGCCAAACCTCTCTGTATCTCACCTTCCTGGTGCCATAACTGTAAATAATCATGATGCTGAATTCGTCTCTTTGTTGATTTTATGAGACATATCCTCCTCCTTAAATTTTGTAACACTTCTGGACTGAAGCTACCTACTCTTGGGAATTTGTCCCTGTCTTGTACAGTCATTCTCTCCCATTCATCACATAAAACCTCTGTGTGACTACCGTATTTTTCACACATGATGTATCTTGCCGACCCGACTGGTCGGTTCTCTGAATCAACCCGAACCGAGGTTGATCGCCCCCTACCTGAACAAATGGCCCCCATAATCTGCAGGTGTTGCTTATTCCTCCTTGGATCTTTATATCAAGGTTTTCAGCGAACCCTTACAGCAAACCAAGATGTCCTGGGCAGGCCGGCGGTGGCGGTTTACCGAGTACCCCACTCACTCGCCCACCTCGACCAATACGACCTGATCACACCGACGTGGTGCTGGCGTACTCGATACAGGGCCCTACCAAAAGAACCTTCGGTTTACTGGAACATATGAGGGTTACCCGCAGGACACTTACTCTTTCCAGTAAAGGTGGGGTTGTTAGACAGTTCCTGAGTGACCAGCGAACTTCCCTTAAAAATAAAAAATTACACAAATCACGTCAGAATGTACAAATAGCGTTTGTGACCACTTTACTCTAATGGTATTAGGTCAGATTACTAACTACTGCACACAATTACGTGCGGTCCAATCGTTCAGTACATAAGCACTACCTGTTATGTACTGAGAGATTAATGGAATCGATGTTTCCGGCCGCGATTCCTTCAGCATGAGCTTATGGCCTATATGGGTTCTGCACCAACACCCCAGGCGTTGTGCCTCTTGTACCTTTATAGCGGACCTTTTAGTACCTTGTGACCTCCTGGTCTTGTTACCTTATGACCTCCTGGTCTTGTTACCTTATGGTCCGCTATACTCTAATGCTCAAATATTATTTAACCAGGGATGCCTCCCTAGCCACCGTATATGTCACTTACACGTATGTCCCTTGACGAGTACCCGACTTTCCTTTTGGTTCAACCTCTAAGTTATATAAACTTATGTGATAAAAAAAACACACTCACTCAACACATGTACACTTTGTTTCTATATCTATTTCTGCGCAGAAATTGTCTTCAGTCCAACTGTGTTACCAATTAGGAGCAGGATCTGTTAAACTAAATTTCAGTTTTTCTAAAAATAGATTTGCGTTATTTACCGCGTCGCGTTATCTACCGCTGTGCGTTACTTATCGCCTTTGCGCTAACTATCGCTTTGCGCTAATTCACCTTTTTCGTGACTTTGAGCTACGTGGGCGTAACCGGACGCTACGTTGCGTAATGTACGCTGCGTGCGTCTGCCTTTGGATTGCGTACGCAAGTCTTTTGTTAGGGACACGTGTACGCAAAACAAAGATCCACCGTAACACAATTTCTACCTTTATCAATGTAAATGATCCCTGATCATCTACCGCACACCACACTGACTGCCTTATCTCCCAGACAAGCCGTGTGTTGGTCTATATTTTAACTATTACCTCTACTATGAAATAACAGCAAATCTCTTTTAGCACTTTCTATCAACTATAAAAATTGGCAAACAGGAATAGTGATATACGAAATTGAAAAAGAAATGCAGATATATATGTATGCGTGCGTGTATACGCAAGACAGAAGAGAAATAAAACAGTTTTAAAAGACACAAGCGTTTTTGTTCTTACTTCCGGTTCCCGGATTCCTTCAGCACTCTTTATCTAAGCGAAGCAGACGCTTATCCCGTCAGCACTGCGAGACAACCTCCCACCCTTTGCTGGGGGGATAATGTCTGCTGATCTACCTAGTGCAGATATGAGAAGGATAGGACGAGTCCCCAATTGACAATGCTAAATTCCTTTGTCGTATAAACAACCCTTTATGAAGTCTAAGAACACTGTACGCTGTTTGCTTAAGAAGTACCGTAAGGGTACGCTATTTGCGTAACGATCGCTCCGCCGTAGGCGAGACGCTCAAGCGTCACGTTCGCTCACGGCCCAGTGATCACAGGACACGTTATTGGCTATGACTAGAGTAATGATTCGCTATGGCGTAGCATACGCTCGAGACCACGAGGAGGTCACCAGCGGCGCAGACGCTCACAACGCTATACCTTTGTGTTAAACCTTATACCAATGAAATACACAGAATAACTTAATGTGAATACAGGGTGTAAGTGCAACCTTGTGTAACCTGACTAACTACAAAGCTGCTTGAGCGTCACCGACGCTCAAGTGAACACTTAACACTATAGAAAATACACAGATACTGGTTTAGGGTCCAAAGCCTATTAACTGTATTATATCTAATATACTTGTAAAAGGGGATAACAGTACAAATGATACACTACAATATAACAGAGACTTCCTAACCAAAATACAATACTATCTAATACAATTCAATACTAGTCTAGGGGAGATGTGAGAGAAACGAGAAAGAGGGAGAGAGAGAGAGAGAGAAGTGGAGAGAGATGAGAGAAATTGGCTCACAGTAAGACAATGATTACGGAGAGAAAACTTACGCACAAGGGGAAACGATCGCATGCGCCTGGACATCCAGCACCCGATTTTCAGCAATGAGAACCGTTGAAGAGTGAGAGCTGGATGTGGTCGGCCTGCCTATTTATGCCCCACACACAATGCAATCCAATGGTCCCTACAATCCCATTGTCCATTGGACGTCGGAATTCGGCCCTGTATCATAACAAAAGGTCATAGGGTGATTCATACAGGTGGGCTGTGACTATTTCAAACAGCTCAGGTGGGTGGGAAACTAGGTTTCCCGCCGCATACCTGAGTATGAGTAAATAATAGAAATGGACATAAACTTCTTATGTCCATAACTATTCGCACGAGCGATTAATACGCTCCAAACCAACACCGGAATATTGCTAATTAAATACTCTTCCGATGGGTACCAAACACTGCTGTATGATTCCTGTCAGACCCTTCGTACAATACAAAGAGGGATTCCTCAGCTCAGGGACATTCTATATTAACCAAACTTTCAGAATCTATCAAAGGGATCATGATCTACAAACTACATTAATTGTGAAAATGTGTAACGAATGAGTCGCACGCTACGACTACATAAACTCTACCGTAAATACGCATACCGTGCGCCCGCGGGTGCACGCTATTGCGGGTATGCGCCTTCACGGGAGAGCGTACGCATGCGCAGCGCGGACCAGTGTGCGGTGCAAATATGGCAACGTGCATAGAGATATTTTTCTGACTTTGACACCTATCATTGTCATAGTACAGTACAGAGTTCAGTGCCTTTTGAAGTTTATTACAAGGCAATGACCATTTACTTTGCTCTCTGTCATTATTATTGTCCTTTATTTATAGTATTCTACAATAGAAGTGCATACATTAATACAAAAGCCTTGCAGGGCATAAAGGGAGAGATTTATCAAAGCTTGTAGAGAGATAAAGTGGAGAGAGATACCAACCAATCAGCTCCTAACTGCCATGTTACAGGCTGTATTTTAGAAATGACAGGCGCTGATTGGTTGGTATCTCCATCCACTTTTTTTCTCTCCAGGCTTTGATAAATCTCACCCAGATTGCATACAAAGTGCATTACAGACATAATAGGACAAAATATAACAATATATACATGGTTGTTGCTAGAAAATCAGTAATCTATACCCCTGTTGATGGGGACAGCAGGCAGGTCCAGAGCTACAGATAGCAAACAGAATACCAAGGGCGGGGAGATGATAGTGTAGGTAAGGAGAGGTAAGCAAGGGAAGAGGGCCCTGCTCGTTAGAGATTATAAGGGGGTTGAGTCAGTGTGCAGGAAACAAAGGGGTGGGTTTGGAGAACTGGCAGGCTATAAAGCTTTGCAGAGAGGTGAAGAGTCTTAAGGTGCATACACACTTAGCGATAAAGTAAACTATATTGCTAATTTTCCCCCTCCTTAGCGATATAGTTTACTATATCGCCTAGTGTGTATGCAACTGACGACGAGCGATGTGCAGCCCTGCGGGCCATTAATGACCCTTGCTCTTTGTCATGCATGCAGCTCAATTTGGACTCATCGTCCAAAGCTACATGCTCCGGCCGGTTGCGGCATGACGTCGCTGTGCGATATCGCTAGCGATACTGCACAGTGTGTATGTCCGCTGTCCGGCAGCCCGGCCCGGGAGGGGAAACACTAGGTGATGTTGCTCACCGAGCACATCACCTAGTGTGTACCCACTTTTATATGGAGGGGGAACGAGTTCCAGTAGTGGAGAACAGCACGGGAAAAGGCCTGAGTGGCAGGAGGTAAACAGTTGGGAGGAGACGTGGCGGTTATTGGCAGAGCAAAGAGGATGGCAGAAATTTGGGGGGTATGAAGTTAGAGAGGCACTGTAGGGGGCAGAGGTGGGAGTGAGGAGTTTGAAGTATACTATGTGTGGAATGGGAAACAGTGTAGGCCATAGCATAAAGGGGACGTTTGGGTGCAGGTGCGCGGAGGTAAGATTTGAGTTGGAGAGAGCATTGGGGTGGGGCAGAAGCCAGGGCAAGGAAGGGAGTCGGAGAGGAGAAAAGTAGGGTGAGTGAGGGGCTTTCCTATTCTCTAGTTTACCCATATAGCTTAAACTGCTCTTTTTTTTTACCCTTGCTCTCTTCATAGCACAATACTGTGCCCATCAGCAACGTGGGAGGATGTGTCATTGGTCAAGTTTATCTTTACTCTACTACAGTGCTGCCGGGTTTCTCTCCCTCTCATCCGTCCTTTATCTTCTCAGGTTTTTCTGTTCTTGCGTGGTGCAACCAAAAGAGAATTCCTCTGAATTACTGGAAGTCATGGATCAGAATAAGCAGTTCCAGGTAAAGATTTCACCACCATTTAATGTAACCACCTCTTATATAGATCAACCCTCTACGCCACCCTTGCATTTAAGTCTTACAAAATTTCCTTTTATTGCTGCAAAATTGGTTTTCTTACCATTGTGGTAATATTTGGAAACATGGAATTCCCAGGAGATGTTCTAATGTTTTGGCAGGAATTATTCCTAAATAAAAAGCATCTTCGGTTCCAATGTCCCACCTGAGATGGTTCTCAGACAAGTTCCATGAAGATTTCACATATCAGTATTATGAGGGTGGGGAGCATTCCATCCCCACCCTGATAGATCTTTCCATCTCTTTCTTAATCTGAAGTTCTGATCCCAACGCATCTCGCTGTAGTTACTTACTCACAGACTGTTTGTCCCAACTATGCTTCAAATCACAAGGACAATGTATTTGTACATGAATAAAGGACAAGGCCAATATCACAAGTTCTTCTTCCGTTAGTGTTCACTGATCTGTCATTCTCATTTAGGGCCAGGAACGGTCGCCACTTTTTCAGAACATTTCTGATACCACGCTTCCCGATCACAACTGTGCCTTTGTGTGTGCATCCTGTGTAGCGCATGCGCTGTAGGAATTTTTAAGAATTTTCACGCACTAGCAAAAAATCGCTGAACTCCATGAACATCGGCTCTACGAGCAGCTCTGAATAATTCCGTTTTTTGAGGTCTTTTGGGAGATTTTCACTTGGAGGTTTCCCAGTGCATTATGAGTATATTCTGTATACTATCACATTGCTCATCTTCCTGCAGGAAAGACTGAAGCATCTGATTCACAGGTCCGGAAGATATGAAGGAAAGAGAGACTTTGCTGTGGTCCTCCAGCCATTTCTAGAGCACATAGAACCAGCCACTGATCAGGTGTGCCATACGCATTTCAGTTATCATTGTTCACAATTTGTAAAGTACACTAAGTGCCAAAAGTCATGGGGTAGCAGTACGGCATGGGTTTGGTCAGCTGGTCCATCAATGAACACGTCATTGACTGGTAACCACAACGTTGCAGTGCTTGATGTCCATTTGCAGCCCTTCATGGACTTCATGTACCCCCACAACAAAGGAATATTCCAGCAGGATAATGCACCCTTTAATCAGTTACAAGTTGTCCAGAATAGGTCTGAGGAGCATTCTGGAGAGTTCCGACGAATGGTGTAACCACCACATTCAACCGACATAAGTCCAATTTCGCATTTATGGGATGTGGTGAGGAGGTCCATTCATACCCAATATGTGGAATCTAACCAGACGGCATGAGTTAACATCACTCCAGAGGTCTTCCATTCACTTGTGGAATCGATACCACATTGAGTTACTAGTAGTAGGCACCTATCCCATTACTTTCGGCACTTCAGTGTATGCTGGACTAGACACCAGGAAAAAAAGAGTATACATATTGTAAAATAGAGGCATACAAGGCAGATAATATAAATGAAGACATGAATAAAAAGGGTAGGAAGGGACCTGCTCAAAAGAGAGCATACAGTCCCATTCCAAGAAAGGCACAGTTGAGACAAGAGAGGAGAATGTAAGGGTGCATTAGGGTGTGGTGTGAGGGTGTACCAGTGAGAGTACTGTAGGTGGAAGTGGGGAAGGTGTGTGAGTAGTGCAGGTGGGAGTAGGGTAGGTGTGAGGGTGTATCAGTGTGCGTAGTATAGGTGGGAGTAGGGTAGGTGTGAGGGTGTACCAGTGTAAGTAGTACAGGTGGGTGTAGGGTAGGTGTAAGGGTGTATTAGTGTGAGTAGTATAGGTGGGAGTTGGGTAGGTGTGAGGGTGTGCCATTGTGGGTAGTATAGGTGGGAGTAGGGTAGGTGTAAGAGTGTATTAGTATGAGTAGTATAGGTGGGAGTAGGGTAGGTGTAAGAGTGTATTAGTATGAGTAGTATAGGTGGGAGTAGGGTAGGTGTGAGGGTGTACCAGTGTGAGTAGTACAGGTGGGAGTAGAGTAGGTGTGAGGGTGTACCAGTGTGAGTAGTACAGGTGGGAGTAGGGTAGGTGTTAGGGTGTACCAGTGTGAGTAGTACAGGTGGGAGTAGAGTAGGTGTGAGGGTGTACCAGTGTGAGTAGTACAGGTGGGAGTAGAGTAGGTGTGAGGGTGTACCAGTGTAATATAGGTGTGAGTAGTACAGGTGGGAGTAGGGTAGGTGTGAGGGTGTATTAGTGTGAGTAGTACAGGTGGGAGTAGGGGAGGTGTGAGGGTGTACCAGTGTGGGTAGTACAGGTGGGAGTAGAGTAGGTGTGAGGGTGTACCAGTGTGAGTAGTACAGGTGGGAGTAGGGTAGGTGTTAGGGTGTACCAGTGTGAGTAGTACAGGTGGTGTACCAGTGTGAGTAGTGTAGGTGGAAGTGGGGAAGGTGTGTGAGTAGTATAGGTGTGAGGTTGTACCAGTGTGAGTAGTACAGGTGGGTGTAGGGTAGGTGTGAGGGTGTACAAGTGTGAGTAGTACAGTTGGGTGTAGTGTAGGTGTGAGGGTGTATTAGTGGGAGTAGGGTAGGTGTGAGGGTGTACCAGTGTGAGAAGTACAGGAGGGAGTAAGGTACGTGTGAGGGTATACCAGTGTGAGTAGTAATGGTGGGCGTAGGTGTGAGGGTGTACCAGTGTGAGTAGTACAGGTGGGTGTAGGGTAGGTGTGAGGGTGTACAAGTGTGAGTAGTACAGTTGGGTGTAGGGTAGGTGTGAGGGTGTATTAGTAATGGGTAGTATAGGTGGGAGTAGGGCAGGTGTGAGGGTGTACCAGTGTGAGTAGCACAGGTGGGAGTAGGGTACGTGTGAGGCAGGGACGTGCAGTCAGGGGAGGCAGGGGAGGCAGTGCCTCCCCTGTCATTAATGATTAAGATAATACAAATAAGGGCCCTCATTCCGAGTTGTTCGCTCGCAAGGCGAATGTAGCAGAGTTACACACGCTAAGCCGCCGCCTACTGGGAGTGAATCTTAGCTTCTTAAAATTGCGACCGACGTACGCGCAATATTGCGATTACAAACGAGTTAGCAGTTTCAGAGTAGCTCCAGACTTACTCTGCCTGTGCGATCATTTCAGTGCTTGTCGTTCCTGGTTGACGTCACAAACACACCCAGCGTTCGCCCAGGCACTCCCACCGTTTCCCCGGCCACTCCTGCGTTTTTTCCGGAAACGGTAGCGTTTTCAGCCACACGCCCCTGAAACGCCGTGTATCCGCCCAGTAACACCCATTTCCTGTCAATCACATTACGATCGCCGGAGCGAAGAAAAAGCCGTGAGTAAAAATACTTTCTTCATAGTAAAGTTACTTGGCGCAGTCGCAGTGCGAACATTGCGCATGCGTACTAAGCGGATTTTCACTGCGATGCGATGAAAAATACCGAGCGAACAACTCGGAATGAGGGCCAAGATGCATATGACACATATTCTGTGTCATATGTATCTTCTTAATATTATTCTTAGGATTGCTCCCCTCTGTATGTGTTTGGGAGGCACCGATCGTGGTGCCTCCCGTTGTCACTGGGGAAAGTATGGGAGCGGGGGGCGGGCACGGGCGGGGACTAGCCTTGGGCTGTAAAAGCCCATTGAAAATATATGGGAAAGGACGTGCTTTCAACCTATGAAAGCACGTCCCTGTCAGTGAGGCCACAGTGATTGGCCAGCGGATCCGTCACTGGATCCACTGTCAATCACTGTGTGGGCGACGCTGGCGGAGGAGGTGCGGGCGGCTGGATGCGGCGATGGTGCGGGCGGTGGGATGCGGCGGTGGTGCGGGCGGGCGGCGGCGATGCGGGTTGCGGTGGCGGAAATGTACTTTTATCCAGCAGAGTTTGGCAGCGGAGCGGTTCCAGTTTCAAAAATGGCGCCTCAGCGTCATATTTGAAATTCAAGATGGCCGCCGCGAGCCAATCACGGCTCGCCGCGTCATCGCCCCGCCCCCTCCGGCTGACTTATATAAGTCAGCGCGAGGCGGAGGAGGAGCTGTGAAGAGCTCCTGAAGAAAGAATACGCCGCAAGTCCTGGCTGGGCGGCGGCTATGCAAAAGAGCTTAGCAGCCGCCGCCCACCAGGTGTAGACGCTGGAAGCCCTGGGGAGGTGGCGCCCACGCAAAAGAGCTTAAAGGCCGCCGCCCCCAGGTGAAGGTCCGGTTTAATAAAGCTTATTTTCAAGACGTGTGGTGTTTTTATTTTAATATTTTCTTTACGGGTGGACTACAGGTGCCAGCGGGCCCTTTATGTCCGGGCATGCTGGCACTTGTGGTTCTCCAAGTGCCAGCATGCTGGGGTAGGCTTGCTGGGACCTGTTGGCCACCTGTAAAGAACAATATTAACACAATGAACCCCGCACCCACCGCCACCAGGGGTGCGGGGCATAGCACTGGGCTATCAGCCCAGTGCTGGTTATTGCTCGGGAGGGGGGACCCCATTTCTCTAACGTCCTAAGTGGATGCTGGGGACTCCGTCAGGACCATGGGGAATAGCGGCTCCGCAGGAGACAGGGCACAAAAATAAAGCTTTAGGATTAGGTGGTGTGTACTGGCTCCTCCCCCTATGACCCTCCTCCAAGCCTCAGTTAGGTTTTTGTGCCCGTCCGAGCAGGGTGCAATCTAGGTGGCTCTCCTAAAGAGCTGCTTAGAAAAAGTTTTTAGGTTTTTTATTTTCAGTGAGTCCTGCTGGCAACAGGCTCACTGCATCGAGGGACTTAGGGGAGAGAATTTCAACTCACTTGCGTGCAGGATGGATTGGATTCTTAGGCTACTGGACACCATTAGCTCCAGAGGGAGTCGGAACACAGGTCTCACCCTGGGGTTCGTCCCGGAGCCGCGCCGCCGACCCCCCTTACAGATGCTGAAGATTGAAGGTCCGGAAACAGGCGGCAGAAGGCTCTTCAGTCTTCATGAAGGTAGCGCACAGCACTGCAGCTGTGCGCCATTGTTGTCACACACTTCACACCAAGCGGTCACGGAGGGTGCAGGGCGCTGCTGGGGGCGCCCTGGGCAGCAATATTTAATACCTTTATGGCAAAAGAATACATCACATATAGCCATTGAGGCTATATGTATGTATTTAACCCATGCCAGATATCTAAAACTCCGGGAGAAAAGCCCGCCGAAATAGGGGGCGGGGCTTATTCTCCTCAGCACACAGCGCCATTTTCCTGCTCAGCTCCGCTGTGAGGAAGGCTCCCAGGACTCTCCCCTGCACTGCACTACAGAAACAGGGTAAAACAGAGAGGGGGGGCATTTTTTGGCGATATTTTGATATATTTAAGCTGCTATAAGGAACAACACTTATATAAGGTTGTTCCCATATATATTATAGCGCTTGGGTGTGTGCTGGCAAACTCTCCCTCTGTCTCCCCAAAGGGCTAGTGGGGTCCTGTCTTCGATAAGAGCATTCCCTGTGTGTCTGCTGTGTGTCGGTACGTGTGTGTCGACATGTATGAGGACGATGTTGGTGTGGAGGCAGAGCAATTGCCGATAATGGTGATGTCACCCCCCAGGGAGTCGACACCGGAATGGATGGCTTTGTTTATGGAATTACGTGATAATGTCAGCACATTACAAAAATCAGTTGACGACATGAGACGGCCGGCAAACCAGTTAGTACCTGCCCAGGCGTCTCAGACACCGTCAGGGGCTGTAAAGCGCCCTTTACCTCAGTCGGTCGACCCAGACACAGACACTGAATCTAGTGTCGACGGTGATGAAACAAACGTATTTTCAAGTAGGGCCACACGTTATATGATCACGGCAATGAAGGAGGCTTTGCATATCTCTGATACTGCAAGTACCACAAAAAGGGGTATTATGTGGGGGGTGAAAAAACTACCTGCAGTTTTTCCTGAATCAGAGGAATTAAATGATGTATGTGATGAAGCGTGGGTTAACCCAGATAGAAAAGTGCTAATTTCAAAAAAAGTTATTAGCATTATACCCTTTCCCGCCAGAGGTTAGGGCGCGCTGGGAAACACCCCCTAGGGTGGATAAGGCGCTCACACGCTTATCAAAACAAGTGGCGTTACCGTCTCCTGATACGGCCGCCCTCAGGTATCCAGCTGATAGGAGACTGGAAACTACCCTAAAAAGTATATACACACATACTGGTGTTATACTGCGACCAGCCATCGCCTCAGCCTGGATGTGCAGTGCTGGGGTCGTCTGGTTGGATTCCCTGACTGAAAATATTGATACCCTGGATAGGGACAGTATTTTATTGACTATAGAGCAATTAAAGGATGCTTTCCTTTATATGCGAGATGCTCAGAGAGATATTTGCACTCTGGCATCGAGAGTAAATGCGATGTCCATATCTGCCAGAAGGAGTTTATGGACGCGACAGTGGTCAGGTGATGCGGATTCCAAACGACATATGGAAGTATTGCCGTATAAAGGGGAGGAATTATTTGGCGTCGGTCTATCGGATCTGGTGGCCACGGCAACTGCCGGAAAATCCACCTTTTTACCTCAGACCCCCTCCCAACAGAAAAAGACACCGTCTTTTCAGCCGCAGTCCTTTCGGTCCTATAAGAACAAGCGGACAAAAGGACAGTCATATCTGCCTCGGGGCAGAGGAAGGGGTAAGAGAGGGCAGCAAGCAGCCCCTGCCCAGGAACAGAAGCCCTCTCAGGGTTCTGCAAAGCCCTCAGCATGACGCTGGGGCCTTACAAGCGGACTCAGGAGCGGTGGGGGGTCGACTCAAGAATTTCAGCGCACAGTGGGCTTGCTCACAGGTGGACCCCTGGATCCTGCAGGTATTATCTCAGGGTTACAGGTTGGAATTCGAGAAGTCTCCCCCTCGCAGGTTCCTAAAGTCTGCTTTGCCAACGTCTCCCTCAGACAGGGCGACGGTATTGGAAGCCATTCACAAGCTGTTTTCTCAGCAGGTGATAGTCAAGGTACCCCTCCTACAACAGGGAAAGGGGTATTACTCCACGCTATTTGTGGTACCGAAGCCGGACGGCTCGGTAAGACCTATTCTAAATCTGAAATCTTTGAACCTGTACATACAAAAATTCAAGTTCAAGATGAAGTCACTCAGAGCAGTGATAGCGAATCTGGAAGAAGGGGACTTTATGGTGTCCCTGGACATAAAGGATGCTTACCTGCATGTCCCAATTTGCCCTTCACATCAAGGGTACCTCAGGTTCGTGGTGCAAAACTGTCATTATCAGTTTCAGACGCTGCCGTTTGGATTGTCCACGGCACCTCGGGTCTTTACCAAGGTAATGGCCGAAATGATGATTCTTCTGCGAAGAAGAGGCGTATTAATTATCCCTTACTTGGACGATCTCCTGATAAGGGCAAGGTCCAGAGAACAGCTGGAGGACGGAGTAGCACTAACCCGACTAGTGCTGCAACAACATGGGTGGATTCTGAATTTTCCAAAATCTCAGTTGACCCCGACGACACGTCTGCTGTTCCTGGGAATGATTCTGGACACGGTTCAGAAAAAGGTGTTTCTTCCGGAGGAGAAAGCCAGGGAGTTATCCGAACTTGTCAGGAACCTCCTAAAACCAGGGAAAGTGTCTGTGCATCAATGCACAAGAGTCCTGGGAAAGATGGTGGCTTCTTACGAAGCGATTCCATTCGGCAGATTCCACGCACGAACTTTTCAGTGGGATCTGCTGGACAAATGGTCCGGATCACATCTGCAGATGCATCAGCGGATAACCTTATCGCCACGGACAAGGGTGTCTCTTCTGTGGTGGTTGCAGAGTGCTCATCTGTTAGAGGGCCGCAGATTCGGCATACAGGACTGGGTCCTGGTGACCACGGATGCCAGTCTGAGAGGCTGGGGAGCGGTCACACAGGGAAGAAACTTCCAGGGAGTATGGTCAAGCCTGGAGATGTCTCTTCACATAAATATACTGGAGCTAAGAGCGATTTACAATGCTCTAAGTCTGGCAAAACCCCTGCTTCAGGGTCAGCCGGTGTTGATCCAGTCGGACAACATCACGGCAGTCGCCCACGTAAACAGACAGGGCGGCACAAGAAGCAAGACAGCAATGGCAGAAGCTGCAAGGATTCTTCGCTGGGCGGAAGATCATGTGATAGCACTGTCAGCAGTATTCATTCCGGGAGTGGACAACTGGGAAGCAGACTTCCTCAGCAGACACGATCTACACCCGGGAGAGTGGGGACTTCATCCAGAAGTCTTCCACATGATTGTGAACCGTTGGGAAAAACCAATGGTGGATATGATGGCGTCCCGCCTCAACAAAAAACTGGACAGGTATTGCGCCAGGTCAAGAGACCCTCAGGCAATAGCTGTGGACGCTCTGGTAACACCGTGGGTGTTCCAGTCAGTGTATGTGTTCCCTCCTCTGCCTCTCATACCAAAAGTACTGAGAATTATACGGCAAAAGGGAGTAAGAACGATACTAGTGGCTTCCGGATTGGCCAAGAAGAACTTGGTACCCGGAACTTCAAGAGATGCTCACGGAGGATCCGTGGCCTCTACCTCTAAGACGGGACCTGCTTCAGCAGGGAACGTGTCTATTCCAAGACTTACCGCGGCTGCGTTTGACGGCATGGCGGTTGAACGCCGAATTCTAAGGGAAAAAGGCATTCCGGAAGAGGTCATTCCTACACTGGTAAAAGCCAGGAAGGAGGTGACTGCACAACATTATCACCGCATTTGGAGGAAATATGTTGCGTGGTGTGAGGCCAGGAAGGCCCCCACGGAGGAATTTCAACTGGGTCGATTCCTACATTTCCTGCAAACAGGATTGTCTATGGGCCTCAAATTGGGGTCCATTAAGGTTCAAATTTCGGCCATGTCGATTTTCTTCCAGAAAGAATTGGCTTCAGTTCCTGAAGTCCAGACTTTTGTAAAAGGAGTACTACATATACAGCCCCCGGTTGTGCCCCCAGTGGCACCGTGGGATCTTAATGTAGTCTTGGATTTTCTCAAATCCCATTGGTTTGAGCCGCTCAAATCGGTGGAGTTGAAGTATCTTACATGGAAAGTAACCATGCTACTGGCCCTGGCTTCAGCCAGGAGAGTATCAGAATTGGCGGCTTTATCATATAAGAGCCCATATCTGATTTTCCATACGGACAGGGCAGAACTGCGGACGCGTCCTCATTTTCTGCCTAAGGTGGTGTCAGCGTTTCACCTGAACCAGCCTATTGTGGTGCCTGCGGCTACTAACGATTTGGAGGATTCCAAGTTGTTGGACGTGGTCCGGGCATTGAAAATATATATTTCAAGAACGGCGGGAGTCAGAAAGTCTGACTCACTGTTTATATTGTATGCACCCAACAAGATGGGTGCTCCTGCTTCTAAGCAGACGATTGCTCGTTGGATTTGTAGCACAATTCAACTTGCACATTCTGTGGCAGGCTTGCCACAACCTAAATCTGTCAAGGCCCATTCCACAAGGAAAGTGGGCTCATCCTGGGCGGCTGCCCGGGGGGTCTCGGCATTACAACTCTGCCGAGCTGCTACTTGGTCAGGGGCAAACACGTTTGCAAAATTCTACAAATTTGATACCCTGGCTGAGGAGGACCTTGAGTTCTCTCATTCGGTGCTGCAGAGTCATCCGCACTCTCCCGCCCGTTTGGGAGCTTTGGTATAATCCCCATGGTCCTGACGGAGTCCCCAGCATCCACTTAGGACGTTAGAGAAAATAAGAATTTACTTACCGATAATTCTATTTCTCGTAGTCCGTAGTGGATGCTGGGCGCCCATCCCAAGTGCGGATTGTCTGCAATACTTGTACATAGTTATTGTTACAAACAAATTCGGGTTGTTATTGTTGTGAGCCGTCTGTTCAGAGGCCCCTACGTTTGTCATACTGTTAACTGGGTTCAGATCACAAGTTATACGGTGTGATTGGTGTGGCTGGTATGAGTCTTACCCGGGATTCAATATCCTTCCTTATTGTGTACGCTCGTCCGGGCACAGTATCCTAACTGAGGCTTGGAGGAGGGTCATAGGGGGAGGAGCCAGTACACACCACCTAATCCTAAAGCTTTATTTTTGTGCCCTGTCTCCTGCGGAGCCGCTATTCCCCATGGTCCTGATGGAGTCCCCAGCATCCACTTAGGACTACGAGAAATAGAATTATCGGTAAGTAAATTCTTATTTTTTATTTTTTGGGGTTCCCGCTTTCCGATTAATTCCAACCCTGGGCTGACTGGCTGGGGGTGGGGCAGATTAATGTTATTGCAGGGGGACCCCACACTGAGTGTCTCCCCTGCTATGGCATTACTCCCCCTGGCTGGTTCTGCCTAGTGCTGGTTTTACTGATGTGTCGGGGGACCACACTTTTTTTTTTTTCCGGGGGGGGGGGGGGGGGGGGGGTTTGGAGGGCTTGTTAGCTGCCAGTGCCTCCCCAACCAGTGACCTCACCGCACGTCACTGGTGTGAGGGTATACCAATGTGAGTAGTAATGGTGGGCGTAGGGTAGGTGTTAGGGTGTACCAGTGTGAGTAGTACAGTTGGGTGTAGGGTAGGTGTGAGGGTGTATTAGTGTGAGTAGTACAGGTGGGAGTAGGGTAGGTGTGAGGGTGTACCAGTGTGAGTAGCACAGGTGGGAGTAGTGTAGGTGTTAGGGTGTACCAGTGTGAGTAGTATAGATGGGAGTAGGGTGAGGAATGAGGGTGTACCAGTGTGAGTGGCATAGGTGGGAGTAGTGTAGCTGTTAGGGTTTACCAGTGTGAGTAGTACAGGTGGGAGTAGAGTAGGTGTGAGGGTGTACCAGTGTGAGTAGTACAGGTGGGAGTAGTGTAGGTGTTAGGGTGTACCAGTGTGAGTAGTATAGATGGGAGTAGGGTGAGGAATGAGGGTGTACCAGTGTTAGTGGCATAGGTGGGAGTAGGGTAAGTATGGGTAGTACTAGTGTGAGTGGTATAGGTGGGAGTAGGGTAAGTATGGGTAGTACTAGTGTGAGTGGTATAGGAGGGAGAAGGGTAAGTATGGGTAGTACTAATGTGGGTGGTTTAGGTGGGTGTAGGAAAGATATTGGTTTACAGAGATCGTTTAAAGTTTTGAAAGTTGAGTTACTGTCTGATCTGTACCGTGGAGCTGTGCACATCTTGTGGCACCACAATTGGGGGGGGGGGGGGGGGGGGGGGGTTACCTCTAGAAACTGGGGATGGTACAATATTTGCAATTACAACAGTATTCAGCAAAGCTTATCAGGAGATATTTCTATTTACTACAAGTTCATGGTGATATAAGTGCGTTAAACCAGGATATTGGGGGGCTCTGTGCAGACCCTCTGAGCACTGTTTAATTGCTTCATTTTTTTTTTTTGTACAGGATGGGCGGATCGACTATTCATTCTTTACTCCAGACTGTTTCCATCTTACCATTAAAGGTCATGAGCAGATGGCAACAGGCCTGTGGAACAACATGGTAATGTATATTCTGAATGAAGCTTAGTAAGCAATACATCCTGTTTCTGCTGCTCTTCCATGCCACATTTCCTACGGAACCGCTATCTACAGATACCAATCACTCAGACTCAGGGTCGGACTGGCCCACAGGGGTACAGGGGAAACCACCGGATAAAAAACAACATTTGTACACATTCCATATTATCTAGAAATCCTTCACACAGACTACCAGCAGAACCTTTCACACAGACTCACTACCAGCCACAATCCTTCTCAGATTCACTATCAGCAGAACCTTAACACTGACTTAATCGGCGCGATGTAATAGAGTCCGAGATCCCCGGAAGTGCAATCACTTACAAGGCATGTTTTTTTAAAGGGGCAATCACTTACAAGGCATGGTTTTGCCTTTATAAGTGATTGCCCCTTTAATAAAATGTCCGAGATTGGCCGGCATCCTGGAGTTTCTGGCGATCTCGGACTCCATTACATCCCACCCAATATCGTCAAAACTCCTTCACATAGACTCTGTATTGTCAGAAATCCTTCACACAGACTCACTATCATAAGAATTTATTCACACAGACACACTATAATCAGAAATCCTTCACACAAACTCACTATCATAAGAATGTATTCACACAGACTCACTATAATCAGAAATCCTTCACACAAACTTACTATCATAAGAAATCCTTCTCACAGACTCACTATAATCAGAAATCTTTCACACTAACTTACTATCATAAGAAATCCTTCACACAGACTCACTATAATCAGAAATCTTTCACACTAACTTACTATCATAAGAAATCCTTCACAGACTCACTATAATCAGAAATCCTTCACACAGACACACTATCATCAGAAATCCTTCACACAGACTCACTATATTCAGAAATCTTTCACACTAACTTACCATCATAAGAAATCCTTCACACAGACTCACTATAATCAGAAATCTTTCACACTAACTTACTATCATAAGAAATCCTTCACAAAGACTCACTATAATCAGAAATCCTTCACACAGACACACTATCATAAGAAATCCTTCACACAGACTCACTATAATCAGAAATCTTTCACACTAACTTACTATCATAAGAAATCCTTCACACAGACTCACTATAATCAGAAATCCTTCACGCAGACACACTATCATCAGAAATCCTTCACACAGACACACTATAATCAGAAACCCTTCACACAGACACACTATAATCAGAAATCCTTTACACAGTGACTCACTAACCCAATGTCGTAAAAAATCTTTCACATAGACTTTGTATTGTCAGAAATTCTTCACACAGATTCACTATCATAAGAAATCCTTCACACAGACTCTGTATTGTCAGAAATTCTTCACACAGATTCACTATAAACCCTTCATACAGACTCACTATCATCAGAAATCCTTTACACGCGGACTCACTGTCTACAGAAACCCTTAACACAGAGAACATACTAGAAATTGGAGAATACATAGCAAAAACAATGAAAACATACTATGAAAAGCGAGCGCACTGTGACATAAGTTTACAGGATACAATATCAGGTAAGAAGATATACAAAATCCAAATAGCAGCATATTAAATGCGATGCAGAACTGAGTATCCACAGGGTGTACAGAGAGATGAATAGATAAGGCAGATATAGGACACAACGGTGGTTAATATATGCAGTATAAGGGACAGATGCATCATCGCTTGGAGAGAGATAAAATGGAAAGAGAAAAGGCACCAGCCAATCAGCTGCCAACTGCCATGGTACAGGCCCTGTATGAAAAATGACAGTTAAGAGCTGGTTGGCTGGTAGTTTATCACTTTCTATTTTATCACTCTCCAAGCAGTGATGCACATACTTACCTACTTTGCTGCCCTCTCCTCCGGGAGGAAGCAGCGCTGTAGGTGCATGGGGGCGTGGCCGGCAGCAGGGTGGGTGTTCCAGGGGCATGGCCAACAGGGCAGTGGACAGTCTGGGGGCGTGGCATCATGATTGCATCATCGTGGCTCCGCCCCCCACTATGCAGTGCCGAGAAAAGAGGCACTGTATAGCGAATCGCGTAATCGGACCGCCCACTTGTTCTCTGCTGCGGGCGGCCGAGGAGGGTCGTGGAGGGGCAGCACGGAAAGCAGGAGGCTTGGCCATCTTTCCGGGGGGCCGGGAGGGCCACCCGATTTTTGGGAGCCTCCCGGCCATTCCGGGAGGGTAGGCAAGTATGGTGATGCATCTAGCTTTAAATCGGTAACAGTGATCCACATTAAGAGCCATGGGCCGGCAGGCGCACTACGGGCCTGATTCAGACCTGAACGCTGCTGTCCGTTTTCACACAGCGGGTGATTATCGAACTACGCAACGGACAGCAGCGATGATTCTGGGTGAAAATTTTATTTGCACGGCATACGCAAGGTGATTGACATGAAGAGGCCGTTTGGGGCTGGTAGCTGACCGTTTTCTGGGAGTGTCAGGAAAAACGCAAGCTTGTTCAGGGCGGTTGTGTGACGTCAGCTCCGGCCCTGATCAACCTGATTTATTCGCACTGGAGTCGTAAGAATTGAGTTACACACACTCTGCACAGAATGGGGAAAACATTAGGTGGTGAGTGCGATGCCGACGGTTTTACAGCTGTCCGCTGACTGAGGGGAATTTTCACACGGCGTACACATGCAATCGCACACTTGCACGGTGCGAATTTTCACTCTCTTGATTGCAAGAGCAAAATCTTTTCCTAATAGGCAAACCATGCTGCACTGCAGGTGGGGCAGATGTAACATGTGCAGAGAGAGTTAGATTTGGGTGGGGTGTGTTCAAACTGAAATCTAAATTGCAGTGTAAGAATAAAGCAGCCAGTATTTACCCTGCACAGAAACAATATAACCATCAGATTAGGGTCGGGAGGTCATGAAGTCTGAGTTCAGGATGTCGGCCAAAGGATGGTTTTTAAAGGGGCAATTATTTACATGACTAAACTATGCTTTGTAAATGATCGCTCCTTTAAACAAACGTCCGAGTTCAGCCGGCATCCTGCACAGCAGCTGAACTTGGCCTTCATCACATCCCGGCCTAGGAGTGATCTGGGGAAGGGGGCTCAAGAGCATACCTAGATTCTTGCCAGAGATTGCAGATCCTATCAAACTTCTGGGGGCAACATAAAACGTTCATGGGAGACCGTAACACTAACCAGGTCACAGACGCACGCGCAGTAACAGAAATCCTTCACACAGATTTACTAAAATCCAGTCTGCCATGTTTGTGTGACACTTTGTCATATTCCCTGCAGCTATCACGGAGCATTCTTTCTTTCTAGATAACATTCCCTCAACTTCTCTTCTTTTCCTTTGTTTCCCTCACTGTAGCTACAACCGTATGGAGAAAAAACTCAGCTGGACTCATTTTCTGAGGAGGTGAAGCTCCTATGTCCCTCTGAGGTAACGTTCTGTGCACATAATAACACGGGTCCTGCGCGCTCATTATAGAATGTGGCTTTGCTGCATGTAAAAAATGTATTTCAGGGCTGTGACAGAACTTGAATGTAAGGGTCACCTTTCTTTCCACGATCTCTCTGAACTGTCTGCCACCTCTGATACTGTCAACCATGCTTTCTTCCCTTATAGCCTCCATTTCATCGGCCTCCGCATCTGTCCTTTCCTGGTTCTCCTTGTCCTCCCCAACCGATCCTTCTCAGCCTCTACCTCTAACTCACCTCCCCCTCATTTCCTCTAACTGTTGGTGTCCCTCGGCATATTTTGTCATGCACCAGAATTTTATGTTTTAGTTTATGTATAGAGGCTCAGTAGTCTGGAACCCTACTGGGGTAATTTTTGTACCAAACCCCCACCACATCTGAGGAGAGGGAAAGTACTCAGGGCTATGAAGCTCTTTCCAGTCAGACTCTCCCAAACTGTCCGTGTCATCACTATTTACTACCTTACGTCAAGCAGACCCCATCTGTGTCTCTTCTAGAATAGGGGCCCATTTTTCAACGAGTTTTAGCGATGTAAAACGTGATGCGTATGATGAATGGTTCTCCAGCCAATCTGCTCCCAACTAAGCTGCAGAATGATTGGCATCCTTTGCCAAGACCAGGGTCTACATTTCTGACACCGGTTTCCAGGCCCTGCCAGAGGGGTTCTGTAGGTAATTCTATATAGGCTCACTCAGAGGATTGATGGCTGCGAGCGATGATGACCCGATGCTGCACCTTTGGACACAGCACTCAAATCTGCGATGTCGACAGGAGGCGTCTTTTTTCTTCAGACACCTCCTGTGGCATTACCATAATTTCACATCGCTGCTAAAACCTCACTGAAACCTGGAACACACCTTCTGACGGTGTTTCCCCTACTGCCCCCTCCATTGGCTGTCTATCTGCCACACCCTTACCTCCCTGCCACCTTCAGCAGTGTCCCACCTGTACCCCTTCTTTCCTTCCAGACTCACCATGTATCTCTTCTCCTCTTTTCCACCTCTGTGGTGCATTCATCTATTGCCCACAGACCCTATTTCCCACTTCTTCAACAACTCTCCCACTTCTTTTCCTCCAGCCTGCCCACCCTCATCCTAGTAGACTTAAACCATCCTCACAACTCCTCTGAGACTGCCCATACTAAGCTGGCTAAAGATCTACACAGCTGTCCACCCTCACCTCCGTGTTCCAAACTCTTGGTCTTTGTGGCTCTGTCTTGGCTTCCTTCCTACATTACCTCCCTGATTCCTACTTCAGCATCCTCTGGCTCCTGCCTCACTTTCCTTTATTTGGCTTGGTCCCCTCGTCTCTCGTCTTGGCCCATTGCTTTTCCCACTATATACCTCCTAATCACCTTATCTGCTCCTTTAGCATACAATAATAAATCTATGCTGATGACATTCTGATTTACCTTTGCACTCCTGCTACCTCCATCTGGATGACTGATGGTAACATCAAGCTTGCTTTATTTAAAGCTATGCTTCTGGTCTTTCCACCACCCAGTATCATATTCCTTCCTCCCGTTTCCCTCGTGAGTTCTGATTGGTGTCATCATCCTCCTCACTGTCAACTGCCACATCCAGTCACTCTCCCAATTCTGTTGCCTACACCTTTCCAACATGGCCAAGCTTTGTACTATCCTCTAAGCCCTGGACACCACCAAGAGCATCATCTACATTGTTGTCATCTCCTGCCTTGATTATTGCAATCTCCTCTTCACTGGCCTCAGGCTTGACTCTCATATATCTATGTCTCCTGCACTATCTCCTGGCTGTGGCATCACAGCTGAAGTTCCTCCTCTGCTGTGCATCTCTGTAAGGCCCTCCATTGTCTTTCCATTCCTGCCAGACTGCATCGCAAGCACCTATTTATTGTGGCTTAAAGAATACGGATGTGAGAAACCACAGATGTTTTGCAGTATATAAGAGGGATAAGTGTCTAGTGATAATATAAGGGAGTGTCGGGGTCCTTCCATATGATGCATGTCCTTTCACCACTTTTAACAGTTGCCACTATAATTCCTGATATGAAGGACACAGAATTGTGAACTCCTCTTTATGTTGCAGGATCATCCATATATTTACACCAAGACACCAGAGAGCCCGTCTGCTGCATCTTGGACACTCAGAGGATCCGGTCTGCTCAACACCTTCCTCCTCCTTGCTGTGCTCCTATGTGCCTCCCCCTGAGCAAGACACAGGAAGAATGCTTGGCGGAGAGACGTTTGAGTGTGTTACTGATGGAAATTGTGTAGGGAAATTGCCTCCGTTGTTACAATTGGGGCAGTATGTGATAAGAGCTTTGGACTTTGGTTTATACACCACTCTCTCCTGACTGCCGTGCCGTCATCTTGCCTTTGGGAGTGATTGGGAGAGCACAGATGGAACATAAATGAAAAAATTGGGAAAAATAAATAAAATACAGCAAAGTGTTATTTTTTAAATCAGGTAAATTACAGTATTGATTTATTTTAATGCATCCAAAAACTATATATAAAACAATCGATGTGATTCAATACTACAAACTTGCTGGCACCCCCCTTCTTGCCGAATTTCAG
Source organism: Pseudophryne corroboree (assembly GCF_028390025.1). Lineage (NCBI taxonomy): Eukaryota > Metazoa > Chordata > Amphibia > Anura > Myobatrachidae > Pseudophryne > Pseudophryne corroboree. The sequence goes on along the minus strand of NC_086455.1, from coordinate 158,511,971 downwards.
GGTGACTCCTGGAAATAGTGGTGATCTTCCTGACTCCCTGGAGAGTCTAGCAACCCCCCTGAGGCAGGGTCACGTGGGTGCAACACAGTGATGATGTCATTAGTCTCCGCCCGTCACAGAGGGAACACTGGAGAGAAGAGGAGGAAATGTGCTACAAGAAAATGGATGTGTCTTAAATTATGGGGGAAGTGTGATTAATTTATGAACCTGGTGGAAGGGAGAGATATAGGGGGGTATGCAATTAGGTCAGGGGGGGGGGGGGGGGGTTCCGCCTAGGTGAAAAAAAGGGAATTTTAGCTATTTTTAGGGTTAGTGTTAAATAGCATAGACCCCCTTAGGATGGGTACACACTTGCGGAAAAACATTAGATTTTCACCGCAAACGATATTGGGGGTCATTCCGAGTTGCTCGCTCGCTAGCAGTTTTTAGCAGCCGTGCAAACGCATTTTTGCCCCCACTGGGGACTGTATTTTAGCTTTGCAGAAGTGCGAACACTTGTGCAGCAGAGCGCCTGCAAAATTGTTTTTGTGCAAAACAAGATAAGCCGTGTAGTTACTCTTCGTGTGCATTGATTCTAACGACGGAGGGACGGATTTTGACGTCACAGTCACACACCCGCCCAGCGAACGCCCAGCCACGCCTGCGTTTTTTTCTGCCATGCCTGCGTTTTTCTAAGCACTCCCTGAAAACGGTCAGTTGACACCCAGAAACGCCCACTCTCCTTGAGATCGGCAGTGCGATTGGAATCGTCGCTAGAACCAGTGCAAAACCACAATGGATTTTGTACCCGTACGACGCACGTGCGCACTGCGGAGCATTCATGCGCAGATTGGCCGTTTTTTTTTTCACTGATCGCTACACAGCGAACAACGGCAGCTAGCGATCAACTCGGAATGGCCCCCATTGTTCATACATACTGAATGATATTGTTTACTATATCGTACAGTTACGACACCCAGCCACATATAGGAGAATTTAGTCTTTTACAGTATCTTTAGATTACAAGGCAAGAACTAAAGATATTGCACATCGTTAACATCCTGCAGGAGCGCACATCGTTAACGATATACAGTAGTACATACACACTGGACGATGTGAACGATATATTGTCCGATCCGCTGGATCGGATGATATATCGGCTGCATATCGCCAAGTGTGTAACCAGCTTTAGAGGGGGTCATTTACGATGCTGGGAAATAGTAGAGGGCAGCATAGCACAGTCGGCCCTACGGTAGAACATCTCTCGTTAGAGGCTTCATTTGCTAAAAAGAAGACTTATTTTCCATCTGTGTAGGCTCTTTCTTTGGGCAGTACAGATTTTGGGTCTCCACCTATCATACTCGCTTCTCATCCCCATTGTGTAGCAATTGTATAAGTTGCAACATTAAAATATAAGATGTATCACACATGCAGCATAAACCCTGGTGAAGTGTGGAGATAAATACAGGAAATCTGTGGACCGTGGGGAGGGGAGGGGCCTCATAACGCGATTCTACGCTAATTGCATCATTTTAGCCCGCCCCCTATGCAAATACAAACCATTCACAGCATTTTCCCCACGAGGGGGAGGGTCCTAATGACACACTTAGCCTGACCCCGCCTCCATCGCTGCCCATCTGCTTGGGGCCTGGAGGGGAACGTCCTAACCTCCGGGCCCTGTAGTGGCTGCACCCGCTGCCGCCCCTGCACTGATGTTTTTTCCATCATTCTCATTTGCTTTAACAAAATTTATATTTTGTAATTTGTATTTTCCATACAATGTTATTTCTTTGTAGACCGAGGTAACACTGGGGGTCATTCAGACCTGATTGCACGCTAGGTTGTATCGCTGCGCTGCAATCAGGTCAGAACTGCTCATGCGTATGCACCGCAATGCACACACGCGTCACACGGGTACAAAGCGGATCGTTGTTGTGCGATGGGTTTTACAAAGAACCATTTCCACAGCTGATCGCAAGGAGATTGACAGGAATAGGGCGTTTGTGGGTGTCAACTGACGTTTCTGGGAGTGGTTTGAAAAACGCAGGCGTGTCCAAGCGTTTGCAGGGCGGGTGTCTGACGTCAATTCCGGTCCCGGACAGGCTGAAGTGATCGCAGCGGCTGAGTAAGTCCCTGTGCTACTCAGAAACTGCCCAAAATTTTTTTGTACCGCTCGGCTGCACATGCGATCGCACACTTGCACAGCTAATATACACTCCCCTATAGGCGGCGACTATCTGATGGCAGCGCTGCAAAAAAAACCCTAGAGAGCGATCAGGTCTTAATTAGGCCCCTTGTCCTCAGTCTAGAGCAGGCATTCCCATCCTCGGTTATCAAGGCACCCTAACAGTGCAGGTTTTAGTGATATCCAGGCTGCAGCGTGTGCTCAAGCATGGCCATCATTAAAACCTGTAATAAAAATAACTAAACATACAGGGGCGGGTGCAGAGCTGATCGCCGTACTTAAACCCAGAGGGTACAAATGATCTGGGCCTAAGTCTAATGGAGAGGCCCAGTGGGGACCCAGGCCCATGCCTCCTTTGATTTGGTTTGCCCCCTGAAAAGTACCAGGGCCCAGCCAGGCTCTCTACTGCCCTAGCTGGGAGGCATGGCATGGGCATGGCATGCGCCTGCGAGTGGGTGCTCCTCATGTGCTAGACACACCTCCAAAGAGGTGTGGCCATGCCCCCTGCATGCTGTGGTCACACCCCCTTCAGTGGAGGTGGGGTGACCAGAAACTTGTTGTACCAGGGCCCAGGATTTCTCTTGGCAGCCCTAACCATGCCCCCCCACATTGCCAACCTCTCTGCCCCCAGAACATCTGCAAGTAAGGATTGAAGCCCACAAAACATACTTTGTATTCTGCCCTGTAGTTTGTAAGAAGCCCCCCGATCAGGACAGACAGGAGGTATGCCACTGTGACATGTCAGGAAAGGGGGATGCCAAAACCCTGCATTATACTAGATGCATACCCTCCAATATTGTACCCTCGACAACCGGTACAATGTAGGAAAAGGGGCATGGCCACGGGCAAAGGGGCGTAGTCACGCCCCCTTTTCTATACTTTATACAGACATTTAGTGAGTAAAAAAATCTGTACAAAGCCCTTTTTGGCCGGTACAGACCATAAAAAAAACGTACTGTACCGGGCAAAAAGATACATTTGGAGGGTACAGTGTGTAGATGTGCCAGAACAGCGACTGCAACACACGAGACACAAATGTCCCCTTGCTACAGCAGTAAGTCGCTATTGTAAAAGCAAAGCAACAGTGCCTGTAGGTTAATTGTCAGCCTACGTGACTAATGTTCAACATTTAAGACAATTGGGGAATGGGGGGGAGGGTCATGACATTTAACTCTGCCAGGTGGCCGGTATGCAGATGTGTTAGTTGACTACCACAATAGGTCTACAGATTATTCCCAAGGATACCTTGAAAACATGCACTGCCAGAATTTAATGAAAAACTCTAAAGGTGCAGACACACTGGGCGTTTTTGGCGTGTGTGTACAGTGATGATTGTGAACATTGCTGGCAGGAAAATAACTCAGTGCATACACACTCAGCAATTTTCCCTGTGCCCAGTGATGTCTCAAAATCGCCCAGTGTGTATGGGTCTTTAGAACACTTTAAGGATGGTGCGTATGTTACAGATCATACTGTGTGCGGAATGTATTCAAAGGAAGCAAACACAGAGGGTGTGGAGGCTGAAGTGCATTATAGTGAAAGTGAAAGTATTCTAGAGAGAAGCACTGGGGACTGCCCAGGGGTAGACATTCTGTATTCTGTCTGGGACTTGTGTGACATAAAGGGGAATGCCCTGGAGAGAGAAGATGTCCAGGCCAGTCTGATAAAGGTAGGTGCTCTCCCCATGCAGAACATCTCATACACAGGGGTCTGATAAAGGTAGGTGCCCTCCCCATGCAGAACATCTCATACACAGGGGGAGATGTACTAAATCATGGAGAGTTATAAAGTGAAGATTGATATAGTATCAGCCAATCAGCTCATCACTGCCATGTTACAGGCTGTGTTTGAAAAAGGACAGTTAGAAGCTGATTAGTTGGTACTTTATCTCTCTACCCTTTATCCCGCTCCAAGTCTTAGTACATCTGCCCCGCAGAGTCTTACTTTGCTCTCTCTATAGAATATATGTTCTTGGACTGCTAATATCCCCGATCTCTAATAACAGCATGCAGAGCAGACTGAATACATTGCATACTGCCGGCAGACTATCGCACCTATACCAGCACTGTACGATGTGAGGTTACCCCATGAGAAGGATGGACTCCTCAGTGTGGTAACGGGCTCATTCTCTGTCCTGTGTATTGTCTGCTGTGTTTGATGGTATTTCTAGATGATTTGTACATTCATATATTATACACCATGCAGCACAGGAAACTGCATTCCCTCCCTTATTAGGAGCTCTGCTAGAATCCCGGTCAGGAACCACAGTGTTTACTGGGGCTGCATACAGGACAGAATAGTAGGGGTGCATACCTCCCAACAGGACCCTCTCCAGGAGGGACACAATGCTCTGCTCCTGGACTTTACTCCTCATATATGATTGCCATTGTGATAGCCGACTAGTATTAGGTATGCAAGATCTGCAGTCACTGTGTATAGTACATCACCCTTACCTTGTCCCGGCTGGTCATGGGTTCAGGCACAGTTACCAGAGGGTCCCCTGAAGAATCAGGTCTTTAACTACAAGTACATTGTGGGTGTGGACTACAGGTGTCGGTGCAGCGCATAAAGAATTGGGCGCCAGGCCATCTCAGATAAACAGCATAAAGTTTATTTAAACATCAAACAGGGAGATTGCAGGGATAACTTGTGAACACTCCTCCAGCACAAAGCATAAGTTACAGTGGATCACACATCAGGGCACCTCCTCCAGCGCATCGCTTAGTCGCAGCGGCATATACATGGCAAACAGCATTACGTACCAGGGCATTCTGTGACCAGTAGTGCTACACATCAGGTGACCGTCTCTCTCTCTGTCTTACTTAGCGAGGATTCTTTTCCTTGGGGGCACTTATTCACGCCGCGTGGCTTTCCGACCACTTCACCCAGATACCTCTCGAGATACTTTTCCTTGGGGGCGCTTACTCACGCCGCGTGGCTTCCGACCACTTCACCCAGATACCTCTTGAGACTCACACCATTAGCACACTTTTCTCCTGGCATCACCCTTTCACTGGATTCTGCATACTGCTGCTCTTACACTGCGATGTCTCCCTCTGTCATCAAGTGCTTTGCTGTGGCTGGCATCACTCCCCACCTAAACATGTGGGGAGCCCTCACTGGGGCTACATCTTTCTGGCTAAATCCACCTCACTGTCTGCTCACTCTCCTCACTGACTGTCCTCCTGCTACGCTGCTGCAGGACAACCTTTTTATAACCCTGCATTCCCAGGTACACATTCTATCTGGGATTTCCCGCTCTGTGTTTCCCGCTCTCAGTTTCCCGCTCTGAGTCTGCAAATGAGTGAGTCATGCCCTTTGCATTTTGCAGACTAATCTGTATAGCTATGAGCTGTGCTGTTAACTCCTTCTGTGCTGCAAGCCGTAGGCTGCTGGCACAGTGCTATGCAACTCCAGCAAACATTTTACTTTTATTAAAGTCATGCTGGCACCTGTAGTGCCACAGTTGATTTGGGCTGCAGTTTCAGGGTATCACACCATCACCTGTGGTGAAACGCCTTTCTTATCCATTAACCTGTTCAACACAGGTGCCGGCAATCATACATTAAGAGAAAAGTCCAGGAGCAGAGCATTGTGTCCCTCCTGGAGAGGGTCATGTTGGGAGGTATGGGGGTGGCCGTGATGGTGGTATAAACCATTGGTTGTAGGTAACTAGCTAAATTTGGCACATCTACAATCATTGACTCTGACATGCGAGTGGGACGCCCAGCCCAGGCATGTCAGTGTCCCGCAGTGGGGGAGGGGCAGTTGGGAGGCTGCTGTCACTCAGTGCTAAGTGGTGAATAGACGCTGTGACAGAGGGACTAGGGTCATGCCAGCAGATCATAGAGCGCTGTGCGTGCCCCCACAGTAACGGAAACCGGAGGCGTGGCTTGCGATCGCAACATTGCCGTGAAGCTACGCCCCCTTCTGTTGATGCCATGCCCTCTTTTTGGGAGCGCAGTCCCAAGTCTTGTTTAAACAATTTTAGGAGGCATGAAACTGGACTGATCTTCTCCTATGTGGCCTCCCTGACAATTACCTCTCTCCACTCCAATCTATCCTCAATGCTGCAACCCGTCTCATCTTCCTCACCAAACGTATTACGTCCACCTCCCCTCTCCTACAAGCCCTTCACTGGCTTCCCTTCCCTTTCAGAATCCAATTCAAACTTCTCACACTCACAAAGCCCTCACCCACTCCTCTCCCATCTACATCTCTGGCCTTATCTCCCTTTACTCTCCCACCCATCCTCTTCACTCTGCTAATGCACACCGACTCTCCTGCCTTCTGATTACTTCCTCCCACTCCTACCTCCAAGATTTTGCCCACGTTGCTCCCTACCTCTGGAATTCTCTCGCTCAGACTCTCCTCCTTTCTACAAAACTTTAAACGGGCTCTCAAGACCCACTTCTTCACCAAACCCAGCCAACTCTCATCCTAACCCTCTGTTCCACGCTCTCTATGTACCCCATCTGTGTCACCCCTGTCTGTCTGCCACTCACCTTTAGAATGTAAGCTCTTATGAGCAGGGCCCTCAACCCTCATGTGCTTATCCTTCTCTTACTTATCTTCTTTTCAATACTCCCTTTGACGGCACCAAATCCCTTCTTTTTCTGCCGCCCTGATGCTTCTGTCAGTGTTTATGTACCCTGTACTTGTCCTATATTGTATTGAATTGTAAGTCACTGTCTTCTTGTTTTGCTTATTTGTTTATGTACTGTGTAATTGGGCGCTGCGGAACCCTTGTGGCGCCATATAAATAAATGATAATAATAATAAACAGCAGGAAAAAACAAACCTCGGGACCATCGTGGCACCACCATTGATGGTAAGATTATTCAACATTGACCATATACCATTGAATGGTAATAATGACATGTGAGTAAACATATAATTAATAACTATAACAAATGACATCACTGTGGATAGACAGTGGCCTCATTCAGATGAGGTTGGAGGTGCTGTTACTTCCTTGGAAGCAGCAGTGATAGCGCTGTATGGTGAGGCAGCAGGAGGCGTCTATAACAAGCAGACGCCTCCTCCTGCAGTAGTGATCCGGGGTGTGTCCTAGAACGCAGAATCGGATCACTTACTCACCATCAGGCGGCTTACGACGCCCATGGTGCTGTGCAAACCGCCCATTGCAGAGGCCAGGAAATCACAGTGCAACGGCAGAGATCCCTGACCTCTTCTCTCTCCCTAAACGGCGGCGATACACATTCGTTTGGAGAAACAGAGTCCGTCGCCGGCCCCTCCCCACCCCCAAATGGCAGCAGACTGTCAATCACTGAGAGTCTGATGCCTTAGTGCGCCCGTCTACGTACGCACAAAGGGCCTAATTCAGACCTGATCGCTAGGGTACGTTTTTTGCATCCCTGCGATCAGGTAGTCGCTGCCTACAGGGGGGAGAATTCGCTGTGCAGTGGTGCGATCGCATGTGCAGAGAACTGCACAAACAGGAGTTTGTTCAGTCTCTGCAAAGCCCAGTACTTACTCTTCCAGTGCGATGATCGGTGCCGGAGCGGACGTCAGAAACCCTCCCTCCAAACGCCTGGATCCTCCTGCGTTTTTCCGGACACTCACCTAAAACAGTCAGTTGCCACCCACAAATGGCCCGTGCGATCGCTTTTTCGCACCATCCCGTCGCTGCGGACCGACGCGCCCTCCGACTATGTAGGATGCTTGTTAAATAGTCTTCACCATGCAAAACACCTGTCTTTGGGGCGTATTTATTAACCAATTCTGCCCTACAAATATGCAGACACTGCTGTTTCGAGTAGAAGTAAGGAACCCTGAAATGTACCAAGAGAGAAAGCCGAGATCTCCTGCTTTCCGGCCGCCAGCCCTGACCTCAGCCGTCCCTATAGTTTTCTATGGGGGGTGGTATTAAACAAGATCCGAGGAGTATTGGGTTTTGAATCTTGCGTACGTAGGCTGACGCCCTCTTTAGACAGTGTTAGTACATTCCCTCCAGTGAGCTGGAGGTGATTGTGTCGTCTGCACATTGCGCATACGCAGCTGAACAGCAGTAGCCCGGCAGTAGTCCCAACCCAGAAGTAAAGTCACTTTACTTACTAGTGACCCCCGGACCACTACCACGCTCTTATCGGAGACCTTTTTGCATTGATTTAGGATTCTTAAGTTTCATGGAACACTGCAAATCATAATAGGCGTTACAGGGCCGTACCCGCCAGATCCACCAGTAGCCTCAAAAGTTTCTTTCCCCAAGCGGTCCGCCTGCTGATCTCCTGAACATTGACTGACTAGACGTACATGTAACTCACTTGTGTCCCTAAGGTATTCCTATCTGTATGACCTTCCTGCAGTGTTATTCCAGCTGAAACAATGTAACTATGTATTATAAGTACTATAGAAACTATCCTCATTCATAGTGAAAGTGGAAGCGGTACTTCCACATCTTTGCGGCCCCCTGCTAGTTTCCCTTCATGGAGAGGACCTTTCCATGCACCATTGGACCCTCACCGGCTCGCTTTGCCCGCCACACTTCGGTCTCGGTGTCTCGCTCCGCTCTGCTTCACTCGCCACAGGTTACTATTCCAAATAGTTTGTGACATGGACCCAGGGGCTTATGGCAAAGGTCCTCTCCACGAAGGGAAACTAGCAGGGGGCTGCAAAGATGAGGAAGTACCGTGGAAGCAACTGGCCCGCTTGATGTAACTGATCGAGCTTTAAGATTCTGCAAATTGCAACTTTGAACAACAGGGATACAATGACATGTAAACCCACGCTCCCCCCCCCCGACCCCATTGTAAAATGTCATTTGCAGCTTTAAACAGCAGGGGGCGGTGTCATGTTGACAAGAATGCATCAGCACACCCCAACTGATCGGAGAGGGTTTGCCCCCTCAAGAACTCTCCCAGAGGGGGTATAAAGAAAGTTGCAATTATGAAAGCACTGTAAAACTTAATTTCAACCCCCCTGCCCTCTTCTCTGCAGTGATATGAGTTGTGACATCATACAGCGGGGAGTGGAGCCATGATGATTCCATTCAAGAGTCCCGAAATTCAGGATGGTGGGGATTATGGTAGGGCTAAACAATGCTCCAACCCATTCCTGACACTTACAGGGGTCTATTCATGAAGCAGTGAGAAGTGAGCCAGTGTAGAAGTTGCCCACGGCAACCAGTCAGCAGCTACATATAATTTTATAGAATGCACTTTTTAAAGATTGGTTGCCATGGGCAACTTCTCCACAGGCTCACTTCTCCACTCTTCACTGCTTAAAGAATAGACCCTTCAGTCCCCATATGAACCGAACTGTGGGCAGGAGAATGTGACTGTATGGAGTGGACCACAATACAATCTCATTAAATATGCCCAAGCCTTAAATTAGAACCCAACATAAGCAGATGTTACATGAGGGGAAATGCTCGGACAGGGGACAACCAGGCACCAAGTGTGACCAGCATTCAAGAGTGACTTGTGGAAGACGTTGTCATAGAGGCAGGCTGCTTCTTATGGGGAAGGGAGTGTTCGGTGATGTTTCTACAGCCTGGACAATGGTTGTCCTTTAATATGCAATAAATAATTATATGAAACGTAAACTTGTCCTGCTCACTTGCTGTTCTCTTGCAGATTGGACTCCCGGAGGGACGGCCGTTTTGTGCTGTGGCCGCTGGTACCAGGAATCCAGGTAATGTGAGACGTGGAACCTAGCGGTAATCAAACGGCAAATTGTCATTGTGGGAGGGGCCTCAATACAAGACATATGGCAGTGGATTGTAAATATTATATGTATATAGACCTATAGAATATAGACTTATATACTGTATAAGCCAGTATATTAACCCTGGGGGTAAATTTACTAACATTCATGGGGTAAATTTACTAAAGTGGGAGATTTTTAGAACTGGTGATGTTGCCCCTGGCAACCAATCAGATTCTACTTACCATTTATCTAGCTGCTTCTAGCAAATAATATATATAATCTGATTGGTTGCTATGGGCAACATTACCAGTTCTAAAAATCTCCCACCTTAGTAAATTTACCCCCATGTTTGTCCCAAGATTGCCCAAGATGAAACACAGTAGTGATGGATCAGACATGGGAGTTTTTTTCAAAATCAAACACGGTTATTTACTATAATACTGTGTTTTCGATGATCGTGTTTGCTATGTGTGCCCAAACACTCCCAAACATGAATCCTGCATAGATCAGGGAGATCCGTGCCTGCTTGCCTGTGTGTGTGTTTTGTTTAAAAAGTGTTAAAAAATCAGAAAAAAACAATGGCGTGGAGATTTTCCCCACAAGCATAACTATCCCTGGCCTCCACTAGGAGAGGGGTGATGCCACCACCAGGGAACACACTTTGCGGGGTCCCATGGCCAAAGCATTAACCACCCTAACTAGTCAGCCCAGGTCGGGGATCCCTTTGGCAGTGGGAATCAATCCAATAATGAGCCCCAAGGTGTGGATTGAAGGCCTGGGCTATCCCCGGCATCCCTGGGTTGTGGGTGCCGAGTTGATAGCATTCAGTTTAGTTCTATAAAAAAAATATTGTCTTTAACAGGAGGACTACAGGTCTCAGCAAGCCTGCCCCACATGCCAGTACTTGGAGAACTACAAGTACCAGCATGTGGGGCACTGAAGGGTTGAATATACACACTAACACATGCTCACCTTGTCCCTGGTGTAGATCACTTCCACTTGTCCAATAGAATCCAAGCTCACCTATCCCTGGAGTAGATCAGGTCCTGTTTGGTCCTTGTAGACATCCAAGGGTTTAAAAAACAAACAAACTGAAACACCCAAACCATGCTGGACCGAGCCGGACCAAGCCGAAACAGTCAAACCATGCCGGACCGAGGAACTCCTCTTCGTGAATGAAATGACCCACGTGAGTCCTGTCAATAAGTGAGCCGCCAGCCAATCAGCGTCCGCTTTCAAAGGAGCAGCCCGCTGATTGGCTGTGTGCAGTCAGACTGTCAATCAATGCTTCCCCCATTAACTTCAATGTTGGGAACCGCTAGGTTGACTGCTAATAACCTAATAACAGGGATCTACGTTGTGTCGTGACTCCTGTTTGTAACAAAGAATATTTTGCAACCTGCATAAGTATTTCAGCAAACACCAGTGTTGTAAATTAAAAATTCTAATTTAATTTGTTTAGAAAATAATGTTATACGTTAATAATTTTGCATATTCAAAGTTGTCCCAAAAATCTGCAGTGTATTATAGGAGTTCAGGGAATCACAGAGATAATTTTAAAAATCTGACATTTTTATGTTTTTAACACAACAGAGAGAGCATGCAAGAGGCTTAAATACTGCCAAGAGCTGAAAATGTTTTATGGTTGTGTATTTTGCTGGGTGTGGGTCACGATTAATCACTTAACTGCTGATTATGGTTTCAAAAATGACATCGAAAATTGTTGTTGTTTTACATATTACAAAAACTTATTTAAATAATTTTCTGGGGAAAGAAAAAGTACAGTGAATGGCTGTCAGAAATCAGATTGGTGGATAGCTGTCTGCACTAAATTATGTCCACATTATTGCACTTCCATAGGATGCTATTGCTGCATTAACGCAAATGTTACTAAAGTCTATGGGGGTCATTCCGAGTTGATTGCTCGCTGCTGTTTTTCGCTAAAAACCGGCTGTTCTGCGCATGCGTATGGGCCGCACTATCAGGGCCGTTTCTTAGGGCAGGCGAGCAGTGCAACCGCACTGGGCGCCTGCCGCGGCACTAACTGTGGCTCCCTGCTTCCCCCTCCTATTTCTCCCCGAGTAACCCGCTCGGGGGGCGGAGTTTCACGGAATGATGCTGTTGCGTCGTTACGTCACGACGCAACCCCGTCACTCCGTGAAACTCCCCCCCCCCCCCCCGAGCGGAGTACAGAGGTGGATCCAAGTTAGGAAGAGGGAAAGGCCGGCTCGACTGGTGAGGCGGGCCGAAGAGCGGTAATCGCCTCTGTAAGTATTCTCTCTCTCTCTCTATGTGTAAAATGGGGACACCTGCCGTAATGTGTGAAATGGGGACTCTTGCCTGCCGTAGTGTGGGGATTTAATGTATCAAGGGCATTATGGTGTATAATATGGTGCAGGGGGCATTACTGTGTGGGGCTTAATATTGTAGAATTTTTTTTTCCTGTGGTGGTCGTGATCTGTTGGAGCAGGGTCAGAAACTGGATTGTGAGGTCACAATCCTTTCAGACGAGGCCATGCCCATTTAAATGAGGCCACACCCATTTAAATGAGGCCACGCCCCTTACTGGGTGCGCGCGCATTTTTTTTTTTTATCTAGGTGTGTGGGGGGGGGCACATTTTTTTATGTCATGGGGGGCGCATTTTTAAATCTCGCACTGGGAGCCAAATTGGCTAGAAACAGCCCTGCGCACTATGCAATTTTACACAGGGCTGAGCAACGCTTTTCAGTCGCACTACTGATCGGTGTGTGATTGACAGGAAGTGGGTGTTTCTGGGCGGAAACAGACCGTTTTCGGGGAGTGTGCTGAAAAACGCAGGCGTCACGGATAAAAATGCAGGCATGCCTGGGGAAATGGGGGAGTGGCTGGCCGAACACAGGGCGTGTTTGTGACGTAAATGCAGGAACCAAACAGTCTGCAGTGATCGCAATCTAGGAGTAGGTCTGGAGCTACTCTGAAACTGTATAAAAAGATTTTCAAGCAATTCTGCTAATCTTTCGTTCGCACTTCTGCTAAACTAAAATACACTCCCAGAGGGCGGCGCCCTAGAGTGTGCACTGCTGCTAAAAGCAGCTAGCGAGCGATCAACTCGGAATGAGGGCCCGTGCTCCTTGATTAGTACATAGCAGGCCCGCTATCAAGGTAGGGGTCGTGGGGACTCCAGTCCCGGGCCCCGACTAAGATGGGGCCCGGGTGGCAGCATTCGGGTTTGGGGCCATGCCAGCTGCCTGCCTGCGAGCCGGCAGCCTCAGAAGAACAGAGCCGCGGTGCTATTCTTACTACAATGCTGGCCATGAGCTAATCGGTGCTTACGGACCGTCAGCCAATCAGGAGCTGCCAAATTTGGCAGCTCCTGATTGGCTGCCGGTCCGTGAGCTCCGATTGTCTCACAGCCGGCTCTGCTAAGATTAAGAATAACGCTGCAGCTCTGTCCTCCCCTGTGCGGCGTGCTGTGACTGACTGCTGGTGCGCAGGCAGCTGGCCCTGTCCCCGATCCTCACTGCTTCCTCCCAGGCACCCTCAAAACGTAAGTTTGGGGAATGCGGTGGGGACAATGGGGCAGTGTTTGTGGTGGGGGGCCCTGCCTCATTTGTCAGTCCCGGGCCCCATCATTTCTGATGGCAGCCCTGGTATATCGACCCCTTAGTGTATTGCACTCAGGGGTTCACCTTGACAGGATAGATGGGCTCAGGTATTACCCCATGTTAAATGAAGAGTTTATCATAATTGTTTTGACTATCAGTATATTTTAAGCGGTGTAAGGTACAATCTGTGGAGCAATGTGACATGCATCTCAACGTGGTTAGTACATCAAGAAATAGAAAAGGAATTACTAGGAATACTTTCCCATGGTGAAGGGGTAAAGGTACAATGTTTGTATGCAATGGCCGATTATTACACAACGGGGCAATCATCTGCAGACTATACACGTGCCATGATCGCAATGTGCATGCGTAAGGTGCCGGTGAAATCAATGAGGTGTACATCGCAAAGTGATTGACAGGAGGTGACCGATTGGATGTGTTAATGGAGTGGTTAGGAAATCGCAGGGGTATCATGGCCGTTTTCGGGGTGAGTACTGTGTCGTGTCTGCGTAGCCATAGACCAACCCTTAGCCTCGATGTTCCTCGATCTTGTGTATAGGCTGGAAATGTCTACGCAGTTGTGAATGAGTTGCGATGGCTCCGGTGGGCATCTTCTTTCATTATTGGGCAGCAGCTTCACTTGCTAACATTAGCAGTTCCGTAGCCTAGAAAATCTCAACTGCATTTGTGTACAAACATGAATTAGACACAATGTAAATCAGATTCCCAACATAGTGGTACAGCATATATTAGAAGGTACGGGTCGTATGTACTAGTACCAAAGGGTCATTGGAGGAACTAGAGGTTAGTCTGCTCAAAAGTGCTGCTGGCGGTAAGGCATGAGGCAGTTTACACGTATCCTGCAGCCAGTGAGCATTAGAAAATACCGGTAGTTTGCAGTAGAAGGGAGAACATAGGTTTTTGAAGTTGAGAATAAGTGACAATAATATGGGCAGAAAGGATATCATGGACAGCGGATATACCTTGTGTAATCCACATGCTGAGGTGTAGAGGAGGGATTAAATAATCGGTATTTCTGCGTCTAAGGACAGAGTCAGCGGGTATCTCAGTCCTTGCACGTTCAGACGCACGAATGTGCACCAGGGAAGAGCTTTATATCCCAATTTACATAAAGGACAGCCGCAAAAGTCTTTGTATAGGAGTCTATTAAACTTCTACACGTGTCAGTTTGTTGCAATAGTCCAACCCAAGCATGTGTCTATGACAAAGACAGAAGCCAGATACACCCAGTAACTGTGTACACTGCAGGGTTCTGGCTGGTGGCTGAGCAGACGGCATGGTGGGCTTAAAGGTGTCTCCAGTAGGTGATGGGATGTGATCTGGTCCCCTGACCAAGAAGCTGGCTGCCTGAAGCCCAAGGTGCTATGTGCCCCTGGTAGTACCTGAGCCAGGGGTGCCCAAACGCCACTGGTGATGGGGTTCCACCTTTGCACTTAGTGCAGCACTTTGCTCAAAGCACTCTCTTTTCATTTAGACCTACAGAATTCTTCTCATACCCAAGCCTTCTGGCCAGAACAAGAATCATTTTTATATTCCTGACGGAAAGGCTGGGGCACTATTTATATATTTAATCACTTTATTTGTACTTTCACTACACATTTTTATATGTTCTGTAGTGTCACATTTTTGGAGGAGTTTTGGGTGAGACCTTTATGAGCCACTCTCTTCCCTGTTCATCTGGTGCTCTCTCCTTGGAGGAGAGATGAAGAATCCATTCCCTGTGGGATGCATGGGCCAACTGCCTTGCGGTTGCACGAAGCTCGAAGACCCATGTTCCTCAAGGGTCCCTGGTCCCCTTTTGGCTTCAGGGGATTGGACTGTCTAGGGGGTCCCGATTCCTTTTTCCCCCTATGCAACCTTTTGGTTCCTGAGGAGAAATGGGTCCCTTCTCTTTTTGTAAAGTGTCCAATCACCCAAGCCCCCCACACAGTTTTATAACTGCTCTGGGTGATCGAAACACACACGGGCAATGTGGGATCAGCCCCAGCTCTGTTGCCCTTTGTAGATTACATAATCAAAAGCTCAATGCAAGGCAACACAGTACAATATCAGCAGCACAATATCTGACAAGAACCCCCTGTGCAGTGTATCACCACAAACAGGGAATTCAGGAAGTATATGGTGACTACAAAATACCACAGAAAAATACACACTGAGTATATCCTGTGAACTGCCTATATTATGATAAACCTGACACCCTTATCCCCCTCAGGTTATAGAATATAGGGATAGCAGAGCCGAAAATAGGATTTTTGGCACCCGGGGCAAGGCAGTAATTTGGCGCCTCCCATGCAAACACACACATTTTGGAACCATGTAAAAAACACAGTAATAAATAGTTGGCAAAGTGACAACCAGCATCGTCAGGGTGCATCCAGCACACATTCCCTATGAAAATGGATAGGAACACAAGAAAACTAACATGCACCTCAGATAGAGTATTATGGGGTCTCTGACTGGCCAACTGCTGTAGGAATACAAAACCCAGTATGCCAGTCAAGACCTAGGACCAATTAAGGAGGAGTAGCAACTTTCTGGGGAGAGGGGACACAATGTGGGTTATCCTGGTTGCAGAGAGGAGTCCCTAAGACTGACTGGTGTTATAAACTTGATATAAGCCATGCAATCACTGTATCACATACATGGGAGTGGGTGGGGGGATATGACTCCAACTGGCCAACTGCTGTATGACTACAAAGCCCTGTATGCCAGTTGGGACCTTGGACCATACTGTGGGGGCAGCAGCTGTTTTGGCGTATAGAGACCTTGCCTCAGTGCCCAGATTATCGGCCGCTGCTGCTTCCTCTCGCCCTGTCCTTTTCTGGTGGAGTGGCCGTGCATCAAGGGGGAGGCCTTGAGGAACAGGGCCAGGGGCAGACATAGGAGTGTGTGAACAGCCACCCCGCCCCATTCATAAGTCTCCTATTTGCCTGGGGGGTTGGTTTCCCAGGAGTCCACATTGGTGGTACTAGGGAGCGGGGACCAGCAGCGAGGGTCCTGGGACCCCGCAGGAGGTAGCCTCTTAGGACTGAGAGGAAGGAGAGGAGGCAAAGTACCTATCTCTGTGTTAGGTTCCTGGTGCTCAGAACAAGGGAGATGTTATGAAGCGAGTCCAGAGCACCAGGACGGAATGCTGGGAAAGGGGAATGGAAAGGGAATAGCCCCTGGCGCCCTATCTCCGTTGTCTCACCCGTGCTGTCAGTACACTCTTGCGAGACTATGGTTGCTTGAGCCCATGGCAGCCGCGTTTGAAGGGCGGATTACGTCTGCCCAACTTCGATGCCCCCTCAGGTCTTAATGAGAGACAAAGAGTGAACCGAGACAGGGTGATAACAAGGGGCCCTCTGACTAAACAACAAGGCCAGGGGCTACTAACAAACCTAAAGCCAAAGTATGTGCGGCTTGCCGCAAAAGGAAAAGAACAACAAAGGAAATGCTGACCACACGCCGACAATACTTTTGTGTACCGGCGGTGACAGCATAAGCAGAACCCTCTGCAAAACACCAGTGACAGAAATAATAAGGGAATACAGCGGCCTAAGCCAACGGACGCGGCCGTGCCGCTACTCACGGAACCGGTACGAATACTGGCAAACGGACAGGAACTCCCAATGCTGCTGACACAGACTCTCAGAACTGGAGGACAGGCAGAATCCCAAACGACAGACCGGTGGACACCAAGAAGCCAGAAACTTGCACAGGCAAAGGTACTGGACCTCAGGACAGGAACGCCTCACGGCAGGACACGGGATCAGACATAGGAATCGACACAGGGACTGACACAGGGACTGACACAGGGACTGACACAGGGACTGACACAGGAATCTGCACAGGAAGCTCAGGAACTAGCAGGAACCAAGCAGACTGAAAACCCAGGAATATCACCAGCATCTGTGAATTGCAAACAGCCAGCATATAACAGAGAGGCCTAATTAATAATCCCATGCAGCTGCCTTGTTGCATGATTCCAACTGACCAGATGCAATTAGCAGCCAGGTGAGGCTGAACACAAGGGAACAAGCTGCAATTACACAGACTCACCAGCGGCAGCAGACAAGAGTATTCTAAAACAGAGCAACAGGAAATCCTGGCATGCAAGACAACTTTATAAACATAAAATAGGAATGAACCACTACCTGTGGTTCATAACAGTATCCCCTCCTTAAGGGTGAGCTCCGAGCACCCCATGACACCTACGGGGAACATAAACAGAAGTATAACATGAAATACAAAACAAAACTGCAAAACAGGAATGAGCCACAGCCGTGGCTCATAACATCACCCCCCCCCCCCCCCCTTGAGGAGGGGTCAAAAGACCCCAAAATTCAGACTATCCAGAACAAGGGATACAAAAAAAAACCTGACACACTGGTCTAACAGACAAGAAAACAAAAAAAAAAACAAGTTGTAACAGTGCCCTCCCCTTGATGGTGGCCACTGGACACAAGACAAGGGGAAAAAAAAAAAATCTCTTTTTTTTTTATCAAGGCAAGAGTCAAAAATTATTTCTTTTTCTTCTTCTTTTTACAAAGCTCTTTAGGTCTGACCAAGGTAATTCCCCAAACATTGTCTGAACTGATGGTACCACCCAGCAAGGCTGCGTTCAAATCAGAGACAGGTCTCTTACCCTTGGGAGCTGAACTTTCTGGTAAAGTACTATTATTAGAAGAAGAAGTCAAAAAAGCACATCCTGCAGTCAAAACAACGGGCTGGGACTCTTGTGCCGAGTTTACAGTATTTGGTGGACTCTTAGCAGACAAGACGGGTGACTTAGAGGAATCTGAACCAATTTCTTTGGAACCGTATCTTTTAACAATTGCATCACAGAATGCTAGGGGGTCCTGAAGAATGGGATCTTCAGCTTTCATTAGACTGGTCGCCCACTCAGAAGGCTCTCCTCTAAAAGAATAAATCAGATAGAGCCCAAGGTTTTCTGAAGTGATGCCCAGAAATGGTCTAGACAACATAATAGTGTAATAGTGTTTGAAAAGCGCCAGAAATTGGGCGAAGTCCCCATCAAAGGTTATGGATGTTGAGATATCAGAGTCAGGATCTGTTTCCTTCTCATCTGACTGACTGGAGTGCTTTGCTAGGACATGGTCACTATTGACCTTACTCGAGGCTGAGACTCTCTGAACCCCACCCGGGGCAGTGACTTTCTGAACCCCACCCGGGGCAGTGACTTTCTGAACCCCACCCGGGGCAGTGACTTTCTGAACCCCACCCGGGGCAGTGGCCTCCGGGAACCCCGCTGGGGCAGTGGCCTCCGGGAACCCCGCTGGGGCAGTGGCCTCCGGGAACCCCGCTGGGGCAGTGGCCTCCGGGAACCCCGCTGGGGCAGTGGCCTCCGGGAACCCCGCTGGGGCCAGCACCTCGGATTCTTTTACTGGGACCGGGCCGTTGGCCTCCCTGACTGGGATCGGGCCATCGGCCTCCCTCTCTGAGTCGATAATTATCGAAAGTTCTCCCGGGACTATGACTTCCGGGACTTTTGCTGAAGCAATAACGTTCAGATCCTCCACTAATGCTATGCTTCTTAAGTTCTTTCCTGGGGAAGCGACTTCTAGACCCTTCTTTGGGGCTGCGTCTCTCGAGACCCCACTTGGGGATATTACTTCAAAGATCCCTTCTGGGGTTTTGCTTCTCGAGTTCCCCTCAAGAACTATGGTTTTAGAGACCCTTTCTAGGGTTGCGCTTTTCAAGTCCCTACCTGGGGTAACAGCTTCTGAGACCCCTTCCGGTATGGACACCTGAACTATAATATTTGATGTCCCTCTATAAGCTAGGGCATCGGGCACCGCTCCAGCACTCTGGGCATCGGGCACCGCTCCAGCACTCTGGGCATCGGGCACCGCTCCAGCACTCTGGGCATCGGGCACCGCTCCAGCACTCTGGGCATCGGGCACCGCTCCAGCACTCTGGGCATCGGGCACCGCTCCAGCACTCTGGGCATCGGGCACCGCTCCAGCACTCTGGGCATCGGGCACCGCTCCAGCACTCTGGGCATCGGGCACCACTCCAGGACCCTGGGCATCGGGCACCACTCCAGGACCCTGGGCATCGGGCACCACTCCAGGACCCTGGGCATCGGGAACCACTCCAGGACCCTGGGCATCGGGCACCACTCCAGGACCCTGGGCATCGGGCACCACTCCAGGGACTTGCAACTCCGCTTCCACAGGAACCTCAAGAGAGGAGAGAAACATTCTCTTTTGATTCCTGAATCTATAATGGGGCTCCCTTGCCCAAGGACCCCAATTATAGGACAGAGAGCCTTTTTGTGTGGGTTGTGTGACAAGTACCTCTGCCACAGTAGAGACAGGAGTAGGTCTTGTATCATGACTCAACTTGGCCAGAGGGCAAGACTCGTCACCACACTTTGGCTTGCGCAACTCACAGGTCTGCAGATAATGGCCTAAACCCCCACAATATAGGCATAAGTTTAAGTTTCTGCGACGCAGACGCTCCTCTTCTGAGAGCCTGGGCCGCAGAAAACTTTTAAACCTTTTCTCTTCAATTAAACCAGAGGATTCTCTTGTCACCATACTGTGAACAAGAGTCTCTTTAGAGATAGATGTACTCTCAACGACTTCTGGCAAAATGAGCAAGATTTTAGTCAGAAGGTTTTGCAGTTGCTTTAGGGATTGCTGCAAAACTTCTAGTCGCTCTGGTCTCAAAGCACTGAATACAGAGTTCAGGGCTGCGAGAGATGCCTGCAGGGCTTGCATAGTAGACATAGGAGGATTTAAAACTAGACAA
Organism: Pseudophryne corroboree; assembly: GCF_028390025.1. NCBI lineage: Eukaryota > Metazoa > Chordata > Amphibia > Anura > Myobatrachidae > Pseudophryne > Pseudophryne corroboree. The sequence continues at coordinate 158,491,771 of NC_086455.1, read as the reverse complement.
GACAAGGCAAGGCAAGGCAAGACTAAATTTTGCTAAACAAAACAAGACTTTTTTTTTTTTTAACACCGGACTGGATTCTAAACACCGGACTGGATTCTAAACACCGGACTGGATTCTAAACACCGGACTGGATTCTAAACACCGGATTCTAGACAAGACTGGATTCTAACACCGGACTGGATTCTAACACCGGACTGGATTCTAACACACTGAAATCTAGACAGGACTGGATTCTAGACTAGACACTGGACTGGGCCAAAAAAGAAAAAAAAGTTTTATTTCTTTTTTGTGGTATGGCTGGTGATAATGTTAGGTTCCTGGTGCTCAGAACAAGGGAGATGTTATGAAGCGAGTCCAGAGCACCAGGACGGAATGCTGGGAAAGGGGAATGGAAAGGGAATAGCCCCTGGCGCCCTATCTCCGTTGTCTCACCCGTGCTGTCAGTACACTCTTGCGAGACTATGGTTGCTTGAGCCCATGGCAGCCGCGTTTGAAGGGCGGATTACGTCTGCCCAACTTCGTTGCCCCCTCAGGTCTTAATGAGAGACAAAGAGTGAACCGAGACAGGGTGATAACAAGGGGCCCTCTGACTAAACAACAAGGCCAGGGGCTACTAACAAACCTAAAGCCAAAGTATGTGCGGCTTGCCGCCAAAGGAAAAGAACAACAAAGGAAATGCTGACCACACGCCGACAATACTTTTGTGTACCGGCGGTGACAGCATAAGCAGAACCCTCTGCAAAACACCAGTGACAGAAATAATAAGGGAATACAGCGGCCTAAGCCAACGGACGCGGCCGTGCCGCTACTCACGGAACCGGTACGAATACTGGCAAACGGACAGGAACTCCCAATGCTGCTGACACAGACTCTCAGAACTGGAGGACAGGCAGAATCCCAAACGACAGACCGGTGGACACCAAGAAGCCAGAAACTTGCACAGGCAAAGGTACTGGACCTCAGGACAGGAACGCCTCACGGCAGGACACGGGATCAGACATAGGAATCGACACAGGGACTGACACAGGGACTGACACAGGAATCTGCACAGGAAGCTCAGGAACTAGCAGGAACCAAGCTCAGAACTCAAGCAGACTGAAAACCCAGGAATATCACCAGCATCTGTGAATTGCAAACAGCCAGCATATAACAGAGAGGCCTAATTAATAATCCCATGCAGCTGCCTTGTTGCATGATTCCAACTGACCAGATGCAATTAGCAGCCAGGTGAGGCTGAACACAAGGGAACAAGCTGCAATTACACAGACTCACCAGCGGCAGCAGACAAGAGTATTCTAAAACAGAGCAACAGGAAATCCTGGCATGCAAGACAACTTTATAAACATAAAATAGGAATGAACCACTACCTGTGGTTCATAACACTCTGCACCCTCTCAGATTCTGCACCCGGGGCGCATGCCCCCCTTAGCCGCCCCCCCTACTATTCTCTCCTTGTGTAACCCAGTTACATATACTACTGTTCTCTCCTGGTGTAACCCAGGCACATATACTACTGTTCTCTCCTAGGATTAACCTGATGTCTATACTATTGTTCTCCCCTGGTGTAATCCAGGCACCTATACTACTGCTCTCTCCTGGTGTAACCCAGGCACATACACTACTGCTCTCTCCTGGTATAACCCAGGCACATATACTACTATTCTCTCCTGGTGTAACCCAGGTACATATACTACTATTCTCTCCTGGTATAACCCAGGCACATATACTACTATTCTCTCCTGGTGTAACCCAGGTACATATACTACTGTTCTCTCCTGGTGTAACCCAGGCACATATATTACTGCTCTCCCGCGGTGTAACCCAGTCACATATACTACTGTTCTCTCCTAGGATTAACCTGATGTCTATACTACTGTTCTCCCCTGGTGTAACCCAGGCACATATACTACTGCTCTCTCCCGGTGTAACCCAGACACATATACTACTGCTCTCTCCTGGTGTAACCCAGGCACATATACTACTGTTTTCTCCTGGTGTAACCCAGGCACTTATACTACTGCTCTCTCCTGGTGTAACCCAGGCACTTATACTACTGCTCTCTCTTGGTGTAACCCAGGCACATATACTACTGCTCTCTCCCGGTGTAACCCAGGCACATATACTACTGCTCTCTCCTGGTGTAACTCAGGCACATATACTACTGCTCTCTCCTGGTGTAACCCAGGCACATATACTACTGCTCTCTCCCGGTGTAACCCAGGCACATATACTATTGCTCTCTCCTGGTGTAACCCAGGCACATATACTACTGCTCTCTCCTGGTGTATCCCAGGCACATATACTATTGCTCTCTCCTGGTGTAACCCAGGCACATATACTACTGCTCTCTCCTGGTGTAACCCAGGCACATATACTACTGTTCTCTCCTGGTTTGACCCAGGCACTTATACTACTGCTCTCTCCTGGTTTAACCCAGGCACGTATACTACTGCTCTCTCCTATCATATATCTATCACAACTTAATATTTTTTCTTAAGTGCATTTTATGCCAGTTTGTCTTTATGTAAGATGCTTCCATTGCTACATGTGCCCTTCTATCCTGTCCTTTGTTGATGGTGAAACAATTTATTCCTTATGAGAGCTATGAGAATCACACTGCTTCAGTATCTGGATTACTATGTTTTACAATGTTTGAATGGTGCTGAAAGCCATATGAATAACTTCCGCTGATACTATTGTTGCTGGTACATTTTATGCTATTACTTGCATTTTCTGCAATCCGGTTAACTCATTGCAATAGTTCCATTTCTAAAGCATTATTTGCATCTTATATCTGTTATAAATAAATATTACATCTTAATATAGTGAGACTATATTGTAACTATTGTTTCATATCACTAATCATTTTTTATCATTCATATTAATTCTCTTTCGTAATTACACTGGCATATTTTAGGTCTCGGTTATTTTACCTAGGGACGGTGTTCTCACCCAAGTGCATGAAAAAATATGTGTACAAACACAAAAACATGCTCAAGGCTATCCCCCTCCCCTCCCTGGAACCAAAAGGTGCCTTAAGGGGCAAATGTCTTCAGACAATCCTTCCACGGAAGGCTTTGGGGGGGGGGGGAGTAGAAGAGTCAGCAAACGGAATCATCTACCTCCTCCCTGGAAGGAGAACATCAGAGGTTCAGGATGGTGAGAGCCTCAGGCCATGCATCCCCACCCCCAGATCTTGGTAGGAGGAACCTATACGGGCAGCTTATACCCATAATCCTTAAAACAACATACACAAAAAACTGTGTAGTGACAAAACAGTGAAGACAAATGAAATAAGTGCTATGATTGTTAGACTCTGTTATTACTTGACCTTATATTGCTTATCAGTAAGATATATCTGTGTCTGTTTCTTGCAGTCATGGCTGAGGAGCCACAGGGGGCGGGAAGACCTGATGAGTCTCCAGAAACTGCTGCATCAAACGACCTCTCCCAAAAGCTTAAAGAAGGAGGTCTCAATCCAAAGAAATGGATGAAGGTCTTCAGCAGCATTGGAGTGAAAAGTGCTCACAGCTTGCAGTGCATGGGAGCCAAGGATTACACGATTATTAAAAAACATGCAGAATGGCCTTGGGAAGAGCAAGCGCTCAGAAACCTGATCAATGTACCAGATCCCCAGGATTCCCTGAATAAAACAAAGGAAGAACAAACCAAACAAAAATCAGAAAACCAAGCAAAAGCCAATAAAGGTTTGGAAGAAACGAAAAAAGTGGTGATGGAGACCAAAATCCGCCTTGATAAGAAAGAAGAGTCCCAAGCAGAAACCCTACAGAAATCCAAGAGTCTGTGCGTTGGATCATCCAATCCTGTGGAGCCTCTGGAGGGACAGATTGAAAAATTGCACGGGGCGCTGAGTGTGAAGGACAAGGCACATTCCAGTATTGCTAACTTATCAGATGAAGACATTCTGCTTAATGCATCAGGAGGTCTTGCCTTGGAAGGAATATACTTGACGAAGAATCAAGAAGATATTCTAGAGAAACGTGAGCAGCTTCTTGCTGTACCAAAGGGCATCTCACTCACCAACTCTCGGCAGAGCCCTGTGCTTGACCACAAAGAATTCTCATCTTCTGTAGCAGAGTCAGTATTTCATAAGTCGATGGAGAAGTTGGGTTTTAGCATTGCCACTGCAGCTAAAGTTGGTTTTGGAGGTTTTCAGGCTGATGGCAGTTTTGGCTACAGCACCACCAGCATCTCAAAACAAAAGCAAGAGTCCCATACTGAGCGCACCTATATTTCTACTACCAAGTATAATTACATTCCACTTGCCTCCTGCTACATTACAAAAGAACAGCTCTATCTTTCCTCCGCAGCTCTTAATGAGCTGAAGACCATTGAGGTCCTGGAAGAACACTGTAATATGGCAGAAAAGCCCAACTTTTTACGGGAGCGATATGAAAATTTCTTCCATCGATTTGGCTCACATGCCAATCAAGGACCACTTCAATTTGGTGGTATATTCTGGTGGACAGTTACTTCCCAGGGATTTAAACAAGAGTTAATCGAGGAAATTAAAAATGAGAACAAAAAAGCATTGAGTGCTGCCGTGAATTTAAGTTACTCTGGTCTTTGGTCTGCCTCAGGTAGTATAGATGTTGCAAAAACAGAGGCAAAAGAATCGTCTAATAAAGTAGAGAAGATAATATTTGAGAAAGATATTCAACTCTTTGTGACAAAAACTGGAGGGCCGTTGACTGTGGATTCCCTCACAGAATGGCAATTAGGACTTAATGCCAGCAATAAGACCTGGAGTGTTATTGATCGAGGCTCTTCCCTTACTCCTGTGTGGGAAATAATACTGTTTGGCCACAAGGAGAATTTTAAAAATGTTTACCAGGTAGCACAAAATCTAAAAGATATTTACGGGGCCATCACTAGTCAACAACTTAGCTTGACAATTGGCGAAAATGTCTCAACTGCCATTTATGAAGCAAATGTATTTCTTTCTGGATTAAAATCTTGGGAGGCAGCCTCTGCACAAGAAAAACTAAACAGATTAATTGAGTTTAGACAATATCTGAATGAAAAGACTGGAAACTTCAATGTTTGGTTAAATGTTTGTCTTCCTCATAAGGAACTACAAGGTTTCTTAGAAAACGTTATGGAATTTTACAAACAAACCTCCAAATCAGATGAATCTCTCATTTGTGGCCAATTAAAACTTCTTCTTCAAGATTTCACATACTCAAGTGAAAATATAGATTCATATTTCCCTATATATAAGTGGATATATCCATCTAAGAAAGAGCAGGAAACTAATATCTCTAATTTTTCATCCTTCATTAATTTTCTGTCCCAGGCACAACGTGATCTTCTGCAGCTTTGTCCATCTGTTGACTCTGAGGAAGAAGCTCTAAAAGCACAAGTCAAATTCACTGTCATCATTCATTCTTATGTTAATTCTTTTTTGAAAACTTTGAGATACATGGAACAAACAGAGGAAGAACTTCTGGTGCTTTGTGCTGCAAGCAGTGTGGGTTACTCTGTGCAGGACAACTATTTCCGCTATTGTCTCGGTTGGGAAGAGGTCAACTTCATGGTGGAAGAAATTAAATCTTTATTTAAGGAGTATAAGAATCTCAGAGATCTTCAAGTGTATAAAGCCCAATCTTTTATATTCGCAGCAGGATTGTCATCAGGTGACAAGAAGAGGCCACAGTCCACTGAACAGAAAAAGGAACTTCTACAGCTCATGTTAGAGAAGATGAAAAGTTCTCTTGAAGTGGAGATTCAGCATATTTTAAAAAATTACAGTGGATTTAGTGATTTACAGTCTTTACTTGAGGATTTAAACGGTTTAATATCGGGAAATTATAAAACCAACATCAAAGTCAATTCAGAAAACTTGGCAAAAGAAATAAAAAATGTGTGTGAACGAACCAACCAACCACCAACAACCGAGCCTCAAGCCCGGGTGCCCATCGCTAGAGAAAGTGATACGAGTTTGAACCAAGATGTCATCAACCTGATGGTGAGACTAGGATTAGATCAGTACTTCCCTAAAGGTTTGAACAGGAGACACTTTCATGTGGTCCACACGTCCTTACTGAATCAAACAGAAAAAGAGAGTGATCTCCCTCTGCAGTTTATGCAAATGCTGATGAGATTAGACTATCGTTTCAGATACTTAGTTTGCAAGGACAATAGTAAAAACAGCCTCTCTGGAGATCTATGTAAACCAGAGAATGAAACCAGCACCTTTGAAACATTAGAGGATCTGCTCAATTATTGCTCTGAAACAGAGAGTAACACAGTTCCAACATCGAAGGAGACTATTCACCCTGTGGATCTCTTGATGGCCATCTATCACTGTTCAGATGATTTCATGAGACAATACACTTTTACTAAGCTGTCCACGTGCCAGTTTGCACTGCCGTTTATAGTACCAAGGCCTTATGACACAGTAATAGAACTACCACTGTGGGCATTTAGACAGGTCCAAAAAAGTATTTTAGACACTGAAACAAAAAAACATGAAGAAAAGCTCATCAGTCAAACTGATGTTCCAATGGTCTGCTTCACCAGATTGGGAACATCTCCATTCTCAAAATCACAAATTCTGAACAACTTGTTGACTAAGCACAGACATGACATCTTCTTCCATAGGAACTGTGAAGGAAGCATAAAGACTCGTATATTGATGGATGGTATGGCCGAAATCTTCTGGTTTTGCCCTGGTGGAAAGGATACTGACCAATTTGAAAAGTGTACCGCTTTTGTCAACCTTCGGGGGGACGTCCGGGAACATAAGAGGCAAGCTGCCTTCTTACAAAACATTTCTTCAGTTAACGTAATGCTCTTCTCTCAGTCAGAAATGAATGACTTTAAAAATGTGATGTCCACAAATCAATTAAAAGAAAAACCATTAATAATACTTCTGGCAGACAAAGAAATACCTGTACATGTACACAAGGAAAGCAAGCAGGTGATAATTGGTCTCAAAAATCAGAATGAAGCAAAAGTTTTGGAGGAACTAACCAAATCTCTCAGACGCCTGTTGGCCTCCTCTGCCAAGTCATGCAGTCTTGAAGCCTGTGCCATAACAGGACGACAATGTGAGTTCCTGGTGGATGAAGATAGTGAGGAATGTGTAGAAGGCAAGCATCATGCTCAGACAATGTTGTCCCTTTTAAAACAAAATGATCTAATGAAATCCAAGGAGGAGCTCTTGCCCCTTTCAGGACACCTTTGGCACTCATGGTGCAAAATAGACAAAGAGCTGACACGTCTTCAGAACAAGATGAATCAAAGCATTGAGCAACACTGTAGTAAGATCGAGGCAGAGAAAACGTTAATAAGGGAGACACAGTTAGAAAAGGCAAGCCAAAATCAGTTCATAAAGAATTTCATCATTAAGCTGAAATCCCTTTCCAAGACTTCAAAACTGTTCTTTTTACAGTGGTTTAAAATATTAATCGATAACCTATCCTGTGACCGTGTGTTGAAGCTACGAGAGGAGTACAATAGTTTATGGACCCAACTTCAATCAGAGCAACTGGAAGACAAGGAACTAGCGAAAACTTTACCAGATAAACTTGAGAACCTCTCAGTACAGATGAATGCTTATATGTTTGGTCTCGAGCATGTACTGAGAGAAGTTGGACAAATGTATGAAGCTTTGTATGATTTGCATCATACAGATGAATGTTTTTATGAGCTTCCAAAAATTGCAGCTGATATGATGCTTTCTGGGTACCCTATTGAACTTATGGATGGGGATGCTTGCTATGTACCCTTAAAATGGATAAAAGCTGTGTTACAAGAATTAATTAAGATTATAGGAGACAAAAAGTTATTTGTCCTTTCTGTACTCGGAGTCCAAAGTTCAGGAAAATCAACTCTACTCAACACAATGTTTGGCTTGCAGTTTGCCGTAAGTGCCGGGAGATGTACCCGAGGAGCCTTCATGCAACTTATTGAACTTTTTGATGACTTAAAAATTGAACTTGGTTTTGACTACATTCTGGTTGTTGATACTGAAGGTTTGAGAGCAATGGAGCTTTCAAGTCAATCAACACTAAATCATGATAATGAATTGGCAACTTTTGCCATTGGGGTAGGCAACATGACTTTGATCAATGTCTATGGAGAAAACCCTGCTGAGATTAAAGACATTCTCCAAATTGCTGTTCAGGCATTTCTAAGGATGAAGCAAGTGAAGCTGTCCTCCAGTTGCCTCTTTGTTCACCAAAATGTAGGGGATTTAACTGCTCTTGATAAAAATATGGAAGGACGTAGAAAACTCCAGAAAGAACTGGATAAAATGACAGCTCTGGCAGCTGAACATGAGCTATGTAATGTTCAGTGTTTCAGTGAAGTCATCAGATTTGATCCAAAACATCACATTAAATATTTTGCTCATTTGTGGGAGGGAAACCCACCCATGGCCCCACCTAATCCGCACTATAGTGAGGATACCCAGAAGGTGAAAGATTCTATACTTCATCCTAGGAGAGGAGACCCTCACAGCATTCTCACCATTTCCAGATTTATAATTCGTATAGAGGACCTCTGGTCAGCATTGCGAAATGAGAACTTTGTTTTTAGTTTTAAAAACACCTTGGAAATTTCTGTATATAGCAAAGTTGAAAACAAATATCGGCAGCTGACTTGGGAGCTGAGGCGCCACTTCCTTGAGCTCCAGGCCAAACTCAACAACAGAATCAAGAAAGGTGACGTTACCTCTGTTAGCCAGAAGGACATTGAGATGGAGGTGAAAGAAAAGTTTGAAGCTGTCAAGGAGGACTTTGAAAGTTTTTTCAATGAAGACAAAGACAAAGAGATACTAATTCAATGGAAAGCCAACACTGAAAATAGGTTAAACAGTCTGCAGAATGAGCTTATAGAAGAAACGAAAAGGCAAGGAACAGAACACATAAGACTACTAATGAGTCAGAACCAAGTGAAGCGGAGACAAACTGGATATGAAGTAGAATTGTTTGGAAAAAGCAAACAGTTAGCACTTGACATTAAAAAAGAGGGGTTACAGGAATCTGAGCTGAGGGATCATTTCAATCTCCTGTGGCAAGAGTGGGTTGCAGAGATAACTAGGAATGCACCACATGCAGACGAACCAAACATTATCGCAGATGCTGAGAACATACTGTTAGACTATTTCAATTATGAGCCTAGTATGACTAACAAACTCACCAATAGAAATAAGTGGATGCTATTCTGTGTTGACTTATCAAAGCATGCTGCCGTACATAAAGGTTTTTTTAGGTCCTATCATCTGAATGAATCTGATAGGATGCATATTCAAAAAGTTTTCAATGACCTGGTCACGGATATAAGGGGTTACCTTGGGAAAAAGCAAAGAGAAAGGGGAGATTATAACCAAGCATACTTTCATTCAATAATCTATGATGTGACTGATGACATAAATAAAAAAAATTCTTCTAAGATGTTCAAAAAGTTCACTTTGACCACGTTGTTCAAGTTCGATGTATCACTGTACCTCTTCGGCATGGCAGTACCGATCTTTCAATCCATGCATAAGGCCTTCCGGAATGCAAATGATCCTGTGCTAAATCTTGAGAGCAAACGGGGAGAGTTTTATAATTGCTTCACAATTGCTTGTCAGGGGGCCGCCTCGATCAAAACATTTGCTGACCTTCTATGTTCAAAGCTGCTTGAAGCAATACATCCGGCATTGTATTCCAGAACAGCCCTGGCAATTGTGGACGAGATGACTTGCAATTACCCAGCCTTCAGTGGTAATCGTTCCAAGCTTGAAGCCTACATTTTGATTGACCTGGCCGAACAGGAAGACTTTGAACAATACAGACAGTACCTTCATTTCCCAGAAAAGTACTTCAGAACCTTTATTGAGAAATGTGTTGAGAATTACTGCTTTGATAAAGGCTCTCATAAGCTGAAGGACTTCTTACATATTAGTCTAGATCGTTTTCAGCAAATGGTACTTTTAAGTATAAGGGAATCTACAAGATTGTTAAAAAATAAGAGCAGCAATGTGTCCGAGTGGCTTGATGACTTCTACAACAGAATTGAAGATCTTGTGACATTTTCAAGAGCTGACCTGAAGGGCATTGAGCATCAGGAAATTCAAGATATTGAGTTTATTCAGGAAGCTATGTGTACAGCTTGGGATAGTGCCGTAGAAACTTTCAAAAAGAATTTAGAAACAACCAATGTTGACTGTTTTGAGAAGAAGCCTCATGAAATATTGGCCAAACAGCTGTGCGGCTGCTGGGAGCAGTGTCCCTTCTGTGGGGCCATTTGCACCAACACCATACCTTGCCATGACGGTGATCACTCTGTTCCTTTCCACCGTCCTCAAGCTATAACTGGTATTCCATGGCTACATTCCGATGAATTTGTTCTTGACATATGTTCTAACCTTGTTAGCTCTATGGATTGCCTGGTTCTAGACAACAACACTCAAATCCTTTATAAACATTACAGAAAAATTGGACCAAATTATGCCAACTGGAGCATCACGCCAGACTCATCCTTTCAGCCCTACTGGAAGTGGTACGTGAGCCACTTTCGAAGAAACTTGGAAAATGACTATATGTTAAAGTTTGAAAAAAGAGGAGAAATTCCAGCTGAGTGGGAAAAAATCACTAAAAAGGAGGTGATCGCTAAGCTGAAAGAACAAGTTTAATTGTACTTCTAAAGGCATAAATGTAAAATTAAATGGGAAGGGTTTATATAGACCTGACTTTCTCACTGCCGTTAAAAACCTGACATAGTGAATTGTTTTGAATGATTTTTTATAAACTATTGCTGTGGTCCAAAAGCAACATTACATGAATTTGAGGATAGGGGCGTAATGACTAGTTGAGGATGGGGGCATCGGTGATTTCTTATCAGTTACTGCAATCACGTAAAAAAAAGAAAACCTCTAACCCTCAAGTACTCCTGCAGGTTTTCTGGCTATGGAACCAGGTGGGATAATTACTGACCCAAAACAAATGAACTCCCCTGTGCACAATTAAAGAAATCCACAATTTATTACCTGTTGGGGACACTTGATGACTAGAATCGAGAACCCAACACTATTGGGCACATACTAAATGGTATACATATCCGTTATTATCTGAAATTCCTCTTAATTCCTTCAGGAAGATATGGGAACCATTGACCTCACTTTATCATATTCAAATACCCTTTTGCTGAATCAGAATCATCAGAATCCACCCCCCCCCCCCACGCCAAATATGGTATTTTATCTCATTTACCTGTCCCCTCCTCCCATCCTCTTGCATATTCCACACAGCTAACACCTATATACTAGATCTTCCCCTCCCTTTCCTCCGCTGTTGTAAAAGTACTTCAGTATCTTTTTGTCGATGTTTGGTATTTTCTTCCCTATTCATTATTCATTCCGCTACTATGTTTATATTGTCTGTGCCCATTTTCTATTTTTTGTTACTTATCATCCTTAGTCTTAAAAAAAAAAAAAATTAAGTAAAAAAAAAAAAAAAAACAACAATCATACACTGAGATCATGTTTATTGTGATACAAATAAAATATCTAACCAAAGTATAATTCATTGTTGGTTTATTTAATATACGTATACAAACTGCATATGTTGAGGACTACATTCGCAACTTGGATCAATTCTGGTTGACGATCTTAGTAGCCTTAATAGACTATCTATCTATCTATCTATCTATCTATCTATCTATCTATCTATCTATCTATCTATCTATCAATCAGGAGTCACTTTGTCATGAGTCATTTTGGGTTAACCTTGCAAGTGTGTGTTTCAAAGAAGTCACAAGTAGTAAGAAACAAGTAACTGGTTTATTACACACTTGAGGGTGAGACAGAGATCAGGGTATAGATACAATGTACTTGAATGTTTGGCAATAGATACTAGCAATAACTTGGATGGAATAAATGACAGTGGATACCTGCAATATCTTGGACAACGGAAGCTTGAAATAACTTGGATGAAGGTAAATCACATTTCGGATGCAGTTTGCAAAATCTTGTAACAGGTTTAATTACAGAAGCGTTGCAAATTAATGCGGTAGTTCTGTAACGCAGATTATCCACAAGGCACTGGGCTATGATTTAGTAAAGTCCCATAGCAGAGGGGAGTACAGAAGCCTTAGAATGTAGTTTGAAAAGACTTGTAAGCAGGTAACACCGAAGCAATAAGGCCAAATTTCAAAACACGAAAGCACCTGAGGTGTTAATAAGATTAGCACCAGATACTCACTGGGGGAGCACGAGTAGAAGGTTGCAGACTGCAGACTGGCCAGTGACACAGTGTGGAGCTGTGATGGGCTGCAGACTTGGAGCAGGGAGGAATCAGTGTAGGGGAGCAGATTGTGAGCAGCCTGGGAGATGAACTGGAAGTCAGGTTCAGGACTTATACAGTTAGTAGTTTAACGGCAGAGAGATTCTACTTTCAGCATTAGCTAGATTAGTCTCAGGTACGAGACTGATGATCTGGCAAGATAGGTGTGGCCGGAGAGACTAGCCAGCCACACGTGTAATGGCGTCTGCGGCACTGAAGGGGTTAACCCTCGTGCCCAGCGCCATGTTGCTGACTGTTTAAAAGTTTGTTTAATTATGTGTTTTACTTTTAACATGTCATATGTAGTGCTCTGTGCACCATTGCAGGAAGACATGTTTAACTGTATCTATTTTATATTCAAGACAGGCTTGGTGTATATTTAAAGGAAAAATGCAGTTACTATAGATGTCTGAATAAGCAACTCTTATCCTCTGGAAATAGGAAGGGGCATGCTAAGGGCCCTGTACTAGCAGTGAGGTGTGAAGGACAATACCTTTTGATGTGTGAGTTCCTTAGAGAGAGATACTAATCACTGGGTCTATGGGCTTGGAATCTGTTTCATGTAGAGGATGTAAGTGATATACGATCCGAATGGCAGATACAGGAAGGAAGACTGTTTGTTTGTATTGTAGCCATTCCTGTTGTAATCTTAAACACTGGGATTGCCTGCAGATGGGAATGACCAGACACATTTGTATTTTGAAGATATGTGATAAATTTATCAATAGTGAATGTTAATCTGATACCAAACGTTGTCTGGGTGACAGGAAGGAGGATATTGTTTTATTGCACTTATATCCTTGTAAAATGTAATTTATTGGTATTTTGTAAAATAACCTGATTGGTTGGAGAAGACAGGGAGGGCTTACCCCCCTGTGATACTGTGTGGAAAACTGACATAAAAAGGAGACCTGCGTGCCTCCAGAGTAGTAGTTGTAACATCTTATTCTGCTGAAACATCTTGATTGTATGCTGTTGCCCCTAGCAATAGGGAGGAGCCTTTTTAAAGGTTATCATTGAGCAATAAACATCTTTGCCTCAAGAAGACTGCTTCATCTTGTGACCAACAGGGTTAGGCCAAACCTAGCCCCGTCCTCCGGCTGTCCAGGGAAGCACCTAGCGTCTCCAAGCTCCGCCTTCCGCCAGCGACCGGTAGAGGCCTAGCAAGTGGCTAGTGGGGATTCGTCAGCACCACACAGCTGTGGTAAAGCAGTGCGTCGGCACATACAGAGCAGAACCGTGGTTCCAAACGCCACGGCAGGTTAGGAGTTTGGTGGTGGCAGCGAGAACCCGCCCACAGCGCAGTGGGTGGAGTCAGTAACAGGCGGTTACTGACGGTAAGCGGGAATCCCCTATGTGGTCGGGACTCGTGCGGCTTGACCTTCCAATCTGTGCGCAGTCGACGGGACGCGAAAGCGGCGAGTGCTTTCGTACGGTACCGTCCTGTCACAGAAATTGGTGGCATAGTGGTGGGATATTCCCAGGCGGCTTTTCATCACCTGATTGGAGAAGCCGAGTTACTCAGGAGAGGAGTAACTGCAGCGCAGGAGAACGCACAAGATGGCGGAATTCAGCGGAATGTCCAAGGAGGATCTGGAGATCGTATGCCAGGGGAAGGGTGTGGATATCCCTTCCAACGCGTCCAGAAGCGTCATGAAGGCGGCGCTCAGGAGCTGGGAGGAGTCTCATCGGGCGGAGGTGGAAAGCACTGACGGCGTCAGCATCGCAGAGGACGGCCCACCAGTGGACCTTCGTGAGGAACCGGTGAGAACCACAAGCCCCGCCCTCTCTCACAGCAGCAATGTTTCCCAGCAATCCCTAGCAGGGCCAGGATCCCAACGTCCCAGGGGGGGCGGCCCGGATACCCTAGCAGATCGGCTAGCGGAATTGGGGGAAAGGGCAACGGAGCAAGAACGCATGCTTGTCATTCGGATGTGGCATGCGGAGCGGGCACCACAGGCCGTGGTACCCCGGGAGCCGTTGTCAGCTGTTGTACACAGATCAGGACGTATTCAGTTTGCCAAGTTTGCAGACAGTGATGGGGACATTGATGGACATTTACAAGTTTTTGAAAGGACTTGCAAATTACATGATCTACCCAAGTCAGAGTGGGTGAGACACCTTGTGCCCACTCTGCATGGAGAGGCCTTGGAGGCCTATCGAGGAGTGGCGACGGAGGACTGTGGGAACTACGACGAAGTCGAGAAGGCCCTCCTCCAGCGATTCTTCATCACTCCCGAGTCTTACAGGAAGAAATTCAGAGACTTGCCCAAGAATCCTAGCAGCACCCATGAGCAGTTCGCCACCCAGCTGCGGCAGTACGTGGTGAAGTGGGTGAAGGATTCGGAAGCCACTACATGGGACGCACTGATCGACCTGATCTGCAGGGAGCAGTTCTACCGCCGGTGCGCCCAAGAAGTGAAGGAGTGGGTGCTAGATCGGGAGCCACCCAGCTTAAAGATGGCTGCCCAATTAGCCGACAAGTATGTGGCAATTCGGCCACGGGGGCAGAAGCGCCCCGCCAGCAGCCAGCTCCAACAGACTGTACCACCAAGGGGACCACCCTCTTCAGCTCATCACCCCCAAAGACAAGCATCTTCCAACCCAGGTGCTCTTGGCCAGCAACCGCACCGCAGCGTCCCTGCAACTGATCAGAGATCATCGGTGCCACGACTGGAGAAGAAGTGCTACGGCTGTGGGAAAATCGGACATCTGAGGATGAACTGTCCTGCATCCCAAGCACCCCAGACTCGTGCCCCAAATCCGAGTGCTGGAGCCCGGATCGCTTGTTTGACGAGAGGAGATGAGCCTACAGAGACTGTTCCCCCTCCAGTCAGTCCGATGGAGTGTGGCGAGAGACAGGTGCACTCTGCGGAGAGAGTCACCTGCATGGCCAAACAGCCCCTACACAACATGTGGAGGCACCTGCAGCCAGTCCACGTGGGACCTCTGCAGGGAGAAGGCCTAAGAGACTCTGGGGCCTCAATCACTGTGGTGAGCCCCCACCTTATAGATCCTGCTGCAGTATTGCAGGGTCGCACTGCCACGGTCACCCTGGCAGAAGGAACAGAAAAAGCGGTTCCCATGGCAAGAGTCTACCTGGACTGGGGAGCTGGACCAGAGTTGCGAGAAGTTGCCGTCATGGATGGTCTCCCAACTGATGTGGTCCTAGGAAATGATCTGGGTGGTGGGATCGTCACTACGTTTGTTAGCTCCATTCCCCGGAGTCAAGTTCCAAAACCACCGTTGACATCAGCTACTCCAGCACAGCCCAGCCCAGAGGAAAAGACTACAGCTGCTAGACAACTGCCAGCACAGCCAACCACAGCATCAACCAGCCCAGAGGAAAAGATCACAGCGGCTAGATCAGTACATCGACCCCGCATGCCTTTTACCCCTGGTATGCCTACGTCCCCTAGCAACGCAGAGGATGTCGGTTCCAGCTCGTTTGATCCTGTGGGGGTGCCCAATGATGCTCCTGACCCAAGTGGTTTGCCAACTCCGGCGGTGAGTATGAGAAACCACACTGACTTTTCCATGACTGACCCCTACCAGACTGACCCTAGTAGTCCCCACCTAGATCCCCCTGTAGTGTGTCCCAATTTAGGAGAGATTGAGGGCCGCAGGCAGGAGTTTAGGGAGGCTCAACTCTCTGACCCATCCCCGAAAGGCATGAGGCGCCACTCTGGCAGCGGCCTTGACAGGGTTGGGGTGGGAAGTTTGACCTGGCGGGAAGGGTTAAGGTACAGGGTAGCCAGGAAAGTGGGAGGGGATAGACCAGATAGGGAATGTGTCCAACTGGTCCCCTCAGGGAACGTTCCTGCGCAACCGGTGTCGGTTGCCAGCGAAACCCCTTTGGACAGTAACCCGGAGACAGACCGTACCCTGAAGTGCCTGACACAGAGCTTACCCTGGTCTGGAATGTCGGATGACGCCCAGACCAACTGTAAGGCTGGTGCCATGCGTTGGCAGCCGGGGCACTCCAGCGGTTGTGTTGTCTCTGGGCCTCTGCCCATAGGAGAACCGTTGCAGCAAGTTGCTGTGGACATAGCAGGTCCCTTGCCTGTGCGCAGTAGATCGGGGAAGACACGCAGCCTCCCTGTAGTGGATGCCACACAGGATCCAGAGGCTGGTGGTCTGGCCGCCATCACTGTGGCACAGGTAGCGGACGAGGAGGAAGGAGTAGGCCTAGGTGACAGGGTAGGTTTCCCGAGTCATAGGTCGACGGAGGAGGATTGGAGGGCAGGTCTGACAGTTAGGGCAGACAGTTGCCAGATAGGTATGACGGAGGTGCAGTGCCTGGGGCACCATGTGGGAGGAGACAGGGGTAGGCCCAACCCAGAGGGTGTGGAGGCAACCAGAGGCTGTCCCCGACCCACATCACCCAGACCGGTACTGACCTTAGAACCTGTAAGGCCCTACGGACATGTTGTCATTGACTTTAGTCCTGTAGTGAACCCCTTGACAGAGATGGCTAGGAAGGGCATTCCCAAGTCAGTGGACTTTGCACCCGCTTGCGAGTTGGCATTCCAGTCATTGAAGGAGGTTCGGGTACCCGCTCCAGTGCAGACGGCGCACATTCTTGACCAGGACTGTGTGTTACGAACTATTGCGCCACTGCACGGACTGGGAGCTGTACCAAGCCAGAAAGAGCCATATGGGCAGGAGCACCCTGTGGCCTGTTTGAGCAGAAAACTGCTATGGTGGGAGGTGGGGTATGCCACAATTGGGACACCTTGGGTGGCACTTGTTTGTAACCAGCCCCCCACCGTGGTGACTTACCACCTACCTGTTAGGTGGCTGCAACCTACCTTGGGGGAATTGGACAGACTTTTGTGGTGGAGCCTTGAACTTGGACTTCAGGTGGACTATTTGAACATTGTGCACCCACGAAGAGAGGCCCACTGCACTATGGATGAACTGTCTAGGCCGGAGCCTACACACCCTAGGTAGCGTCCCCTTCAACACAAGGGACTGCGGGACCAGGACCCAAATCGTTGGGACATGGGTCCCTGGTTGACCCGCTTGAATGGGGGGGAAGGAATGTGGCCGGAGAGACTAGCCAGCCACACGTGTAATGGCGTCTGCGGCACTGAAGGGGTTAACCCTCGTGCCCAGCGCCATGTTGCTGACTGTTTAAAAGTTTGTTTAATTATGTGTTTTACTTTTAACATGTCATATGTAGTGCTCTGTGCACCATTGCAGGAAGACATGTTTAACTGTATCTATTTTATATTCAAGACAGGCTTGGTGTATATTTAAAGGAAAAATGCAGTTACTATAGATGTCTGAATAAGCAACTCTTATCCTCTGGAAATAGGAAGGGGCATGCTAAGGGCCCTGTACTAGCAGTGAGGTGTGAAGGACAATACCTTTTGATGTGTGAGTTCCTTAGAGAGAGATACTAATCACTGGGTCTATGGGCTTGGAATCTGTTTCATGTAGAGGATGTAAGTGATATACGATCCGAATGGCAGATACAGGAAGGAAGACTGTTTGTTTGTATTGTAGCCATTCCTGTTGTAATCTTAAACACTGGGATTGCCTGCAGATGGGAATGACCAGACACATTTGTATTTTGAAGATATGTGATAAATTTATCAATAGTGAATGTTAATCTGATACCAAACGTTGTCTGGGTGACAGGAAGGAGGATATTGTTTTATTGCACTTATATCCTTGTAAAATGTAATTTATTGGTATTTTGTAAAATAACCTGATTGGTTGGAGAAGACAGGGAGGGCTTACCCCCCTGTGATACTGTGTGGAAAACTGACATAAAAAGGAGACCTGCGTGCCTCCAGAGTAGTAGTTGTAACATCTTATTCTGCTGAAACATCTTGATTGTATGCTGTTGCCCCTAGCAATAGGGAGGAGCCTTTTTAAAGGTTATCATTGAGCAATAAACATCTTTGCCTCAAGAAGACTGCTTCATCTTGTGACCAACAGGGTTAGGCCAAACCTAGCCCCGTCCTCCGGCTGTCCAGGGAAGCACCTAGCGTCTCCAAGCTCCGCCTTCCGCCAGCGACCGGTAGAGGCCTAGCAAGTGGCTAGTGGGGATTCGTCAGCACCACACAGCTGTGGTAAAGCAGTGCGTCGGCACATACAGAGCAGAACCGTGGTTCCAAACGCCACGGCAGGTTAGGAGTTTGGTGGTGGCAGCGAGAACCCGCCCACAGCGCAGTGGGTGGAGTCAGTAACAGGCGGTTACTGACGGTAAGCGGGAATCCCCTATGTGGTCGGGCCTCGTGCGGCTTGACCTTCCAATCTGTGCGCAGTCGACGGGACGCGAAAGCGGCGAGTGCTTTCGTACGGTACCGTCCTGTCACAATAGGACTCTGTGGAGCTAGATTAAATTAGCAAATCTCAGGTGCAACCACAGCTGCTTAATTAGGCAATAAATCCCAGGTAATCCCAAGCAGTGGTGCAAGTAGAAACTGTTTCTTAGTGGTACTGATAGTAAAAATGGGTGTGGTCACACAAAACTAGGGGAATGGCTACATGACAATAGCGGCATAGCCACATTATGCCACACACCGTAATGCCCCTTACACATTATGCCAAACACCGTAATGCCCATTACACATTATGCAACACACCGTAATGCCCATTAAACATTATGCCACACTCTGTAATGCCTTACATATTATGCCACACACCGTAATGCTTATTACATATTATGCCACACACAGTTATGCCACAGACACCATTTTATGTCCCAAACACAAAAATGCCCCTTATAAATTATGCCCCAGCTGTGGGCTGGTGGTACTGAGTACCACCACCACATTTCTTAATGGTACTCCGTACCACCCCGTAACACCCTACTTTCAGCACTGATTCCAAGTATAAAGTCTGAGATGTGCTGAAGACACCTCCAAGGAGAGCAACACCACATGGCGAGCAGAGGAACTGCACTGGATAGTGTCTCTATCTATCTATCTATCTATCTATCTATCTATCTATCTATCTATCTATCTATCTATCTATCTATCTATCTATCTATCTAATTTCTATCAGTCTACTATAACTGTGGCAGTTCATGCTTTCTATGTGGATCTGCACTTTTTTTCAATATTTTGGAGAAGGAAAGAAAATCTATTTTTCTGGGGCCCTCTTAAAAAAATGGCTTGCATTTTTTATTTAATTTTTATAAAATAAAAAAAGGATGCGTATAGACAGACATAATATTTATGTTCAGGGAACAGATAGCGATCTCTTATCTTATACCAGTCATAAATGTTTGGGGGTGGAAAACTGCATCCTTCATCCTCAAATAACCAAGACCTGGTCACAGCCAGGCCAGGAGTAAAAAATTAAAGTGGAATTTCACCTCTTAAGGAGAATGGAATGTCTGTGTCCAATCTGGGCTAACTACCCCTCCTAGTCAGATTGCTTAGATTTTAAGCACGGATCTGCCATGTGTATGCCCCCAGCGATAGCGTGCATCGCTATCGCCGGTGCTAGATTGAGCCTGCATGGGGTCGCTCACTTCACCGCTGTGTGAAGTGAGCGCCCCCCCCCCCCCCCCCGTCCGTCAGTCCCCTCGCTCAGCACATTGCGCTGTGTTGAGAGGGGGGAGAGATGTGTGCTGAGCAGTCGTCAGTACCCCCCTTTAGGCTTCTGAATTGTTATTTCCTGTTTTTTTTCCTGAGATTCATGCACTGTATTTCTGTACATATTTGTACACATCTTTTTTTATAATCAAATCTTGAGTTATTTGTTTGATTAAAAAAAATAATAATTCTAGTGTATTCTCCGTGTCCCTTAGTGAAGCCTGTACGGCCCAAGCTACATACCGAGGTATAAGTGAGTATGCCATTAATAATTCTGTATGAAGGTGGGAGCAAGCGCTTACCGAGTGTGGTAGCACCAAAGGGGATTTTGCTGGTGTCAGTAACCAGGTTTTCGTTAACCTCATGTGCTGAGGTAACCATAAGTCACTGGTGGCAATTCTCAGATTGACATATCTGGAGAATTGTCCGTCTGGTCGTGACAGGGTCTATGACCTGGGAGTCCATCTGCAGATGCGCAGACCAGTGGTGGCCGAGGGGGATGCTGGGAACGTTCCGTGTCGGAACCCTCTCCACACGCATTGTGGAAGAAACCCAATAGGCTTCTACAGGGTAATGCCAGCAAAAGCAGAGTACCAGCTTACCGGGGTAAGTATATATGAAAATGCTGTAAAAGCCCAGAAAATGGGAGTTTTACCGCATTTTCACTTCAGTACATCCCGCAGCAAAACTATTACTAGTTTATTTTTATCAATTAACAAAATGCAAAGTGAATGAACAAAAGTGAAATCTAAATCAAACCAATATTTAAATATCTAAATGAAATCACCCTTTGCCTTCAAAACAGCATCAATTCTTCTAGGTACACTTGCACACAGTTTTTGAAGGAACTCAGCAGGGAGGTTGTTCCAAACATCTTGAAGAACTAACCACAGATCTTCTGTGGATGTAGGCTTGCTCAAATCATTCTGCCTCTTCATGTAATCCCAAACATACTCAATGATGTTGAGATCAGGGCTCTGTGGGGGTCATATCATCACTTCCAGGACTCCTTGTTCTTCTTTGCTCTGAAGCTAGTTCTTATTGACATTCACTGCATGTTTGGGGTCGTTGTACTGCTGCAGAAAAAAATTGGAGACAATCAGACGGCTCCCTCATGGTATTGCATGATGGATAAGTATCTGCCTTATATCCACATGCAATTCAACAGATATACCAGTAGATGGCAGCTTTAAATAAGCTGCAAATAAAGGTGAATTTGCAAGCTTGAGTTTGTGCTACATGTATTTATCTCAGGCTTGGAAGTTCGCAGGCCGAATCATGTTTACCAACTACAGAATCTTTCACTCATCACACTCCATTTTGCCACCTAATTCACTGTGCCTTCAGTCGCGCCAAACAGCCCCTCTCAATGCACCTTGTTTTTCACTACACGACCGCGCTGAACATCTTTTTCACTCAATTCATGTATTTATTTGCAGAAATAAAACGTTTGCTAGCTAGCACTGATTAATACGAGTGTAAAACTAATTCCTGTGTGGGGAAAGTCACAGCACAGCGCCTGTAATGCGCTGTGAGTGGTGATTTGCTGCATCTGCATCTGTGATGTCACTAAGGTGCAAATGCAAAATTGTAATAAATATAAGGTAGGTTACAGCTATGAGAGCGGCTCCGTCAGACCAGGTGCATCTTGCAGTATGGCATATTAATGATACATATGTAAGGACACATCTGCACACAATAGGCATCCAGTGCCCAGACCGCCATTCAGTGTGCACTTCCACGCAAGTTGCGGCAGTCGAAGCGCACAAGCCCATGTAGCTGATTAATGTAAAGTACTCTGCCCACTAACGTGGGATAACTGAAGGTACAGTATACTGCTGGTCTATGGTGACTGTTCATGCTTATAAATCCACAGTGAAACTACTTCCTTCAGGGGCAAACACAGGATTTCTAGAGGAGGGTTTCCAAATCCAGTCCACAATCTCCCACTCCGCAAAACATTGGAGCAAGTACGGGAGTCTGGGGTAGCGGTAGAAGAACCTAGCAACGACCCTGGACATTAATCTACACATTGGTCTTTTTATACACTGAATACTGTATTAATATAAATAAAATAAGTGGTCAGAAAAAGGTTAAACATCCCATAATAAACAAACACACACACACACACACACACACACACACACACACACACACACACACACACACACACACACACACACACACACACACCCCCAGAACCAGTAGGAGACAGAACTCCCCTTTCTAAGAACACCTTCTCCCACCTCATGGTAAGGCTCCTGTCTCTTCTTCCTGGCAGCTGCTCTCTGGTCCAGTGCACTGGTTGAGGACTCAGATCCACACACAGCAAACATATTAGAAGAAGCTGCATGTTCAGCAGTTCGACACTATACCTCAAGCTGCATGTTGTGGCGCCAGCTCTAGGAATCATATTATATACTATTGCTATTCTCATAATCTAAACCACTGGCCAAGAGGAGGGAGGTTTTTGGGCAAGTGGAAACCCCCTCCTTCCCCCTGCGTTTGCCTATGTCCCTATAGAGAAGCCCTAACGTAGCCAGCATCAACTTGCCGTACATTACTTACCTAATGCAGTGTAAAATATTTGCTCTGTAATCATCCTACAGGGCCTGATTCTGAGTTGCATGCAGTGTCAATATTCACACATGCGTCTAACTCGCTAAAAGTTTGCACAACGCATGCGTCCCATGGTGTGTAATCTGAGAGGTGCAGGAGTGATTGACAAGCAGGGTGTGTTTAGTGTGCTGGGCGTTCCTGGTAAGTCAGAGGGAGGTGCACAGAGATCCAGCACCTTATGTGCGTGTTATGGGAGTGTCGCCAAAGTGGACCTGATTCAGAGATAGATGGAGCGGCTGTGCTAATATACGCTGATGCTGCTGGAGTCGCCTTGTGTAAATAGATGTCTTCTACCAGCTTCCAAGACGCATCGTCGGATCACTCTGGGGCAGATATATTATCCTGGAGAAGGCATAAGGAAGTGATAAACCAGTGATATGTGCAAAGTGATAAAGGCACCAGCCAATCAGCTCCAATATGTAAATTAACAGTTAGGATGTGATTGGCTGGTGCCTTTATCACCTTGCACATATCACTGGTTTATCACTTCCTTATGCCTTCTCCAGGTTAATACATCTGCCCCAATGTGTGACACTCAGGTTGCTCAGAATGGCCAGTTTCTTCACTGTCAGTGCCAGTGATGCTGCATCCAGGGGCACAGCCACTGGCGGTGGCACACCCAGAATAATGGGGATGACACGCCCCCGTTTTCTAGGACACTGGACGTCGCTGCACCTTCCCTGCCCCCAAACACCTGCAGCAATGCACGTTAATCACGCTGCGGCTTAGGTGGCCAACGGTGACTCCAGTACTGTGCAAGGGGGTTATACATAGGGGAAAGCACAAAGTTACCCTCTCTCCAGTAAAAATTCCCATTTTCTCCAGCAAAAGGACTTATCACTCTTTGATAAATTAGCGATCTCATTCGGCTCATGCACTGTTCATGGGGGGTAATTCCAAGTTGATCACAGCAGGATTTTTGATAGCAACTGGGCAAAACCATGTGCACTGCAGGGGAGGCAGATATAACATGTGCAGAAAGAGTTAGATTTGGGTGGGTTATATTGTTTCTGTGCAGGGTAAATACTGGCTGCTTTATTTTTACACTGCAAATTAGATTGCAGATTGAACACACCCCACCCAAATCTAACTCTCTCTGCACATGTTATATCTGCCCCACCTGCACTGCACATGGTTTTGCCCAATTGCTAACAGAATTCCTGCTGCGATCAACTTGGAATTACCCCCATAGACCAGTGGTGTGTACTGCCATCCAATAGTGCAGGCTTAGGGGGCCGGCTGAATCACAGACTCATAGGTCATCATGTATAGTCACCTTATCTGACATAATTCCACCAAATGTTACATGTTGGATGGCTTTGGCTATTAGTAAATGTCAGAAAGTGATAGAATTGATACGTAATCACCATTGGCAGCATTGTGCCCTGCATTGTGGTTATTATACTGCTATACTTACTGCGGTCTTATCACACTGTAGAGTTACACCACATTACACAATAGCAGTCTGCTCTGTCAGTTAAGGGTTAAAGCACCAGCCCTGCTGTCAAGATTTTATAAAGCAGCCAATCAGAAGGAACTTTGAAGAAAGGGGTGGAACCTACATGTTCCTATCTTCTCACTGGCACTGAGTGAGAACACAGCTGCCCCTGGATCTGTAGCTCTGCTCCTTTCTCCCTGGATCTCATATCACTCACTGCACTCCCCGATCTGCTCCCCTGTCCCCTGGATCTCATACCACCCTGCACTCCCTAATCTGCTCTCCTGTCCCCTGGATCTCATACCTGGCTCTCTCTCTGCTCCTTTCCCCCTGGATCTCATACCACCTTGCACTCCCTGATCTGCTCTCCTGTCCCCTGGATCTCATACCTGGCTCTCTCTCTGCTCCTTTCCCCCTGGATCTTATACCACCCTGCGCTTCCTGATCTGCGTTCCCTGGCTCTCCTGCTCTGCTCCTAACCCCCTGGATCTCATACCACTCACTGCACTCCCTGTTCTCCTGGTCTCTTCTCCTTTCCCCCTGGATCTCATACCACTAACTGCACTCCCTTATCTCCTGCCCCTGTCCACCTGGATCTCATGCCTCCCTACATTCCCTAATCTGCTGCTCCTGACTCTCCTGGTCTCTGCTCTGCTCCTGTACCCCTGGATCTCATCCCTCCCTGCACCCCCTGATCTGGTGCCCCTGGTTCCCCTGGTCTGTTCTCCTGTCCCCCTGGGTCTCATACCTCCCAGCATTCCTTGATCTGCTGCCCCTGTCCCCCTATATCTCATACCAACCTGCACTCCCTGATCTGCTGCCCCTGTCCCTCTGGATCTATTACCACCCTGCACTCCCTGATCGGCTGCCCCTGGTTCTCCTGGTATCTGCTCCTGTCCCCCTGGTTCCCATACCAACCTGAACCCCCTGATCTGCTGTTCCTGGAACTGATATCAACCTACATCCCCTGACCTGCTGTCCCTGGACCTGATACCAACCTACACCCCCTGATCTGCTGTCCCTGGACCTGATACCAACCTACACCCCCTGATCTGCCGTTCCTGGATCTGATACCACCCTGCACCCCCTGATCTGCTGTTCCTGGATCTGATACCACCCTGCACCCCCTGATCTGCTGTCCCTGAATCTGATACCACCCTGCACCCCCTGATCTGCTGTCCCTGGATCTGATACCAACCTGAACCCCCTGATCTGCTGTCCCTGGACCTGATATCAACCTACACCCCCTGATCTGCTGTCCCTGGATCTGATACCAACCTGAACCCCCTGATCTGCTGTCCCTGGACCTGATATCAACCTACACCCCCTGACCTGCTGTCCCTGGATCTGATCCCACCCTGCACCCCCTGACCTGCTGTCCCTGGACCTGATACCAACCTACACCCCCTGATCTGCTGTCCCTGGATCTGATACTACTCTACACCCCCTGATCTGCTGTCCCTGGACCTGATACCAACCTACACCCCCTGATCTGCCGTTCCTGGATCTGATACCACCCTGCACCCCCTGATCTGCTGACCCTGGACCTGACACCACCCTGCACCCCCTGATCTGCTGTTCCTGGACCTGATACCACCCTGCACCCCCTGATCTGCTGTCTCTGGATCTGATACCACCCCGCACCCCCTGATCTGCTGTCTCTGGATCTGATACCATCCTGTACCCCCTGATCTGCTGTCCCTGGATCTGATACCACCCTGCACCCCCTGATCTGCTGTCCCTGGATCTGATACCACCCTGAACCCCCTGATCTGCTGTCCCTGGGCCTGATACCACCCTACACCCCCTGATCTGCTGTCCCTGGACCTGATACCACCCTGCACCCCCTGATCTGCTGTCCCTGGACCTGATACCACCCTGAACCCCCTGATCTGCTGTCCCTGGACCTGATACCACCCTGAACCCCCTGATCTGCCGTTACTGGATCTGATACCACCCTGAACCCCCTGATCTGCCGTCCCTGGACCTGATACCACCCTGCACCCCCTGATCTGCCGTTCCTGGATCTGATACCACCCTGCACCCCCTGATCTGCTGTTCCTGGATCTGATACCACCCTGCACCCCCTGATCTGCTGTCCCTGGACCTGATACCACCCTGCACCCCCTGATCTGCTGTTCCTGGATCTGATACCACCCTGCACCCCCTGATCTGCCGTCCCTGGACCTGATACCACCCTGCACCCCTTGATCTGCTGTCCCTGGATCTGATACCACCCTGCACCCCCTGATCTGCTGTCCCTGGATCTGATACCACCCTGCACCCCTTGATCTGCTGTCCCTGGATCTGATACCACCCTGCACCCCCTGATCTGCCGTTCCTGGGTCTCTGGCTCTCTTGGTCTCTGCAGTTTGCTGTTGCTGTGAGGACTGTCAGCCCAATGCACAAAGCCAGGTACAGACAGCATGTGTGTAATTCATGGTACCTGGCTGTATATATTCTGCTACAGTTACCACACTGCTCTGTAATTCTGTGTATCTGTGGTATCCAGTCTTTAGGTCGACCACTATTGGTCAACATGTATTAGGTCGACGTGGTCACTAGGTCGATATGGCAAAGGTCAACATGAAGTTGTCACTTTTTTTCCCCATACTTTACGATCCACGTGGACTACGACTGGGAACAGTAACCTGTGCCATGCGCAGCAGAGCGAGGCACCTTGGGGGTCATTCCGAGTTGATCGCTAGCTGCCGTTGTTCGCAGCGCAGTGATCAGGCTAAAAAAGGGAATTTCTGCGCATGCATATGCCCCGCAATGCGCACGTGCGACGTAGGGGTACAAAGCCCGTTGTGGTTGTGCACAGGTTGTAGCAATGTTTTTCTTCGCACTGGCGGCTGCTAGAAGATTGACAGGAAGGGGGCGTTACTGGGTGTCAACTGACCGTTTTCAGGGAGTGTTTGCAATATTTTCTTCCGATTTTGACTATGTAGTCAAAATCTCAAGAAAAGTTAGTGCAGATCGCAAGGTGAAAGTCACTTTGCGATCCCGATGCGCGGTCCCGCCAGGTCGGTATTGCAAGAAAAGATAGACTGTGCAGGCAAGTCAATCCTTGCTAGATCGGTGTACTATCTAGTTCATCTAACAAAAGCCAAAATCTCACATAAGCCAAAATCGTAAGCACACATAGGCCATATCTCAAGAAAAGTTAGTCAAAATCTGTACTATCTGGGCTCCAGGGAGTTCAAGGGAAATCGCAAGTGAAAATCGGGCATAGCAAGGATCTCACCGTGTGTACACACCCTTAAGGTCCATACACACTTAACGATATAATGAGCGACGTCGCTCATTTTCCCCCTCCTTGAGCGACGTCGCTCATTATATCGTTAAGTGTGTATGCCGCCAGCGACGACCGATGCGCGGCCCCGCGGGTCGGCAATGATCGTCGCTGTCGGTAGGGCATGCATGAAGGATGTGGACTGTCGTCCACGACCTTCATGCAGGGCTGGCGGGGGCGTGACGTCACTGAGCGATATGAGCGGTCATATCGCTCAGTGCGTACAGGCGGCCGCCGACCCGGGAGGGGGAAACGTTAGACGATGTTGCTCACAGAGCGACATCGTCTAATGTGTATGGGCCTTTAGAATTCTCTAGCTTTCTATGCAAAGGCAGATAGCTCAATGAATAGATTGCCTGACTGCAATGCCACAGGCGATGGGTTTGAATCCCGGGTATGTCAGCATCTTGAAATGTAATAAAGGACAGTGTTACTGAATAACAAAGAAATAACAAATTGAGTTCATGAACGTTGTATAGGTATTAGCGACAGAAGGGGTCAGGGTAGAAGCCAGCAGTGGGCAGGAGATGCCGGGCTTCAAAGAGGGGGAAAGCTGCAAGTGAAAGTAATCAAAACAGACAATTGACAAATGCCGCCAACAGCGCCCCCTACCCTGCAGCGCTATGTGCGGTGCCCCCTCCGCACACACCTGGGATCAGTATGATTTACCAACAATCAAAATCCAGATGGTCAACATATCGACAAAAATTGACCGATGGTCAAAATACCAACATAATCAAAATACCGACATTTAAAATGTTGACACAGTCAAAATATCAACATTTAAAATGTTGACAAGCCAAAAAGTTGACACAAGGTTTTTAAAATTTGTTGTGTATGTCGACATAGGACGACATGGACACCGTATAAGTCTACCGCGTCCCCTCGCATGGCCTGCTGCGCTCATCA
The DNA here is from genome assembly GCF_028390025.1 of Pseudophryne corroboree. Taxonomy (NCBI): domain Eukaryota; kingdom Metazoa; phylum Chordata; class Amphibia; order Anura; family Myobatrachidae; genus Pseudophryne; species Pseudophryne corroboree. The sequence goes on along the minus strand of NC_086455.1, from coordinate 158,463,661 downwards.
TGCTTCGGGCGCGGTGGCTCGCGCTCGCCATGCTTTGGCCGCGGTGCCTTGCTGCGCTCTGCACACTATTATATTCCCACTCCACGTCCACTGGGGTGGTAAAGTATGAACAAGTCGGTTTCAATTAAAAAAAATCACGAAAAATGCATGTCGATTTTTTTTTTTTTTAACCTGTCAACATTTTAAATGTTGGTATTTTGACGGTGTCGACATTTTTGTCTGTTTTTTTACCATGTCGGTATTTTGACCTTGTCAGTTTTTTGACCATCGGGATTTTGATTGTAGGTAAATTGACTGCATCCCGTCTGCTTAACCACTGAACATAATAACAATTCACAAGAAGTGTGCCAAGTAAGGATCCTATAATCTATATGGAATAATGCACTGCCTACTGTGTATTATGGGGGTCATTCCGAGTTGTTCGCTCGGTATTTTTTTCTCGCAACGGAGCGATTAGTCGCTAATGCGCATGCGCAATGTCCGCAGTGCGACTGCGCCAAGTAAATTTGCTATGCAGTTAGGTTTTTTACTCACGGCATTACGAGGTTTTTTCTTCGTTCTGGTGATCGTAATGTGATTGACAGGAAGTGGGTGTTTCTGGGCGGAAACTGGCCGTTTTATGGGTGTGTGCGAAAAAACGCTACCGTTTCTGGGAAAAATGCGGGAGTGGCTGGAGAAACGGAGGAGTGTCTGGGCGAACGCTGGGTGTGTTTGTGACGTCAAACCAGGAACGACAAGCACTGAACTGATCGCAGATGCCGAGTAAGTGTGGAGCTACTCAGAAACTGCTAAGAAGTGTCTATTCGCAATTCTGCTAATCTTTCGTTCGCAATTTTGATAAGCTAAGATTCACTCCCAGTAGGCAGCGGCTTAGCGTGTGCAAAGCTGCTAAAAGCAGCTTGCGAGCGAACAACTCGGAATGACCCCCAATATGCATATTACAAGTACAAGCGGTTTTCTGTAACCATATACCAGCATTTGTACAGGTCACAGAGCTCCAAAGTAACTTGTAATATCTGTTGTTAGTGAGTCTGAAGCTTTCCTTAAAGAACATAAGTTTTCTAATGACGACATCAGAACTCACTCTTTATATGATTTATAGATATATTACCATTACTTGGGTATTATAACCCAAAGTATTGTGCAGTGGATGAGAATGTTGTACAGGAAAGTGACTACCTTATTGCCTGTGACAATGCAGTTCTCCAGTGACCCCACTTTAGGGGCTAGTTCTCAGCTATCTGGACAAGATTACAGAATGGAGATTGGTGAATTACAGCATAAAGAAAATGTTTCATGAGAATTTAGACTCCAAAAACCTCATCTGGCCCAAATGTAGCACAGAGGTGGATTAGGGCTCTTAAATCTCTGCTGCGACCTATGTCTCTGCAACGTATACACCTCACCGACCTGTATGTCTCAGCAACCCGTCCTTTTCAGCAACCTGTCCGTTTCAGCAATCTATGTCTCAGCAACCTGCCCATTTTAGCAAACTATGTCTTAGCAACTCATACTTCTCAGCAACCTGTCCTAGTAAATGTCCCCCTATGTCTCAGCAACCCATCCTTCTCAGTAACATGTCTGTTTTAGCAAATTATGTCTCAGCAACCCATCCTTCTCAGCAACCTGTGTCTCAGCAATTTTATGTCTCAGAGAACTGTATGTTTCTCCGACCTGTATGTCTGAATGACCTCTACATCTCAGACCCGTATGTCACAGGGACATCTATGTCTCTATGTCCTGTTGTCTTAGCGACCGCTTCATCTTCGCGATCTGTATGTCTATGTAACCTGTATGTCTCGGTGGCCTCTGTCTTTGCAACCTGTATGTCTCAGTGACCTCTCCATCTCAGCAATCTATCTGTCTCATCGACCTGACTTAGTGACCTGTATGTCACATAGACTGGTATGTCTCAGCGAACTGACAGCAACTTGTACATTTCAGCGACCTGTATGTCTCAGTGACCTTTCTTTCTCAGCGACCTGTACTTCTCAACACCCTCTCCTTATCAGCAACCTGACTGTCTCAAGGACCTGTACGTCTCAGCAACCTTTACTTCTCAGCGACCTCTACATCTCAGCGACCTGACTCAGTGACCTATCTGTCTCAGTGACCTGTACATCTCAGTGACTGGTCCGTCTCATCTGCAAGCCTCAGCAACCTGTCAATGACCTCTACGACTCAGCAACTTTTCTATCTCAGGGACCTGTATATCACGGTGACGTTGTCAGCAACCTGTTTGACTCAGTGACCTCTCGATCTATACATCTCAGCGACCTGTCAACCTATACATCTCAGCGGCCTGTCTCAGCGGCAGGTACGTCTGTCCCAGCGACCTGAACATCTGTCTCTGCGGCCTGTATATCTCAGCGACCTGGGCGTCTATCTCAGCAACCTGAACATCTGTCTCAGTGACTTGTACGTCTGTCTGAGTGATCTGTACATCTGTCTCAGCGGCCTATATGTCTCAGCAATCTGTATGTCTGTCTAAGTGGCCTGTATGTCTGTCTCAGCAACCTGTCCATCCCAGTGACCTGTACCTCTCCCCTACCTGTACCTCTCAGCAACCTATACTTCTCAGTGACCTGTACCTCTCAGCGACCTGTACCTCTCACCAATCTGTACCTCTCAGACATCTATACTTCTCAGCGACCTGTACTTCTCAGTGACCTGTACCTCTCTGCGACCTGTGCCTCTCAGACATCTATACTTCTCAGCGACCTGTACCTCTCAGACATCTATATTTCTCAGCGACCTATACCTCTCACCAACCTGTTCCTCTCAGAGATATATACTTCTCAACAACTTGTACCTCTCAGTGACCTGTCTGTTTCTATGTCATGTACAGTACCTCTAAGTGACCTGTATGTCTCAGTGACCTATACAGCTCAACAATTTGTAAGTCTCAGCAACCTGTCAGCAACCTTGTAATAGAAGCACAGGTAAAGTGATAAACAGGAGATATATTTGTCCCAGGTTTATGGCCTATGTATTTTAAACCCCCAGGAAATGTCTGTTTTGCTAAACAGACTTGATGAGAGTTTGGGATTTTAGTAAAAGCCGGATAATGGGTCTTAGGGGTGTGAATGTGAAAGAGAAGGGCGAGCTCCATCCACAAGGCCCATTACGGCCCTATAGGCCTTCAGTCTGAGAGCTGGCTATAATTAGTGCCTGCACCTGTAGGGGGCTGATATAAGCTGTGTCAGGGCTTAGCTCAGGGTCTGATTACCTGGGGAAACAGGCAGCAGGTCTGTTGTGACACACTGTGATTTACTGACTGTAAGTACGGTGCCTATACCTGTGTTTGTGGCAGGGGCATTAGGTCCTACCACCCTGAGAGAGGGAATATATTTTGATTAGTTAGTGCCCAGACAGGCTAGGATTTTTTAATGTTTTTGTTTTGTTTTATACTGAACAATAAAACTAGCCACGGCTAGATTGCAGGAAATCCCTGGACTGATGTGCTATTTTCCTGTGTGCTGCATGTTTGGAGATGCCCATCTACTCCAGGAGAGGGCACATCTACTCTGATGCGAGCCATGCGAGGGGACGCGGTGCACTAATTGGGGTTCCCGGTCACTCTACGAAGAAAACGACACCAAAATAACATTAAAAACTCATGTCGACCTTTTGAACCTGTCGACCAAGAACATGTCGATCTAAAGACCCTGTCAACCTAGACACCCTGTCGACCTAGTTACTGTCGACCAAAAGTGGTCGACCTAGACATTGTCGACCTAGTTACTGTCGACTTTCAATACCACACCCGTACCAGTGACGCTTACACACGTAACGCCCTCTGTACCAGTGACTCTTACACACGTAACGCCCCCTGTACCAGTGACTCTTACACACGTAACGCCCCCTGTACCAGTTACGCTTACACACGTAACGCCCCCTGTACCAGTGACGCTTGTACACGTAATGCCCCCTGTAGCAGTGACGCTTACACACGTAACGCCCTCTGTACCGGTGACACTTGTACACGTAATGCCCCCTGTAGCAGTGACGCTTACACACGTAACGCCCTCTGTACCAGTGACTCTTACACACGTAACGCCCTCTGTACCAGTGACTCTTACACACGTAACGCCCCCTGTAGCAGTGACGCTTACACACGTAACGCCCCCTGTACCAGTGACACTTGTACACGTAACGCCTCCCTGTACCAGTGACGCTTACACACGTAACGCCCTCTGTACCAGTGACTCTTACACACGTAACGCCCCCTGTACCAGTGACACTTGTACACGTAACGCCCCCTGTAGCAGTGACGCTTACACACGTAACGCCCTCTGTACCAGTGACTCTTACACAAGTAACGCCCCCTGTAGCAGTGACGCTTACACATGTAACGCCCCCTGTACCAGTGACACTTGTACACGTAATGCCCCCTGTAGCAGTGACGCTTACACACGTAACGCCCCCTGTACCAGTGACTCTTACACACGTAACGCCCCCTGTACCAGTTACGCTTACACACGTAACGCCCCCTGTACCAGTGACGCTTGTACACGTAATGCCCCCTGTAGCAGTGACGCTTACACACGTAACGCCCTCTGTACCAGTGACTCTTACACATGTAACGCCCCCTGTAGCAGTGACGCTTACACACGTAACGCCCCCTGTAGCAGTGACACTTACACATGTAACGCCCCCTGTACCAGTGACTCTTACACACGTAACGCCCTCTGTACCAGTGACTCTTACACATGTAACGCCCCCTGTACCAGTGACTCTTACACACGTAACGCCCTCTGTACCAGTGACTCTTACACACGTAACGCCCTCTGTACCAGTGACTCTTACACACGTAACGCCCCCTGTAGCAGTGACGCTTACACACGTAACGCCCTCTGTACCGGTGACACTTGTACACGTAATGCCCCCTGTAGCAGTGACGCTTACACACGTAACGCCCTCTGTACCAGTGACTCTTACACACGTAACGCCCCCTGTACCAGTGACGCTTACACACGTAACGCCCCCTGTACCAGTGACGCTTGTACACGTAATGCCCCCTGTAGCAGTGACGCTTACACACGTAACGCCCCCTGTACCAGTGACTCTTACACACGTAACGCCCCCTGTAGCAGTGACGCTTACACACGTAACGCCCCCTGTACCAGTGACACTTGTACACGTAATGCCCCCTGTAGCAGTGACGCTTACACACGTAACGCCCTCTGTACCAGTGACTCTTACACACGTAATGCCCCCTGTAGCAGTGACGCTTACACACGTAATGCCCCCTGTAGCAGTGACGCTTACACAAGTAACGCCCCCTGTACCAGTGACACTTACACACGTAACGCCCTCTGTAGCAGTGACGCTTACACACGTAACACCCCCTGTAACAGTGACTCTTATACACGTAACGCCCTCTGTACCAGTGACTCTTACACAAGTAACGCCCCCTGTAGCAGTGACGCTTGTACACGTAATGCCCCCTGTACCAGTGACACTTACACACGTAACGCCCTCTGTACCAGTGACTCTTACACAAGTAACGCCCCCTGTAGCAGTGACGCTTGTACACGTAATGCCCCCTGTAGCAGTGACGCTTACACACGTAACGCCCTCTGTACCAGTGACTCTTACACACGTAACGCCCCCTGTAACAGTGACTCTTATACACGTAACGCCCTCTGTACCAGTGACTCTTACACACGTAATGCCCCCTGTAGCAGTGACACTTGTACACGTAATGCCCCCTGTAGCAGTGACGCTTACACACGTAATGCCCCCTGTAGCAGTGACTCTTACACACGTAATGCCCCCTGTAGCAGTGACACTTGTACACGTAATGCCCCCTGTAGCAGTGACGCTTACACACGTAATGCCCCCTGTACCAGTGACGCTTGTACGCTTAATGCCCCCTGTAGCAGTGACGCTTACACACGTAACGCCCCCTGTACCAGTGACACTCTCACACGTAACTGCACATGCTCCAATAGCGAACGCATTATACAGGCGCTGTTGCGATATGGAAAGCCAGTATCAGAAATAGGAAGGAAAAGTGTTGGGCATTACTGGGCTGTTACTGGGAGGTGGCCTGAAATGAATGCAAAAAAGGGGTCATCTGGTGGGTTTGTAATGGGAATATCGCGGGCTTGCCGGTGAAAGCTTCTGTGTTCTCAGATGCACAGACGCTGTTGAGGCCGTACTTGGACCAGGAAACAAACATGGCTGCCACCAGTTCTGTCACAGGGCCAGATAGCTTGAGTGGCTCTTGCCAGAGTTTGGGGCCTAGGAGTTCTGACGCCTTGTTCCTTCCAGAATAAGTGTCTCTTGACCGCGTGGCACTAATACGTGTGAGGTTTTTCTCGCACACGTGGCAGCGGCTGCTAATCTCGCCACGTAACCAGTGTTGGTTACACAGACGTACAGAGAGTCTATATATCCCTATATTGGATCAAACACATAACATGCACACATTACAAGGGTCACTGGCCCTATTACATGCCATTTCTGCCAGCAGAGAAAAGGTTAATGATGCCACCGCCGAATTCCGCCCTGGAACTCTGAAAAACTTTCCAATTAGAGCTTGGATGAAAGATGTTTGGATTTCCAAGGTCGGATTGCCGGAGTCTTACAGGCTCCATGGTAACAGATCTCCCTGTGCCTGAGTCAAGTTGCAGAGAGGAAAAAAATAGGATTTGTTTGAATCCTGTGCATCCGACGTTTAGGGGAAACTAGAGAGAAAACAGAACATAATGTACCTGGCAGTACTGTGTAGCACCAACTGCACTGCTGTATGTGTCCAATGGGCGGAGGAAGCCCTTATTCTGCAGGGTAATCTCCGACCATATTACATCCTTCCACCAATGTGCAGCCGCTGCAAGGAGCAGTACCTCCTGCGGCAGGTAATTCCCAGCTCAGCCGTCCGTATCGCCTGACAATGCAAATAGAGAGTGAGCGTCTGAAGAACTGGATGCATCACTGGGCCGAATGCGTTTACAGCCAGAAAAGTATATTTGCATTATTCTGAGTCCTCGTAGGCCGGTGGAAGTGATTATAAACTATACAATAACACTGGAGCCAGCAGTCTCCAAGGAAACGGACAGTGGGCCTAATTCAGACCTGATCAGTTACTCAGATATGCGGGGGGACACTCAGCACAGGGGTAGTCCGTCCCGCATGTCTGGCTCTTCCCCGCCGCACAAGTATGAAAGCATCGCACAACGGCGATGCTTTTGTACTTGACGAGTAGCTTCCTACCAGCGCAGCTCCTGCACGCCGGCAGGGAGCTACTCGCCGCTGTTCGGGTCATGCATCTACCGCAGCCCGCCCTCTGCACGGTCCGGGCAACGCAGGCATACCCGGACCGAGCTCCTAAAACAGCGGCCAAACGCCACCAGCCTGCCCCTTGCCGTCCAGCAACCGCCTCTGCCTGTCAATCAAGCAGAGGCGATCGCAGGGCTGAAATCAGGTCTGAATTAGGCCCAGTGTCTCTTGGAACGCCATTTTTGGGGGTTTCACTGCATTTTCAAACAGGGAGGTGACGGAGAACCCCACAGACCACCTTATAGGTATCGTGGGGGGCCCCGTCACCGCATTGCGATGTTGATCGCATATGTTCGTACATATGCGATCAACATCGCTGCAATGGGCGGCGAGGGGCGGCGATGTATGTTAATAAATCCCACCCCGCGTCAGATAGCAGAGATACCTGCTGCGGGCCATCCATGGAACATTCAGAGGATGCTTAATATTTGTAGGTATTCCAAAATATGGGTGTTTTTAGGGAATATCCTACAAATATTTGATAAATAAGCCCCTTAGCGATGCATTGTGATAAATACGCCCCTTATCGTCTCTTTCCCCAGACACAGCTGTGGCCTTGTCCCTTCAACAATATAATAACTACAAAGATTATATTGTGCTTAACATAAGTCATTATTCGCTAAAACGCCCCATTAATGATTGTAATTTAATTGGTAGGTCATTCATTCATTAATCCGAGGAAGTCCTGAGGCCGAATTCTGGGTGATTTATAAGGTAACAGCAATTTGTGCCCATACCAAGGAATTTCTCATAATGATGCAGTGTGAGATAGAGGGGGGGCATTTGCCCTGTAGGGGTAATAACACAGTCTGCATGTGATATTGCAGTGACAGTGCTGAAGGCTTCTGTACAGCAGACGCAGCGTATGAGTAAGAGACTGAGAGAAGCCTGTTCCGCTGTCTCCTGCTCGCCCACACACACATCACAATCCCTGCTCATCTCCCATCTAGTGCTATCTCTAACAGATGGAAAACTCATTTCTCTATCCGTGTAATTAGACAGTGTTGTGCACCGGTGAGGAGACTCTGAAAGGATGCCGTTAGGGGGATACAAAAGGGCATTTAAACAGAGAACGCAGTGCCCCCCACCCACCCCCTGAGATATTCATTTCACAGTTACCTCTTATGTTGCCAGACAGCACATACAGCAGTGTTATGTACATGTGTATATCAGTGACGTGCGGTGAGGTGAGGCAGAGCCTTTCCTGTCGTACTAATGTATACGCCAGAGTCTTGACTATATAAAGTTAAGGAAAAATATGAAAAATACAAAGAATATATTAAAAATATCTCCTTGATATTATTCCAATCATGTTTGTAGTCAAAACACTGGAGTAAAAAGTTGTTGGCAGATGAGGCAATGACCCCCCCCCCCCCCCCTACCTTGTTCACACGTCACCAAATTACCATAGTATATAATGCTGCATCTGTGTACAACGCCCACATGTATATACTGCTGCACCTGTGTATAATGCCCACATGTATATACTGCTGCACCTGTGTATAACGCCCACATGTATATACTGCTGCACCTGTGTATAACGCCCACATGTATATACTGCTGCACCTGTGTATAATGCCCACATGTATATGCTGCTGCACCTGTGTATAATGCCCACATGTATATTCTGCTGCACCTGTGTATAATACCCACATGTATATACTGCTGCACCTGTGTATAATACCCACATGTATATACTGCTGCACCTGTGTATAATGCCCACATGTATATACTGCTGCACCTGTGTATAATGCCCACATGTATATACTGCTGCACCTGTGTATAATGCCCACATGTATATTCCGCTGCACCTGTGTATAACGCCCACATGTATATTCCGCTGCACCTGTGTATAACGCCCACATGTATATACCGCTGCACCTGTGTATAATGCCCACATGTATATACTGCTGCACCTGTGTATAATGCCCACATGTATATACTGCTGCACCTGTTTATAATGCCCACATGTATATACTGCTGCACCTGTGTATAATGCCCACATGTATATACTGCTGCACCTGTGTATAATGCCCACATGTATATACCGCTGCATCTGTGTATAATGCCCACATGTATATACCGTTGCACCTGTGTATAATGCCCACATGTATATACTGCTGCATCTGTGTATAATGCCCACATGTATATACTGCTGCACCTGTGTATAATGCCCACATGAATATACTGCTGCACCTGTGTATAATGCCCACATGCATATACTGCTGCACCTGTGTATAATGGCCACATGTATATACCGCTGCACCTGTGTATAATGCCCACATGTATATACCGCTGCACCTGTGTATAATGCCCACATGTATATACCGCTGCACCTGTGTATAATGCCCACATGTATATACTGCTGCATCTGTGTATAATGCCCACATGTATATACGGGTGTGGTATGGAAGGTAGATAGTAAATAGGTCGACTACTATTGGTCGACAGCAACTAGGTTGACAGGGATGGTAGGTCGACAGGGTCTCTAGGTCGACATGAAAAAAGGTCAACATGAGGTTTTTTTTAAAAATTTGGTGTAGTTTTCTTCGTAGAGTGACCAGGAACCCCAATTAGTGCACCGGGTCCCCTCGCATGACTCGCCGTGCTTCGGGCAGGTTACAGTTCCCAATTGTAGTCCACATGGATCGTAAAGTATGAAAAAGTTCAAAAAATGAAAAAAAAGTGAAAAACTCATGTTGTCCTTTTGTCATGTCGACCTAGAGTCCCTGTCGACCTACAAACCATGTCGACCTACTCTCTGGGGGGGGGGGGGGGTTGTCAGTTGGGAGGCTCCCTGTCACTCACTGCTCTGTTTATCTTAGCAGCGATGAATAGATAGGTGTATTCACAGGAGACCGGGGGACTGAAGGCATGTCAGCAGCTCACAGAGCTCTGGTCATGCCCTGGGCGTGGCTCATGATCGTGTAATTTCAGTGAAGACACTCCCCTTTTGATGAGGCCATGCCTCCTGGATGTTGGGAGGTATGAAGCAGTCATGGGGAGATTCCTGAAACTTGGAGAGAGACAAAGTGGAGAGAGCTAAAGTACCAAGCAGCTCCTAATTGTCAGTTTACAGGGTGTGGGGCAGATGTATTAAGCCTGGAGAAGGCATAAAGAAGTGATAAACCAATGATAAGTGCAAGGTGATAACGCACCAGCCAATCAGCTCATAACTGGCCATTTACATACTGGAGCTGATTGGCTGGTGCGTTTATCATCTTGCACTTATCACTTTATGCTCTCTCCAGGCTTAATACATCTGCCCATTTGTTTGAAAAAGTACAGGAGCTGAGTGGTTGGTACTGTATTTTATCTCTCTCCACTTTATCTCTCTCTAAACTTTCATGAACTTCTCCCTAAGTTTCTTCTTTCCACTGCCGACCGGAATTGGTGGGGATTTCAACAACTCGTACTCACCGACATTCCGTCTGCCCTCTTCAGAAGCTGGCAGTAGGGTTGGCACAACAGGGAGCGTGGCATCATCATATATGGGCGGAGCCGGGGTGTGGATGCGTGATCACGTCATCGCAGCCCCACCCCCCACTATACAATGCCCAGATTACTGGCACTGTAAAGCGCGGCAGTGCGGTGCTATGATGACACGAGTCTTGCTGAAGCGCATCATCGGCCTCCCTGGGCTGCCTATGTTTGCAGATGGCTGCAGACTGGTGTGGTCAATGGAGGCCGGGAGACTTCCCACTTTTCCGGGCAGTTGCGAGTAACACACAATTTTCGGGAGCCACCTGGCCATTATGGGAGTGAAAGCAAGCGTGTCTCAACTTCAAAGGCAAAGTTGTTTCTAAATTGCAACAAAATATTTTCTATTGGTGCGAGAGCAGAAGTAATGGTGCGAGAGCAGAAGTAATGGTGCGAGAGCAGAAGTATTGGTGCGAGAGCAGAAGTATTGGTGCGAGAGCAGAAGTATTGGTGCGAGAGCAGAAGTAATGGTGCGAGAGCAGAAGTATTGGTGCGAGAGCAGAAGTATTGGTGCGAGAGCAGAAGTATTGGTGCGAGAGCAGAAGTAATGGTGCGAGAGCAGAAGTATTGGTGCGAGAGCAGAAGTATTGGTGCGAGAGCAGAAGTATTGGTGCGAGAGCAGAAGTATTGGTGCGAGAGCAGAAGTAATGGTGCGAGAGCAGAAGTATTGGTGCGAGAGCAGAAGTATTGGTGCGAGAGCAGAAGTATTGGTGCGAGAGCAGAAGTATTGGTGCGAGAGCAGAAGTATTGGTGCGAGAGCAGAAGTATTGGCGCGAGAGCAGAAGTATTGGCGCGAGAGCAGAAGTATTGGTGCGAGAGCAGAAGTATTGGTGCGAGAGCAGAAGTATTGGTGCGAGAGCAGAAGTAATGGTTGGCCGCATCCTTCTCTACAGAGTGGACTGGCTGCTCCTGCATCTCCATACACTTGGAGGAGTCAGCACTGACGTGCTTTCAGTTCTGTTAAAGAAGAAATAGGAACCGTGGAAGAGACGACATCTTAAGGGCCCCATACACTAGAACGATAATGCCTGATTTCATACAATTTCGGGCATTCTGGCCAATATATCGGGTGAAATCGGGCATTTTGGATGTGTATCCGATCCGATGTGCATTCACCCGAGGGTCGGATCGGCTTCCCTAGATCGTTAGTGCTGCACTCGTGATATGTCGGTTCCCGCAGGCATGGCTGGGATCGCATACGATATATTGCATGCAAAATGTACCAAATCGTATGGAACCACTCCCGGGAGAGTTCAAGGGAAATCGCCTCCGACTTCAGCCTCAGACACATCGTTGTAATGCATACAGAGCCACAATGACTCAATGCAGGGTTACATCAGTTCTCCTGTGCTGGAAACAGTATTATATTATTGCCGCTGCTCATTGTTGCTCCCTGAGTGATGACAGTGACACTGTTTCCATTAGATTTGGCATTGTCTCCCCACTTCCAGCTGCACACAGGTCACCCGCTCCTGCCTGCTGACCTTCAGCCAGGCTTCACTGAAATTAATAAAGAGTGCGGAACACAGTGTCCCTGCATAGCAGATTTTGGGAGGTCATAATGGTTTTATTAAAGCACTGACAAGTCTTTTTTTTTTTTTTCCGCATATGCAACTTTCTGGTTAGTAAGATGACTATGGTAAAGAACATGTTTCATAAAGGGTGTAAATCAGTGTGTCATTGTTCTGTGACCCCAAGTGTCAGTGTGTCATTGTTCTGTGACCCCAAGTGTCAGTGTGCCATTGTTCTGGGATCCTAAGTGTCGGTGTGTCATTGTTCTGTGACCCCAAGTGTCGGTGTGTCATTGTTCCTGTACCCCAAGTGTCAGTGTGTCATTGTTCTGGGATCCTAAGTGTCGGTGTGTCATTGTTCTGTGACCCCAAGTGTCAGTGTGCCATTGTTCTGGGATCCTAAGTGTCGGTGTGTCATTGTTCTGTGACCCCAAGTGTCAGTGTGTCATTGTTCTGTGACCCCAAGTGTCAGTGTGTCATTGTTCTTGTACCCCAAGTGTCAGTGTGCCATTGTTCTGTGACCCCAAGTGTCAGTGTGCCATTGTTCTGTGACCCCAAGTGTCAGTGTGCCATTGTTCTGGGATCCTAAGTGTCGGTGTGTCATTGTTCTGTGACCCCAAGTGTCAGTGTGTCATTGTTCTGTGACCCCAAGTGTCAGTGTGTCATTGTTCCTGTACCCCAAGTGTCAGTGTGCCATTGTTCTGTGACCCCAAGTGTCAGTGTGCCATTGTTCTGTGACCCCCAAGTGTCAGTGTGCCATTGTTATGTGACCCCCAAGTGTCAGTGTGCCATTGTTCTGTGACCCCCAAGTGTCAGTGTGCCATTATACTGGGACCCCAAGTGTCAGATTGTAGGCTGGGGAAGAGACTGTGCAATCATACACTTCACTTTCCCTAGCACGACCTCTCACTAATCCTGACACCCTCTGTAGAAATGTCTGCCCCATCTCTCTTCTTATCTGTACCTCCAATCTATGTGAGGAAATTGTCAGTAACCACCTAATACCCCTAACCCCTTTCACCAAAAACACTGTTTCTGACCTGGGATTTGGAACATGGTTCAAATCCAGGTCAGACCCAGGAGAGACCCCATTCACACCATGGCTCTGACCCGGGTTATTCCCGTGTCAGTGCCTTAACACTGCTGGGGATCCGGCTTTCCCTATGCTGCAAACGGGACCCGGACGACACGGGTTACCCGTTCACACTGCCCCTTAACCCGTGTCCTTCACATGTCCAATCCTGCAAGGTACCAGGGTTGAACATGTTTTTTTTTGGGGGGGGGCCCTTTCACACCGAGCCGCAACCAAGGCTAACCCTGCAGTAACCAAGGTGGAAGTGGACGCGTGAATGGGGTATAACTCTGATTCTCTTCCCCCACCCTGGGGGAAATTTACTAAGCAGTGATAAGAGCGGAGAAGTGAGTCAGTGGAGAAGTTGCCCATGGCAACCAATCAGCACTGAAGTAACATCTATAATTTGCATACTATAAAATGATACAGAGCTGCTGATTGGTTGATGGGGCCACTTCTCCACTGGCTCACTTCTCCGCTCTTATCACTGCTTAGTAAATGTCCCCCTCTGTTACTCTGTCCTATGCAACCTGATATTGCCTCCAGTATGCCACTGTACAGCCCGGAGCAGGCAGCCTTTATGGCATATATTGTATATTACGGAGGTGACACGGAGTCAGGCGTGTCATGGACGTTTTCGGGGCGGCCCAATGATGTTGCCTGCGTTTCCTGCGATAAGAAACATGACCATGGATAACCCCCAATGTCTCCATACACAAAATAAATATTGGCTGAAAGTATAGTCGTCTCCCAGAGTTATATACAGTATATGTTACCTATGGAAATGACGTGCTGGGAGAAAAGCCGCGTGAATATTATGTATCTGCGAGCGCTGGGATGGATGATAGAGCCAGAGACACCTCTGATCCCCTGTAGACAGGCTTCTGGCACTAATTAGAGTAATAGCGGGAAGGCTTGGACAGCTCCGAGTGTTTATCGCTGACTGGTGTCTGGGTGTTATTACGCTCTCCAAGGAGAACGTTACGGGAATCAATATAAACTGCTGAGAGTCGGGAGTGGGCTTACGGAGATCCAATGTTGATTGATCTTCACTATATTCTCTAACACCGCCAACCACGGTACAATACTACATAATGGGCCTAATTCAGACCTGATCGTAGTTCCCTCTATCTTTTTCTCTGTCTCTCGCTACTCCTCTTTCCTCTCCTACTTCTACTCCCTCCCTTTTGCTTCAAGAAGTTGTAATTCATGAAACGTTTATGGTTCTTACTCCTTTATGCTCTATATATTTTTCTTTCTCTGGAGATATGATACGTTTGTGGAAAGGGGATATCCCCCTCTACGGGTCTTTTTATTATACACGGTGTTGAGTATCTCCAGATGATGTATCTCTGACGGTACTAGAAGCTATTGTAATGTTTCTGCAACTTCCTGTTTTCGTTCATTTGAAATTTCAATAAAAATCTATTTGCAAAAAAAAAAAAAAAAGACCTGATCGTAGCAGCAAATTTGTTAGCAGTTGGGCAAAACCATATGCACTGCAGGAGGGGGTGCAGATATAACATGTGCAGAGAGAGTTAGATTTGGGTGGGTTATTTTGTTTCTGTGCAGGGTAAATACTGGCTGTTTTATTTTTACACTGTCATTTAGATTTCAGTTTGAACACACCCCACCCAAATCTAACTCTCTCTGCACATGTTACATCTGCCACCCCTGCAGTGCACATGGGCCCTCATTCCGAGTTGTTCGCTCGCTAGCTGCTTTTAGCAGCATTGCACACGCTAGGCCGCCGCCCTCTGGGAGTGTATCTTAGTTTAGCAGAATAGCGAACGAAAGATTAGCAGAATTGCTACTAAATATTTTCTTGCTGTTTCTGAGTAGCTCCAGACCTACTCCTAGATTGCGATCAGCTCGGTCCGTTTAGTTCCTGGTTTGACGTCACAATCACGCGCCCTGCGTTCGGCCAGCCACTCCCCCGTTTCTCCAGACACTCCTGCGTTTTTCCCTGACACGCCTGCGTTTTTTAGCACACTCCCGGAAAACGCACAGTTACCACCCAGAAACGCCCCTTTCCTGTCAATCATTCACCGATCAGCAGTGCGACTGAAAAGCGCCGCACGAACAACAGCAAAAAATAGTTTTTAGTTAAATAACTAAGCGCATGCGCGCTGCGTACCATGTGCATGCACATTTAGTAACAAATCGCAGCATAGCAACAAATCGGCAACGAGCGAACAACTCGGAATGACCACCATGGTTTTGCGCATCTGCTAACAAATTTGCTGCTGCGATCAGGTCTGAATTAGGCTCTCTATATCACCATCTGACGGCGCAATCTGACTCGGAGCCGACCTACCACAGCACCTTCCTATAGCCGATATTTCAGCATCTACGTACACTGACAGTCTCAGGCCTTGCACATTTGTACCCCAGGGAAGGGCTTTGATGGGGCATTTGCATAAAGTTGCAAACAGCCGACTCACATTACTGTTGTTTCATGATATTATTTTATTATGTATTTTTTCATTATTATTAACACTCATATGAGTTGATGTTTGATGCATTTAACATTTTCTTACCCCCTTCCCCCGCCAGCTTCCACTGTCTCACCATGAATCTGGATACAAGATGAGAGAATGACATCACTGACCGGAGTCGTTGCCACCCAGAAATCCCAATGGGTCTCTTTTAATGATGATCCTAAATTGCAAGGTACAGCGATGATGACATTAATTTGATACTGTCTTCCTTTGCAACGTCGCCCCGTAGACAGGGCGCTTCTAGTTCTAGGTGGAGTGAAGCCCCAGCCAGAGCAGAACTGTAACTGAAAATGAAATAATAGGATTTTAATCACCTACCGGTAAATCCTTTTCTCGTAGTCCGTAGGGGATACTGGGAATCAATTTAGTACCATGGGGTATAGACGGGTCCACTAGGAGCCATGGGCACTTTAAGAAATTGATAGTGTGGGCTGGCTCCTCCCTCTATGCCCCTCCTACCAGACTCAGTCTAGGAAACTGTGCCCGAGGAGACGGACATACTTTGAGAGAAGGATAGATAAGGAAAGGGGTGAGATTACGAACCAACATACACAGAACAACAGGAAAGCCATGCTAACCAAACTTGAAACAGGAACAGCAACAGCTGAGCAAACCAGAATACTTAACCAAGCAACAGTGCAGGAAGAACGAAGCACCGGACGGGAGCACAATATCCCCTATGGACTATGAGAAAAGGATTTACCGGTAGGTAATTAAAATCCTATTTTCTCTTGCGTCCTAGGGGATACTGGGAATCCATTTAGTACCATGGGGAAGTACCAATGATCCCAAACCGGATGGGAGAGTGCTGAGGTTCCTGCAGAACTGATTGACCAAACTGAAGGTCCTCAGAGGCCAAGGTATCGAACTTGTGAAACTTAGCAAACGTGTTCGACCCTGACCAAGTAGCTGCTCGGCAGAGCTGTAAAGCCAAGACACCCCGGGCAGCCGCCCAGGAAGAACCCACCGACCTAGTTGGGTGGGCCTGTACAGATTTTGGAACCGGCAAGCCTGCCGTGGAATAAGCATGCTGCATAGTGAGCCTGATGCAATTGACTGCTTTGAAGCAGTGCACAAGCAAAACCATGTGCACTGCAGGTGGGGCAGATGTAACATGTGCAGAGAGAGTTAGATTTGGGTGGGGTGTGTTCAAACCAAATCAAAATTGCAGTGTAAAAATACAGCAGCCAGTATTTACCCTGCACAGAGACAATATAACCCACCCAAATCTAACTCTCTCTGCACATGTTATATCTGTTCCACCTGCAGTGCACATGGGCCCTCATTCCGAGTTGTTCGCTCGCTAGCTACTTTTAGCAGAAATGCAAACACAAAGCTGCCGCCCTCTGGGAGTGTATCTCAGCATAGCAGAATTGCTAACGAAAGCAATTTCCTTGCAGTTTCTGAGTAGCTCCAGACCTACTCCTAGACTGCGATCACCTCAGTCCGTTTAGTTCCTGGTTTGACGTCACAAACACGCCCTGCGTTCGGCCAGCCACTCCCCCGTTTCTCCAGCCACTCCTGCGTATTTACCTGGCACGCCTGCGTTTTTTAGCACACTCCCGGAAAACGGCCAGTTTCCGCCCAGAAACACCCACTTCCTGTCAATCAGCAGAGCGATTGAAAAGCTTAGTTCGTCTGTGAGTAAAATAGCATAGTTTTGTGTAAAATTGCTTAGCGCGTGTGCCCTGCAGTGCATACGCATGCGCAGAACTGCCGGATTTTAGCCTATTAGCAATTCTGCTAAAATTAGCAGCGAGCGAACAACTCGGAATGAGGGCCATGGTTTTGCCCATTAGAGAAAGATTTTGCTGCTGCGATCAGGTCTGACCTGCGACCTTTCACTTTCTCTGCTGTTACCCATTTTTGCGTGTTTTTTTATTTAATGGAATTTAAATAGGCAATGACTATTTCTCATGATTATTAATGGCAGCCAATAAAACTGCCACAAAACTACAAGGTCATTTGTCTTTGTAATTATCTGCCATTTTAATACATGATTAATCACATTAATGAATGTATTATAAATGCTTCTTCTATGGATTTTGCATGAACTGTAAACCTCGGGCCCATTTTGTAGGTGCGGTTAAGGAGGAGGAGGAACAGAGCAGGCCCCCTGGAACGTCCACCACACATGAGCCACTCCAGGCAACCCAGGGCAGACCCGCTACAACCGAAGCTCTGTGCTCCCCTAATGTGGATGAAATAGGGACAGAGGACCACGCGGATGTGGCACCAAATCCTATGAAATCTGACACTGTCACCTGGGTTCAGTTCGAAAAGACTCCACCTGCAACTCCTCTAGCCACATGTACAACAGGTAGTGATACCTTTACTGTTTGCCACCATCATTGCGGTAATGCTGCATATTTGAATGGTCATTCTAGTTTTCTTCTGTGAGCCTTCATCCTCTCCAAGCCTTCTCTCTGTTAAACTACCTCCAGAATATGTCCCCTGCTCATTGCTGTTCTGTTATACCGCCGCTCAGTATCACTTGGGGAGGGCGCAGGGCATACTGTACCCCCCCCCCCCCCTTTGTCAGGGGGCCCCCTTGCCAAAGGAGACCAATAGCTTTCCCTCTTATTCAGCCGCAGAACCAGATAGCCAGAATGCAAGCAGGACAGTATGCTGTGCAGGCAGAGACACAGGAGTATCAGGTTTCATGATTTACCTACCTTTCCAACCAGAGCAGAGATAGGAAGGTGGGGAGAGCTGTAAGTGACACAGGGATCCCAGCTTCTCCTCCTCTCTGCTTTGTTGTCTGGGTCCTGTGTAACCTATTATCTAATGAGGGTCTAGAGTGAGACCTCCTGAGTCCTGTCCCAGTGTGTAAGTAGTACAGGGGCTGCTGCTATTCTTGCATGTGACAAAATAAATTATAGATTTTATTTTTCTATGTGTATTTTAAGGTTGTTTAAGTTATCTTTGTTCCACTACAAGAACATTTGATAAAATAGTTGGTCTTTAAATTAGGTGGAGATATCTCCCGCCGCTCCACATCTGCCACTCCCCTTCAACAAAATCTGCACTGGCTTCCATTCCCCTACAGAATCCTCTTCACACTCCTCACCCTCGCATACAATGCCATCTCTAATTCCACTGCTCCCTACATCTCCAACCTCCTCTCCCTTCATACTCCCTCCCTCCCCCTACGGTCGGATAATGACTGGCGCCTCTCCACTGCCCTGGCCACTGCTTCCCGTGCGCGAGTTCAAGACTATGCCCATGCTGCACCCCGTCAGTGGAACGCGCTCCCCCGCTCCATTAGACTCTCCCCGACCTTGCAAAGCTTCAAACAACCACTGAAAACCCACCTATTCATCAAAGCGTACCCTCCCGATGCATAACCTAGTCCTGAGGCTGCTCCTCCATCCCCCTGCCTCATGCCGTGAACATCTCAGCTTTGTTTGCATACTGCCATCTGGCTACCTCCCACTTGCCTGCACCTCTTGCCACCTGTCTGTCGCCCCTCCCCACTAGATTGTTAGCTCTTCAGAGCAGGGCCCTCTTTCCTCTTGTTATCTAAGCTCTCGTCTCGACACATTTCACTCGCAGCTCTCCCCTACTCAACGACCATCTTTACCCTGCTAGTAAAGGCTCATCTCCATCTATGGCCACCAGCCCCAAGTAGTACGATGATCACTCCCTCACTACTTACATCCTAGCTGTATTATGTATGAGAATTGTGGTGCTCTTTGTTACCTGTATTCTATTTCTGTTATTTATTTACTGTAATGCTAAGTTTTGTCTCCCTGTACTGTTCTTTGTACGGCGCTGCAAAACACTTGTGGCGCCTTATAAATAAAATGCAATAATAATATAAACAGTACCCAGGCATTATTAACCCCTTGCCTCCCATGGTTGCATCAGATGCTACCACACCAGGAAGTGCTTTATCTGACCTGATTGCACATCTAGTATACACCATAGGTTTAAATGTAATATACACAATCCATACCTTCCAACGTGACCCATTCCAGGAGGGACAAAATGCTCTCTACCTGGACTTCCATCTTAATTTCTGATTGCAGTCACCTGTGTTTAAGTACCTTTCTTATTAATTAAATAGTTCAACACAGGTACCGCCAATCATATATTAAGAGAGAAGTTCAGGTAGAGAGCATTTTGTCCCTCCTGGAATTGGACATGTTAAAGATGTATGCACAATCTAATATACCCCCCTCCCTTCAACCGGGGCCCCCTATCTTAAGTGCCCCGGGCACCCCCAAGACTTAATCCGGCCCGGACTTGTACGCAAACAGCGAAGGGGGCGGCCATACTGCATTCGTCAGCATGGCACTCGTCTGTGATATTACCTAATGGGTGATGTCGCAGATGACCCGTGGGAGTGTGTATCGTGTGTGTGTGTGTGTGTGTGTATCGTGCGATATATCGTCTGTTCACACTAGATGAACTACTGTTCTGTACCAGCCGATATCGATCGGATCATATGCAATATCACCTAGTGTGTAAACCTTAGGGGTCTATTTACCAACAATCACATTTGCTTTGCGATTTGGGTGCGATATAAGCTCTGAAAAATGGCAATGCAATATGTGATTATAGCGGCGTCATTTATCAAAGAAGACCTGCAGGGACAGGGGCTCTGAAAGAAGCACGACCCTGTGATGTGCTCTGAGCGCTAAACACGCATGTGCGGTGCCCACTGCCGGAAAGGGTTCGGTTCTGGCTAATTATGCAAAGTGTAGCCTATAGGCTACAACAGCTAACGCCATCTTCAGATGGCGATAGCTGTGGGGACTAAGCTCGGGAACGCTTCACATTCCGGAGCTTGGTAAATCTCACAGCATCGCATTCATCGTAGAAACCTATGAGGGCTGCTGCTGCCGGCAGGAATGGCGTGATTGCAGCAGCTGTCGGAGATATCCGCTGCGGTCCCCCTGTCCTACCTGCAGGTGATACTAAATATTTGCGGTTAGGCTGCAAAAATTGATGATAAATGGGCCCCCAAGGGTCTAAATTGGGAGCAAATCAAAAAGAGCAAGTAACGTTGTATCTGGAACAAACCATGCTGCAATACAAGGGGGTGCGTCTATGTGTATTACTTCTGCATGCATGGTAATTGCTGGGTAAAGCCGGGCAGCTTTATTTTGGGAAGCAGTTAGCTTCCCAACGGACGGGATCCCGGCAGTGGATATACCAACGCCGAGATCCAGAAGGATGCCGCAATCCTGGCGTCTAGATACCGACGCCGCACGGGATACCGGCCTCACAATACTGACAGCCGGAAACCAGAACGTCCATTCAGCGGGACGCTCTGGCGTCCTACCGTGGGGGGAGGGGGTTAGGTTTAGGTAGTGGGGAAGAGAGGATTAGGGTTAAGCGCCACCGGGAAGGGTTAGGCACCAAAAGGAAGGGTTAGGGTAGGGGGCAGGAAAGGATTAGGGTACTTTAAAGGGGGCTGTTGGGATTCTGATGGACGGGATGCCGCTGTCGGTATCCTGACCGCCGGCATCCCGTCCATCGGGAAATCCTACTGAGTCCTTTATTTTAACACTGCAATTTACATTTGAGGTTCGTTTGGACACCCCTCCCCCTTGGGTGGTATTCAGTATGCCGGCTGTTGGGATCCCGGCGCTCAGTATACCGGCAACTATTCTCCCTCTTGGGGGTCCACGACCCCCCTGGAGGGAAAATAAACAGTGTGGCGCACGTAGCGCACCACCGTGCCTGCAGCGTGGCAAGTGCAGTGAGCCCACAAGGGGCTCACTTGCGCTCGGCCAGCTCGGCATGCTCGCCGCTGGGATCCCGGCCATCGGCATACCATACTACACCCCTCCCCCAAATCTAACTCTCTGCACATGTTACATCTGCCCCACCTGCAGTGCAACACGGTCTTACCAAGGGGCAAAGTTAGTGGCTCTTTTTTTTCTTTACTCACAACTCCAAGATCTAACCGATGTTCAGATCTTGGTGGCTGATGACACCCATTGGCGTTCGTGTGGCATTATTAATGAAGTACAATAAGCCCCAGTACTTCACCATATGACGGTTCAGGCATTGGGCCAAAGTATTCTCTGATCTTTATGGACTGACTTGTGTTATCATTTTCGTCACGTCGGTGTCTGATCTTATTTTACTCCGGCCCACGTTCCCGCTGTCTGAGATGAATTCAGGAAATTACATTGTAGAGGAAGGCACCTTTCTGGACGGAGGCAGAAACTCTCATACACTGATGGAGATGAGATACAGTGTATATATATATAAATATATATTCTCTTCCAGCAATTTTACAGCACATTATTACGTTCAGATAAATGATATTGTAGCTTAGGATTTTCAAAATATAAAACATTGCTCCAAAAGCAGCAAATATATCTCTGGCTTATCTGCTTGAGGGAGGAATAACGGCCCTCATTCCGAGTCGTTCGCTCTGTATTTTTCATTGCATCGCAGTGAAATTCCGCTTAGTACGCATGCGCAATATTCGCACTGCGACTGCGCCAAGTAATTTTACAATGGAGATAGTATTTTTACTCACGGCTTTTTCATCGCTCCGGCGATCGTAGTGTGATTGACAGGAAATGGGTGTTACTGGGCGGAAACAGGCCGTTTTATGGGCGTGCGGGAAAAAACGCTACCGTTTCCGGCAAAAACACAGGAGTGGCCGGGGAAACGGGGGAGTGTCTGGGCGAACGCTGGGTGTGTTTGTGACGTCAAACCAGGAACGACAAGCACTGAACTGATCGCAGATGCCGAGTAAGTGTGGAGCTACTCTGAAACTGCTAAGTAGTTTGTAATCGCAATATTGCGAATACATCGTTCGCAATTTTAAGATGCTAAGATACACTCCCAGTAGGCGGCGGCTTAGCGTGAGCAACTCTGCTAAAATCGCCTTGCGAGCGATCAACTCGGAATGAGGGCCAACGTTGACAAAGAGGAGCAGACACGGCAATTTGCCAGTCCGCCCAGCTCTCATTGCAGTCATTGCCTCGACACGACATCAGTGTCTGCACCATAACAGCAACTGGATTACACGTATCCTAAACAGTAGGGTGCACCCCCCCCTCCCTTCCCCGTAACTGGACCATCAGCCTATCACACAATCTGGGGCGGCGGGCATTTGTGGGGCAGAGACGCAGTGTTGGGGGGAGGGGTAAACGGGACAGGCTTGGACTATTTTCAGGGGGGCTGCATGACGTCATACACAGCCGCTCCGATAAAAAAAATGGCCACTGACCGACCTTAGTTCCGATGCGTCCGCAATTAGATTGCAGAGGCGGCCTCACACACGCTGGGCCTCCTTGCCCTGTACTGGGCGGGCCCCAGCATGTGCAGAGATGAACGCAGATCC